>NC_086111.1:17321535-17638142 GCF_963921235.1 Mobula hypostoma
TTTCTGAAAGGGTTAGAGCAGAGAACTTCTTAAATAGTGGAAAGCTAGATGCAATTAAAGTTCATAAAGCCTCAGAGCTTCATGTATATAGCCATTAAAATATCAGGCACATGTACAGGCACAGAAAATAATCAAAACGCTAATGGAATGTCAGTCTTTAATATCAAGACATCTGGCAGACAAGCATGGTTGAATTACACTGCAGATTAGATTGCAGCTGGAGAACTGAGAACAGCTCTAGACACTACAGTTTAGGAAGGATGTTATGCAAAATGCTGGAAGAACTCAGCAGGTTGGGCATATTTAGAAGGGAATGAATGTTCAACATTTCAAGCCAATCCCCTTCATCAAGACCGGGTCTGAAACATCAACTGTGTATTCCCTTCCAGGGATACTGCCTGACCTGCTGAGTTCCTCTAGCATTTTGTGTGTGTTGCTCTGATTTCCAGCATCTGCAGAATCTCATGTATTTAGGAAGGATATCAGTTTCCTTATAGGAATTGCACAGTAGACTAACTAGAATGATATCTGAACTTTGCAATCATAAATTAAGGATGTACTCCCTAAAATTTTAATGGATCACTGTTCAGAAATTCTCAAGATATTAACATAAAGTAATAGAGCAGATTGAGGAAATTATTTCCATTGACTGGGAAATTCTACTTATGGAGCAAAGTCAATAATTTGAGCTAGGCCTTTTAGGAGTAAAGAGATGGGAGAAATGTGGGACTGGCTTCTGAAACAGGTGCTAAGTCACATTTATTTCCAAATCCAAGAAAGATTTTTGTTCATTAAATGTTGTAAATAATGTTGGGAAAACTGGGTCGGAAATAATCTCTACTGAGTCTCTCTGTGGGTGGAGTTTAGGAACAGGAGGGGGTCAATAACTCGACTAGGTGTTTTGTAAAGGCCTCCCAATAGTAGCAGGGACATCGAGGAGCAGATAGGGAGACAGATTCTGGAAAGGTGTACTAATAACAGGGTCGTTGTGATGGAAGATTTTAATTTCCCAAATATTGATTGGCATCTTCCTAGATCAAGGGGTTTAGATGGGGTGCTGCTTGTTAGGTGTGTTCAGGAAGGTTTCCTGACACAATATGTATATAAGCCTACAAGAAGAGAGGCTGCACTTGATCTGGTATTGGGAAGTGAACCTGGTCAGGTGTCAGGTCTCTCAGTGGGAGAGCATTTTGGAGATAGTGATCATATTTCTATCTCCTTTACCATAGCATTGGAGAGGGATAGGAACAGACAAATTAGGAAGGCATTTAATTGGAGTAAGGGAAAATATGAAGCTATCAAGCAGGATCTTGGAAGTATAACTTGGGAACAGATGTTCTTAGGGAAATGAACAGCAGAAATGTGGCAAATGTTCAGGGGGATATTCTGCATAGGTACATTCCAATCAGACAGGGTAAGGATAGTAGGGTGCAGGAACCACGGTGTACAAAGGCTGTTGTAAATCTAGCCAAGAAGAAAAGAAAAGCTTATGAAAGGTTCAAAAAACTAGGTGATGATAGAGATCTAGAAAATTATAAGGCTAGCAGGAAGGAGCTTAAGAATGAAATTAGGACAGCCAGAAGGGGCCATGAGAAGGCCTTGGCAAGCTGGATTAAGGAAGACCCCAAGGCATTCTACAGGTATGTGAAGAGCAAGAGATTAAGACGTGAGAGAATAGGACCAATCAAGTGTGACAGTGAAGAAGTGCGTATGGAACCGGAGGAGTTAGCGGAGATGCTTAATGAATACTTTGCTTCAGTATTCACTACGGAAAAGGATCTTGATGATTGTAGGGATGACTTACAGCGGACTGAAAAGCCTGAGCATATAGACATTAATAAAGAGGACATGCCGGAGCTTTTGGAAAGTATCAAGTTGGATAAGTCACTGAGACCAGATGAGATATACCCCAGGCTACTGTGGAATTAAGGGAGGAGATTGCTGATCCTCTAGCAATGATCTTTGCATCATCAATTGGGACAGGAGAGGTTCTGGAGGATTGGAGGGTTGCAGATGTTATTCACTTATTCAAGAAAAGGAGTAGAGATAGCCCAGGAAATTATAGACCAATGAGTCTTACTTCAGTGGTTGGTAAGTTGATGGAGAAGATCCTGAGAGGCAGGATTTATTAACATTTGGAGAGGCATATATGATAGGAATAGTCAGCATTGTCAAAGGCAGGTCATACCTTACAAACCTGATTGAATTTTTTGAGGATGTGACTAAACACATTGATAAAGATAGAGCAGTAGATGTAGTATATATGAATTTCAGCAAGGCATTTGATAAGTTACCCCATGTAAGGCTTATTGAGAAAGTAAGGGGACATGGGATCCAAGGGGACATTGCTTTGTGGATCCAGAACTGGCTGCCCACAAAAGACAAAAAGTTGTTGTAGATGGGTCATATTCTGCATGGAGGTCAGTGACCAGTGGTGTGCCTCAGGGACCCCTTCTCTTTGTGATTTTTATAAATGACCTAGATGAGGAGATGGAGGGATGGGTTAGTAAATTTGCTTATGACGCAGAGGTTGGGGGTGTTGTGGATAGTGTGGAGGGCTGTGAGAGGTTACAGCGGGACATCAATAGGATGCAAAACTGGACTGAGAAGTGGCAGGTGGAGTTCAACCCAGATAAGCGTGAGGTGGTTCATTTTGGTTGGACAAGTATGATGGCAGAATATAGCATTAATGGTAAGACTCTTGGCAGTGTGGAGGATCAGAGGGATCTTGGGGTCCATGTCCATAGGACACTCAAAGCTGCTGCACAGGTTGATTGTGTGGTTAAGAAGGCATACTGTACATTGGCGTTCATCAACTGTGGGATCGAGTTTAAGAGCTGAGAGATAATGTTACAGCTTTATAGGACCTTGGTCAGACCCCACTTGGAGTACTGTGCTCAGTTCTGGTCACCTCACTGCAGGAAGGATGTGGAAACTATTGAAAGGGTGCAGAGGAGATTTACAAGGATGTTGCCTGGATTGGGGAGCATGCCTTATGAGAATAGGTTGAGTGAACTTGGCCTTTTCTCCTTGGAGCGACGGAGGATGAGAGGTGACCTGATAGAGGTGTGTAAGATATTGAGAGGGATTGATCGTGTGGATAGTCAGAGGTTTTTTCCCAGGGCTGAAATGGTTAGCATGAGAGGGCACAGTTTTAAGGTGCTTGGAAGTAAGTACAGAGGAGATGTGAGGGGCAAATTTTTTACAGAGAGGGTGGTGAGTGCATGGAATGGGCTGTCAGAAACGCTGGTGGAGGTGGATACAATAAGATCTTTTAAGAGACTCCTGGATAGGTATATGGAGCTTAGGAAAGTAGAGGGCTATGGATAACCCTCGGTAATTTCCAAAATAAGTACACGTTCAGCACGGCATCGTGGGCCAAAGGGCCTACATTGTGCTGTAGGTTTTCTATGTTTCTCTGTTTCCAAATCATCCATATCTTTACTAAGTTATGGAATGGGCTCAAGTAAATGCTACTGTAGTGAATTTGGAATGACAGTGGATCGAGGCCTGATGCTGACGCTCATGACTGATGGCCTGCCTTATGAACGCTGCTCTGGATTGTCACATGAAAATTAGTAGAGTGGTTGAAGAGGCTGAAGAATGAGCAGTACTTGTGTATTTGTACCCCAGAATCAATGCTTAAGGAAGACAAGCTGAAAGCCTTGTATTTCCAGTTTGTGCTTCTTAATTTAGTACATGCCAAATTACTTTATGACCAAAAACATACTTTCAGATTCAGATTTATTTACCACATGTACATAGAAACATACTGTGAAATGCATCCTGAGGATGGGCTGGGAGCAGTCCTTAAGTATTGCCACACATTTCAGCATCAACATAGAATTCCCAGGATGCTTGGCAGGACAACACAGAACACACCAAAACGGAATACAATAGGCAACAAAACAAGTCCCTTTCCTCCCACCCACACATGAACAGTTCTCCAACTTCAGAACAGGCCTCTGGTCCTCACTCCTTGGCATTGATCCCCGGACTAGCCAATGACAGAATCCTGAATTCCAGGCTCGAACTCCAGTGCCCTCCGTTCCGATGTCAACATTGCTTAAGTGCAGTTACTGCGATAATGCAGGAAATCATGTCAGAAATTCTCACCATAAAAATGTGATAATTATCAAATAATACTCTTTTTGGTTATATTTATTGAATGACACCAGGGATAATTCTCTATCACACAACTCTATTCACCTCAGGGAACAGATGGTGCTTCCTATGTTTCAACCCTTCCTCAGTACAGCACAGAGGAGCCTACCAATATTTTGAGTTCAAGATTCTCAGAGCTGAAGATGATAACAGCTGAGGTTTGGCTGTCAGAGAGAAACATAGTTTAAACATTCTACAAGAATGTTCTTCACGTATTTTTTCTCTTGAGACTTCAAATTTAACAAATTTGCCATGTTCAGTGATTCATTCCTAACCAATACTTTTTGCCTCTCTTAACAGAAAATGGAAGCTGCATATTATGACAATATACTAGAGCAGCAGCGCCTAGAACCAGAGTTCTTCAGGGTTGGATTTTATGGCAGGAAGTTTCCATTCTATCTGCGGGTGAGTGAAGTACAGATTGTTGGTATCCTTGCAAATGTAAAATTTTTTTAAAAACATAAATCTCAATAGGTCAGGCACCATCTGTGGAGAGAAATGGACATTTGATGTTTTCATGTTAATTGGTCATTTGGGTAGCATGGGCTCGTTGGGCTGTAAGGGCTGTTACTGATCTGTATCTCAAAATAAAATAAATATTGTATTCTATTGTTCAGAAAGCGCTCTTTACTTCAGAAAGTAAAGGTGGCCATTCAGCAATGGGGTAGCAGGGACTACACAATGATGCAGCTGTAGAGCTTCTGCCTCACTGCTCGACCCTGTTCAATCCTGACCTCTGGTGTTGCCTTTGTGGAATTCACATGTTCTGCCCGCCTGTGAGTGTTTCTTTAGGTGCTCCAATTTCCTCCCAGATCCAAAGTGTGGATTGGGAAGTTAATTGGCTACAATTACTTATCCTTTGTGTGTAGGTGAGTAGTGGAATCAAGAGAGAGTTGATGGGAATATGGGGGAAATAACTTGGGAATAGAGCAAGAAAATAAAGCAGAAAATTAACATTATCATGTTTCGTTTGGTTGCACTAATTCCCTCCTGATCTGATAAAGACACAAGTTCACTCCTGGTATCACTACACCAAATTCGACATTCCCATTTTTCATTACATTGCGCACAAATCTCGATCACAAGAATCTCTGGATAATTCATGTAACAGTGTCACGTTACTCAGTTCCAACTCTCTTACCCAGCTCTACTGCACCCTCTCCATTGAATCCCACACTGCCATCCTCAGACTCAGTCCATTGCTACCACATTCCCATTACCAGTCTCTCTTCATTAAATACCACATTCCCATCGCCAGCTTCATTTCATTGAAACGCACATTTCTATCCTAAATCTCCATTGAACCCTCCCTTTTATCTTCAAACAGGACACTAGCACCCACACCTCCTAACGCTACATGCTGTCTGAATCAAAATCTTACCCCTTCTATTCACATAAGACAGCACTCGATAAATCTCTCATCCTTTCTTTCCCAAGTGAATTAATTTGTGACTTCTTTCCTTATGAAATCCATTTTCGTTGACGCTAATGAGAAAAGCCGTTTCTGTTCCTGGAGGAATCATCTGCCCTGGAAAAATGGGTTTCACCTTATCAGTGCTTCAGCCTTGATGCCTGTTGAGCCTTAAACACGCATGTCATCTACTGCACCTCGTTTTACATTGAAAACTTTCTCCCCACACTCAAATATCCTTTTTGATTGCACTCTTTTCTGCATGGACTCTTGACTTCACAACCTATCTCATTATGACCTTGGACCTTATTGACTACTTGCAGTGCACGTTCTTTGTAAATCTAATACTTTATTCTGCACTCTTATTGTTTTAGCTTCAATACTTCAATGCAATGTTATAATGAATTGATAATGTATAAACAGTGTGCAGGTCAAGATTTTCACTGTACTTGTAACAATAAAAAACCAATTTACCTACCCTAACCATCACCATTTTTTGTTATCCCACATGATCAATCAGCATACACAGATTATTCCCCATAATTTAAGCCCTTCAGGCAAACTGCAGCTCCAGAGGTAGAAATGCAGCCTACTTTGCTGAGCCTGAGGCAGGGAAAATCAGTGTGTCTCAGTGCTTCTGTACGTTATGTACAAGGAAATGGTGGATAAATTGAATCAGTCTTCACTCTGGAAAACACTAGCAGTATAGAGTATAGAACATAGAATAGTACAGCACAGTACAGGCCCTTCGGCCCACAATGTTGTGCCGACCCTCAAACCCTGACTTCTATATAAGCCCCCACCTTAGATTCCTCCATATACCTGTCTAGTAGTCTCTTAAATTTCACCAGTGAATCTGCCTCTACCACTGACTCAGGCAGTGCATTCCACGCACCAACCACTCTCTGAGTAAAAAACCTTCCTCTAATATCCCCCTTGAACTTCCCACCCCTTACCTTAAAGCCATGTCCTCTTGTATTGAGCAGTGGTGCCCTGGGGAAGAGGCGCTGGCTATCCACTCTATCTATTCCTCTTATTATCTTGTACACCTCTATCATGTCTCCTCTCATCCTCCTTCTTTCCAAAGAGTAAAGCCCTAGCTCCCTTAATCTCTGATCATAATGCATACTTTCTAAACCAGGCAGCATCCTGGTAATTCTCCTCTGTACCCTTTCCAATGCTTCCACGTCCTTCCTATAGTGAGGTGACCAGAACTGGACACAGTACTCCAAGTGTGGCCTAACCAGAGTTTTATAGAGCTGCATCATTACATGTATGCTGGATATTCAGGAGTGTCAAGGGGCAGAAGTGAGTGAAGTTGCCATTACTAAGGAGTAGGTGCTTGGGAAACTGAAAGGTCTGAAGGTAGATAAAGCACCTGGACCAGATGATAAAATAGGCCATTGTCAGCATGGTTTCCTTAAGGGAAAATGTTGCCTGACAAATCTTTTGAAATTCTTGGAAGAAGTAATATGTAGGATACACAATGGAGAATCGGTGGGTGTTGTGTACTTGAATTTTAAAAAGGCCTTTGACAAGATGCCACACATCAGGCTGCTTAACAAGTTAAGAGCCCGTGGTATTACTGGAAAGATACTAGCATGGATAGAGAATTGACTAATTGGCTGGAAGCAAAGAGTGGGAATAAAGGGAGCCTTTTCTGGTTGGGTGCCCATGACTAGTGGTGTTCCACAGCGCTCTGTGTCAGGACTGCTTCTTTTTATGTTATGTGTCAATGATTTGGATGACGGAATTGATGATTTTGTGGCCAAGTTTGCAGATGATACAAAAATAGGTGGAGGGGCAGGTAGTGTTGAGGAAGCAGAAAGGCTACAGAACGACTTGGGACAGATTAGGAGAATGGGCAAAAAAGAGGTAATTGGAATACAGTGTCAGCAAGGGTGTCAGTATGGTGATGCAGTTTGGTAGAAGGGATAAAAACATAGAGGATTTTCTAAATGGGGAGCAAATTCAGAAATTAAAGGTGCAAGGGGACTTGGGAGTCCTCATGCAGGATTCCCTAAAAGCTAATTTGGAGCTTGAGTCTGTGATGAAGAAGACAAATGCGATGTTAGCATTCATTTTGAGGGAACTAGAATATAAAAGCAAAGGTGTAATGTTAAGGCTTTATAAGGCACTGGTGAGGCCTCATTTGGAATATTGTGAGCAGTTTGGGCCCTTTATCTAAGAAAGGATGTGCTGATATTGGAGAGGGTTCATAGGAGGTTCACGAAGATGATTCATATGAGGAGAATTTGATGGTTCTGGGTTTGTACCTACTGGAATTTAGAGCAAAGGGTGGGGGGATCTCATTGAAACTTACCAAATGTTGAAAGGACTCGACAGAGTGAATGTGGAGAGGATGATAACTGTGGTGTGGGGGTCTAAGACCAGAAGACACAGCCTCAGTATAGAGAAATGTCCATTTAGAATGGAAATGAGGAAGAATTTCTTTAGTCAGAAAGTGGTGGATCAGGGGAAATTTTTGCCACAGGCAGCTGTGGAGGCCTAGTCATTGAGTATACAGTATTTAAGGCAGAGGTTGATAAGTTTTTGATTAGCCAGCACAGGAAGGGTTATGGTGATATTGGGGCTGAGAGGGAAATGGATCTGCCATAATGAAATGGTGGAGCAGACTCAATGAGCCAAATGGCCTAATTCTGCTTCTATATCTTATGATCTTATGGTCTTATCTAGCTCTTTAGATAAACCTGATCACGCGTCTGCCTAATAATAATTGGTCTCTGCATGAATACCTGTGATTTTTCTTTAGCAGAGGGAATATTCTCTGTATCAGTTAGAGTTGGTTGCAGCTACTATATATTTTCTGCTGGAAATTATGTATTTTCAGTGTACAAATATATTGAATATTCATCTGTTGTTGTTCATACATTGAAACCAGATATAATTTCTTTTGCATTCCTTGTGGGTAGATCTCTCTCTAGTGGTTGAATGTAGTTAGTACAGAGAGATTTATCAATTACCTTTGTACCAAGGAGCGAAGGAGGATGAGGGGTGACTTGATAGAGGTATGCAAGATTTCACTGTATGTTTTGATGATACTAGGATAGTGCTGCATTTTTTCACCTAATGACTTCATTTCAAGTTTTAAAAACTGTTTTATGACACCAAATCCTCCTTCTCATCTCCTGCCTGTCTTGATAAATCATTAAAAGCATCTCTGGTCTCACCGCACTGCATCTTGTATACCTGTTCCTGGTCTCAACAAACGAAAGCCACAATTTAAGTCCTGCTGTCCTTCAACCAAGTCCTAGTGATGGCAACAATGCCATGTCAGAATTAAAGAAGATTTCATTTAAAACTCCTGTAGTACTGCACAGACTGGTTGCAGAGGAGATATTTCTCCTAGCTGAGGAGTCAAAAAGCAACATCACAATGTTACTTTAGGGGCTAAGCCATTTAGTGCCCGAGTGAAGAGAAGTTTCATTTAGCAGTAGGTGGCGAACTTTGGAATTCTCCAGGCTGGAGGGCTGTTGAGGCACAGCCATTGACTGCACTCAAAAGATAAATATCAATAGGTATTTTAATATTGAAAGGATCAAGTGATATGGGGAAAGAGCAGGAAAATGGTGCCTGAAGTAGAATAAAGAACACTACAGCACAGTACAAGCCTTTTGGCCACAATGTTATGCTGACCTTTTAACCAGGCTCGGCAAGAAGCTCAGAAACCTTGGCCTACCCTCCGCCTTGTGCAGCTAGATTCCTGTTGGATCACTGGCAGGTGGTAAGGATGAGCTCCCTCACCTCCGTCCCTCAAAACAGGAGCCCCTCAGGGCTGTGTCCTGAGCCCTCTCCTGTACTCCATATACACCCAACTGTGTAGCCATGCACAGCTCCAATCTGCTGATCAAATTTGAAGATAGGCCTTAATTCCTACAGAGGAGAAGTCAATGCCCTTACACAGTGGTGCTAAGAAAACAACCTCTCCCTCATTGTTGAAAAAACAAAGGAGTTGATCGTGGTTTATGGGAGGGACGGAGACAATTTAGCTCCTATTGACATCAATAGGACTGTACTTGAGAGGGTGAGTAGTTTCAGGTACCTTAGCATACACATCACCGAAGATCTCACCTGGACTGTACATAACGGCTGTGTGGTTGAAAAAAAACACAACAGCCCCTCTGAAGAAGTTTGACCTGAGGCCCTAAATCCTCAGGACTTTCTACAGGGGCACCATTGAGAGCGTTCTGAGTGCCTGCGTCATCACCTGGTACGGGAACTATACTACCCTCAATCACAGGGCACTGCAGAGAATGGTGCAGACAGCCCAGCACTTCTGTGGATGTGAACTTTACTCTATTCAGGATATTTACAGCAGCAGGTGCATAAAAAGGGCCCAGAGTTTGTGTTGGGGCTCCAGCCACCCCAACACAAACTGTTTCAGCTGCTTCTTCCTGGCAAATGGTCAGTCAGTCAGTCAGTCAGTCAGTCATGGGTGCTGTCTCGAATCCAAGGTTGGCAGCTCTGCACCACCATCTTCTTCGATCTTGTGACAGAACTGAGTACAGCCTCTCCTCCAGTTTGTTCTCGCTGGCTGCCTTGGCACTGCCCCCGTCGAACTCGAGCCCGAGGCCATGTTGGCCTCCAGCCGCGGCCGCTTCTTCGAGCTCGGCCCTTCCTTAGGCGGAGGCCTTGGGCAGGTACAGGCACACGGTGCAGCGCCCAAGTTCATCATGTCTCTTCTAACGAGGTGCATAGCATACAATTCATAGATACGCGGTGAGGCTTTAATCTCTTCCACGCAAGATGGCCATTGGCTCACCCACCCTTTGTCAGGTCTTGTTTTTTTCAGTCCTGCTGGGTGTCCTCATACCCTCCTCACCAGACTAAGTCCGGTGGGGGAGCCGGCCAAGTTGCCGACCAGTCGACCAGGGCCCCTGGTCGAGTGCCCCTGGCACGCCCCCACATGGTACTGCAGCATTAAGGCCAGGACCAACAGGCTCTGGGACAGCTTCTTTCACCAGCCCATCAGATTTATCAATACACATTGAGCTGATTGCATATCTGACTGTACATACATGTATACAAAACATTGATGTATATGATCTTAGTGTTTCGGCAATATCCTCCAACACTTCCCCTCTTTATTGCTTGTACATTGCGGTGGAGACACAACATAAAGATTTTTACTCCTTTGGATGTAAGAAATAAAATAAATACAAATGCAAATACCCACTCTAAGGTCAATCTAATCCTTCCCTCCTACATAGCCCTCCATTCTTTTATCATCCATGTCCTATGTAAGAGTTTCTTAAATATCCCTAATGTATCTGGCTCTGCCATCACCACTGGAAGGGTGTTTTACACACTCACCAATCTCTGTGTAAAAAACCATCTCTGACATCCCCCTTATACTTTCCTCCAAGTACCTTAAAATTAGCTCCCTAGTATAGCCACTGCTGCCCTGGGAACACGTCTCTGGCTATCCACTTGACCTGTATTTAATACATACAGTACTGTGCAGTTGTAGTAAAAATTACTCATCCTGAAATCTTAGTACTGATTCTGTTTGCACAGATACTTTCTAACCTACTGGATGTTTCTTCCGTTTGATCTAGTCATGATCCTATGGCTGTATGTGCAGATTTGCTGGGATTTTGGTGCTGTTCTTGAAAAGGCAATGTGAACCAACTTCTTAAACTATTGCAGTCTTTCTGGTGAAGACCAGGATGCTGTTGGGCAGGGAGATCCAGCATTCAGACCCAGTGATAACAAAGGGGCAGCAATATAATTCCAAGTTGGGAGGCCATGCAGTCTACAGAAGGTCTTGCAGGTGCTAGTTTTCCAAGAGACTGATGTCCTTGTTCTTGGTGATATAAGTTACAATTCAGAAATGCTGTCTGTGTCCTGATAATTAGATGGCACATGCTACAACCACATAAATTGTGAATGGGATACCCACTGTGGGCTGCTTTGATCTAAGTATATTAAGCATTTTGAAAGTTAATGGAGCTGCACTCTTCCAGGTAAGTGGACAGCATTCCATCACACTCCTGATGTGCTTGTAGTAGATAAGAAGGCTTTGGGATCTCAGGTGGGAAATTACTTGCTGCAGGACTCCTAGTTTATGACCTCTTGAAGCAACTACTGCAAAAAAATGAATGCTACATCACAGGAACAGGCCATTCACCCCATATTGTCTTTGCCAACCATGTTGCCAAATTAAACTAATACCATCTACTATCATATCTGATTCCACCATTCCTTCTGGCACCACATTACTGGCACTTACAACTCTTGTGTAAGAAAACAGCCCCTGTCAAATTCCTTCAAAATCTGCCGCACTCACTCAATCTTTTCCCTAGTATTCACGTGCTGGGCCAACTATCATTTAAAATTTGAACATTCTTGAAGCCTTCACCTCCCTTAGCAATTTAATTGTCCGACAGTATTTAGCACGAGATGTGCTAGGGGTGCAAAGCATGGATTTTATCTATTGATTTACACTACTGCTAATAGGCTGGTGGCCAGGTTCAGTGACACCATGGACCACAATGACTCAGACTGTTTTCTTGTGAAGCCTTCTTCTACCTTTCATACTATTGATACTGCAGTCCTTCTCAGTCTGCTGCAGATCAAAGAGGACTTCTTGGGTTGTTCTTTGTCCAGAACCTATTCCATAACCTTACCATCATAGGTGACCTTTCCAAGATTATTCAGTGCTCTTCAGCTCAACTCAAATGGGGAGAGAGGTTAGAAAAGGTCCCATCCCTCCTATCTGGCAAACTACAGCCAGTGGGATCACCATTACAACAGTCATGTCCAAGACCTGTCTCCCACTCCAGGTTCTTTTCACTCCAAGTGCATTGGCCAACACTTATCTCCGTCTACCTTAGGCCATGAACTTATCAATCACCCCTGATGAGTTATTAACTTCAAACTTTCTGCATAATCACTCAAAGAGTTGACCTGCATGTGCATGTAACGAGAGCTGTATAATCATCTCCATCTACCTTAGGCCACAAACTTATCAATCACCCCTGCTGTGGACACTTTCTGGAGGTCCAAGATCCGTATGCTCCACGACCGCTGGACCAAGTGTGTAAACATAGGAGGGGACTATGTTGAAAAATAAATGTGCTAGGTTTTCTAAAATTGACAACTTCTACCTTAGACCATGAACTTATCAATCACCCCTCGTATCTAGTTGTAACTTTCAAAAAGTAATTGTGTCAAAAGCAAGTGCATCACATCTCCTAGTCCTTTAATATTTCCTTGTTTATTCAGATGCAATAAAGAAGCCTAAAGCATTAGTTGTTTCCCAATTGCTGTCTAATTATGGTATTTTCTGTCTCGCTCCGATTTTTACGTTTTCTTCGGCTCTGTTGAAAAAATTGTTTATTCTAACTCTTCTTATTTGTCTCTTCTTTTGTTCCAGAACAAGGAGTTTGTGTGTCGTGGTCATGATTACGAGAGGCTCGAGGCCTTTCAGCAAAGGATGTTGACAGAATTCCCACAAGCTATTGCCATGCAACACCTCAACCAGCCTGATGAAACCATCCTGCAGTCCGATGCACAGTGTATCCTCCCACCTTGATCAGGGGCCCTGGTAACAGTCAATCCTTTACAGACTGATACATCCCTAGTCAAAACTATTTTATTGAAAATGGCAACAGCAATAGGAGGAGAACAAGTTCCCACATCTACCCTCGTCCATTTGAACTCAGTTATGATGCTAAATGGGTTTGAACAGCTGATTCTGTGACCGGTCATGAATCAGTGGCATATTGCAAAACTACAAGGCTGCAGGCACCAATGCAACCAGGGTGGATAGCAGCAACTTCAGTAGAGGAATTTTAGAGCACCCATGCAACCATAGTGTCACCTTTGCAACTATAGTGGATAGCAACAACTTCAGTTGAGGTAGATTAGAGCAGGTCGTGCCTGTCTAAATAATCTAGTGCTTCAGTGTAGGACGTTGATGACCTTTTCATTTGCTCTGCAGTTTTCTTTGACCGTGCTTGTAGATCTGCAAATATATGCAGTGTGCCCAATTCCAGAGAATGTGGATGTCCTCCAGATGGAGAAAGTTCCGGACCGAATTAAGAGCTTCTATCGTGTAAACAATGTCAGCCACTTTCGATATGACAGACCATTTCATAAAGGTTCAAAGGACAAAGAAAATGAATTTAAGGTGGGTATAGTATGAAGCACTAACAATAAACACTGTCATTCTTGTGGTTAGCATATCCTCTGCAGACTCTGGAATGTGTTTGGCAAAACCTTGCAAACAGGCGAACATGAAATATAAAAATTTAAAACATATCCTCGACAGGTTGGCAACATATGTGTAAAGAGAAACTGAGATAAAACTACAAGTCACCTTTCAGAACTACCCTCAAGCACTGAATTTTTTTGTAAAGAAAACAATCATTGAGAAGGTGTCAGAGGTCAGTCATCCATGAGGAACTGAACCAGTTATTGGCTAAGTGCTAAGTTCTTACTAGTACCATCAGGTAGAAGGTACAGGGGCTTAGGTTCCACAACACCAGGTTCAGGAACAGTTATTATCCTAGAACCATCAGGCTCCTGAACCAGTGTGGATAACTTCGCTCACCACAACCTACAGACCCAAATTCAAGGACTCTACGATTCACATTCTCAGTATTACTTATTTATTTTTTATTACTTGCAAGATTTGTCCTCTTTTGCACATTGAATCCAGCAAAGGCCCCCACCTTTTCATTCTGGCATCTTCACATTTCCTTTCCAGTCCTGAAAAGAGAGTCTCAGCCCAAAATGTTGACTGCTTATTCGTTTCCATGGACGCTGCCTGACTTGCTGAATTCATTCAGCATTTTGTGTGTGTTGCTCTGGATATCCAGCATCTGTAGACTCTCTTGTGTTTGTTATGTAGAGTTTTTCATAAATTATATTGTATTTATTTATTTTCCTGTAAAGACCTGCAAGGAAATGAATCTTAAGCTAGTATATGGTGACATACGTACATTGATAATAGATTTACTTGAACTTTGAAGTTTTAACATAGGAAATTATTACAGGACTTTTGACTGAGTCTGATACTGTCCAATCTCATCCATTTGCACAAATGAATGTTAATCTAGAAAAAGAGAGGAGCTCAACTAATGTTTTTTCCCTTTCCCCTGGTCAAAGGGTAACTGTAAATTTCACATCATTTATCCACTTCCATTCATGTATTCTGTTACTTTTTTGTGCTATGTTATAATATCATACAGCTTATTAGGATCAGGGAGAAGCAATAACACTGTGACAAACAGATCTCAAAGATTGCTGCAAGCTCGGTAACTTACCATGTTAAATAATGTTTAGGGTAATAACAAGCCCACTAACCTCAAGGCAACAAATACTCTTCCAACTTCGATAAAACTCCTGAGTTTGATGGTTATTCCAGCTATCACATACTTCTAATTCATACTTTTCTTTAATGTTACACATTAGAGTAAACTGTACCCAGTCAATTTAAAGAGAGCATGGGGAAAGTGACTCGGGGAAGTTTTGAGGAATTGTAGTAAAGAATCAGTTGAGTTCTTAAGGAGCTCAAGGAACCAGAGCCCTGGTGTATTGATAGGAGTGGGCGACAATCATCGGCTGACCCAGATATTGAACTATCAGGATTTTCAAATAGATGGAGAGTGGATTATCAGCTTTTCACTGCCCCACTACTCCCCCTTTAAGCAGTAACATACACTAGATAACCATATTTACTTGCACATTATATGATCACAGGTTTACAAAGCAGTTGGATTTAATTGCTGTAACATCTCCAGGTAATTTTAGTGTTATTAGTCATTTATTTATTTATTAAAGGAGATCATAATCAGACTAGACTGGAACTTCAGGTACAACATTGTATCAAAGTACCATGTGTCACATTCATACAGTGCTCTCTTTTTAAAAATAATAAATACTTACAACCTATCACGGTCTACCTATATTAAGTTGTGCCACAAATGGCAATGTACACACTGCATATAACATTTTGCCATTAGCTAATTATTTTCAAAGAGATATATACACAAATTTTTCTCATTTACAAAATTTTTCACTATGAACTGTACTTAACATCTCTGAAGTGTTTATTTCAGGCACTAATGATTCCAGTAAATCGCCTCTTTATGTAGGTCTCATGCACATATGGTCTGGCATCCATCTCTATAGCTATTAACATAATTATCTCAATAATTTGAAATACACATTACGCTGTACACGATTCACATAACACAACACAAACATCTAAAAATTCTAATTACACAATAGATAGATAGATAGATATACTTTATTGATCCCAAGGGAAATTGGGTTTCGTTACGTTACAGCCGCACCAACCAAGAATAGAGCATAAATACAGCAATACAAAAACCACAAACCATCAAACAACAGAATGCAAACTATGCCAGGTGGAAAATAACTCCAGAACCAGTCTATTGGCTCAGGGTGTCTGACCCTCCACAGGAGGAGCTGCAAGTTCGATGGCCACAGGCAGGAACGACCTCCCGTGCCGCCCAGTGTTGTATCTCGGTGGAATATGGCTGAAGTCCAACAGTAAAGAGTTCAATATCTGGTCTACAAACACATTCCTCAATCGTACCCAAGTACAACTATACAATGTACTTGGTACACTAGTGAATATCACAAACCCAGTATTAAGACTCAATTTTAACAGTCTTTCTTCTTGCCTCTTTCCAAATATGGTTTTGCATCTTGACTTTATTTCAATTTCTAAACTCTATTTAGCCCGTTTTCTTCTTCAGCTTTTTAGTCTTTGCTGTGAGTCTATCCCCTTTGTGGTATGTATCTTGGGCTATCTGAAATTCTGCTGTGCTGGCATTATAGCACATTGGCATGCACTGGTCACTTAACCTTCCATTCCCCAGATGATGAATGAAAGTAGTAAGTCTAATCTTTGCTTGTTAACTCTTTTGTGGAATAAGTATTGTCAATCTGAAGTTCACTGAGGAATCTTCATCAGGCATCTGTGACAGGTAATGTGTATGATAGGAGTTGCCATCTACATTCTTCTTAAACTCCTTTTCATTTCTCATTATTTATGTCTTGTTTGTGCTATACTTTGCCATCAGCTTCCCTTACATCTTGGCTTCTTTCAGCTGCCTTTCTGCTCCTGGGGCCATGGTAATGTTTCCAGCACTGCCTCCATTTGTGGGGTCCATTCGTTTTAGACATGTCCCATCCACAGTCTGTGATTTCCACCAGTTCTGCCTTTTTTCCCAATTGCTCCTTATGTTCTCTTCTGAGCCTTTGTTTCCCTTTGGCTCTCACCAACACTTCTTTATCATCGTCTGTATGCAGGACATATATGGCACACGTAACCATTTCCAGTGACCAGAGATGTGCCACAAGGATCGGTGCTGTGTCCTCTGTCTTTTGTCAACAATATTAATAACTTGTATGACACTGTTATTAACACAGGTAGTAAGTTTGGGAATTATACCAAAATTGGTTGGTGTTGTGTACAGTGAAAAAGATTATCTAAGATTACAACAGTATCTGGATGAACTGGAGAAGTAGTGACACAGTAGTAGACAGGGTGGTAAAGAAGGTGTTTGTAATGCCTGCCTTCATCAGTCAGGACATCAAGTACCAGAAATTGTGATGTCATGTTAAAACCGTTATGTTGTTGGTGAGACCACACTGGTCATCCAGCCATTTAACAGGGGTCCCCAACCTTTTTTTATGTTATGGACCAATACCATCAAGCAAGGCACCCATAGCTCTCAGGTTGGGAACCCCTGAGCTATAGGATGTCATTAAGCTAGAAAGGGTGCAGGAAAGATACACAAGGATGTTACCAGGATAGGAGAGTTTGAATTATAAGGAAAGACTGGTTAGACTGGGGCTTGTTTCCCTGGAGTGTTAGAGCCTAAGAGGTGACCTGATAAAGGTTTTGGAAAATGCAGGCAACTGGAACTACCTCGGACAGACTCTTTGGTGGTGTAGACAAGTTGAGCCAAAGGGCCTCTTTCTGTGCTGTATAACTTTATGATGATTTTTGGTTAGGTGGTGGGGGCTGATGGTTGGGAGTGATAAAAACAGATTTACACCATGGAGATTTATAGCATAAAAGTCCCTGATGTGTTTTTGTATGAGACAAGACTGATGTTTGGGTGTCTATATGTGTGAGACAACAGTGTTCTGAAGCTTTCTGGGGCTGATAGGAATAGCTTGATACTCTAAAGTTACAGAGTGTGGAAGTACTGAGGTACCAATAGTTAGAGGTAATGATTCTGTATCATCGTGTATCCTGTCTAGAGCCTCTGGATCGAACGCACAACCCTGACTCTCACACACAGCTTGCCTGGGATCTCCCGTTGGTTTGAAGTAGAGAAGAGAGAAGTGGTAAGGTTCTGCCTTTTATTGCTGATTTCAAGCATGGTCTGAAATCTATCAGGTTTATTACGAAAATATGCCAAGTGATCGATCGAGCTGAAAAATCAATTGGGTCTCCTACGCATTGGAGGCACTCTCTTTAGGCACTGGCACTGGAATGCAAGTTTTCCTCTCAACAGGCCCGATTTGTAGCTCCCATACTGTAGGTTGCCCAGCGTGTATCTTTACTAACACGACTCATTAAAAACATTAAATCATACCACTCAATTGTTCTTCCTTCAAGATATAACATGCTCTGCATTATTATCTAATTTTAAAACTTTCATCACAATTGGCTGATGGAGAATCACTAAATCAATGTTAAAGCAAAGGTCCATTGTATCTGATTCAAACAATATTCAGAAGTATAAGAGTAGAGATGGGATAAACGAGAGAGAAGTCAAACTTGTGTGGAAAAAAGCCTAGGCTAAGAGTTCTGTTTTTAAGATCCTTCAGATGGACCATTGGAAATTGAATAAAATCAAATCAACTTTAAATTGGTTTAATTTTCATTGCTATCAGCTAGTCGAATCCCATCAAGTTGAATTTACTAGGTTACGTTAAAGTGCCTGTATAGCAAAAAGCTGAACATGCTGGAAATCTGAAATTAGAACAGAAAATGTTTGAAATACTCAAAAAGTCAAGCAACTTCTTTGTAAAGAGAAGTACTGAGTCAAGAACATGGGTAAAATGGAGACAAAGTAGCTTTCGTAAATAAATCTAAAGTTCTTGTCCCCTGCTTTACCTTGATTGAGAGTTGTCACATGGAAGAACATTGCAGCTTTAGAAAACTCTGGTTAGACCACATTTGAAATATTGTGCCCATTTCTGGTCGGCTCATTGTAGGAAGGATGTAGAAGCTTTAGAGAGGATGCAGAGGAGATTTACCAGAATGCTGCCTGGATTAGAGAGCATGTTTTAGGAGGATAGATTGAGCGAGCTAGGAATTTTCTTTTTGGAGCAAAGGAGGATGAGAGGCAACTTGATAAAGGTGTACAAGGTAACAGGGGGCATAGATCGAGTGGATAGCTAGAGACTTTTTCCCTGGGTAGAAATGGCTAATATGAGGGGGCATAATTTTCAGGTGATATGAAAAAAATGTAGGAGGGATGTCAGAGGTAAGTTTTTTTTTACAGAGAGTAGTGGGTGCATGGAATACCCTGCTATGGATGTTGATAGAAGCACGTTTAAAAAATGTTTAGATTAGCACATGGATGATAGAAAAATAGAGGGCTATGTAGGAGAGAAGGATTAGATTGATCTTAGAGTAGGTTAAAAGGTTGGCTCAATATCATCGGCTACAAGGCTGAACTGTGTTGCAATGTTCTATGTTCAAAATCCAAGGCATCAGTGGGCCAGCATGTAAGCACACTGACAGGAGTGACCAATTGGTCTTTCCTGACTGACAACTCATGAACGGGTGAGAACAGCCCAAGTGTACAATCCACCATTCACAAACGTTCTTTCTAATCTTGCTTACCCCTCTAGGGTAATATTAGGCCTGAGGAAGGGTTACCCTTGTGAAATCAGCCCCATACAGTTTACCCTCACTCCTCAGAAGCCCTGCAACTTTCTTTCATATGTCCATCAACTACCCTTTAATTCTTTTGCCAGTTAAATGGTAATATGCTATAGCTAATTAGTCCACCAGCACAGCCTTGGGATGTGAAAGGAAACCAGGCCATCTCAAAGAAAGCCACCTACGTAGTCACACGGAATGCTGTAAGCAACACCTGAGATCAGGATGGAACCTGGGTCCCAAGATCTGTGACGTGGCAACACTAACTGCTGTACCACAATGCCTTTTGCCCACTGGATCTTGCTCAGAGCAGCAATGTAGTTACCCAAGCAGCTGAGTTCCTGGACTATGATTGCAATGCAATATTCAAATATGTTTCTATTGCGTTTGTCCATGAGGGTCCTAACAGTCCAAGTCCTGAGCTTCATTTCTACTGTGGATTGAAAGCAGCCTATGCAGCTTTGTATTAATGTGGGATGCCCATTGTATATTACCTTCCACATGCTTCTTTCTCCCTCTCCCTCTCTCTCCTCTCTCCACTCCTACCTGTCTCATCCTGCTTCACCAGCACTCCAACATTCCTCCCTGTTACTAAATAAAATTTATTTCTCAGTAAACTTTATTTCAAAGTGGAAAAGATTTGAATTCTTCTGTTGTGTATTAACCTTCCTTATTTTGGGTGAAAGCCCTTCTTTATTTTGTTAATTATTGAAATGAGAAAGTCCCAAATTTGACTTGAACCCTGTATCTGGTCTTGAAACATAGCTTATGAAGGGAATGTAACCAGGATGGCCATCCAGTGACCAATTTCCACGAACATTCACGTGATTTAAATGAGGATCAATTGTGGCTCAAGGGTATTACAATCTATAAATCCACACAAGACCTCTTCTCTCACTATCTTCAAGTCTGCCTAAAACATTAAGATCTCTATATTCTGAAAATCTTACCTCTCATCCATCTCTGGTTTTGATTACTCCATTAGTAGCAGCTGCCTACCACTTAATACCCAGAATTCCCTTCCTAAATTTCCACAGCCCTCCATGTATCCTGCTTTCAAGCCACGCACAAAGAACCATATCAACTCTAATTTGCAATGTCTTGGTATGTGACAGGTGGAGGTGAGCCCTCTGGAAAATGCCATCTATGTTGTGGAGAACAAAAACCAGGAGCTGAGAAGCCTCATCAACCAGTACCAGCACAAGCAGCTGCACACTAACATTAATCTGCTCAGCATGTGTCTGAATGGAGTGATAGATGCAGCAGTGAATGGAGGAATAGCCAGGTACCAGGAGGTAAGAGACAGCTGATGCGGTTTGAATATACGCTCAAATAGTGAACTCAGACATTTTATCACCTAACGTCAGGACAAATGATAATTTCTACATCATATCTACCTCCATTTCCAGACATTGACTGTTATAGGACTATAAGACCTAACAGCAGAATTAGGTCACTCGGCCCATTGAGTCTGTTCTGCCATTCTATCACAGCTAATTTATTATCCTTACCTCCACTCTCCAGCCTTTTCCACATAACTTTTTATGCCCTAGTAATCAAAATAAAAATACAACCCATTATTGTAAATAATGACTCAGACCACCGAACCAGACTGGGTAATTTCACAGAGCCACACACACACACACACAAAATGCTGGAGGAACTCAGCAGGATAGTCAGTGTCTATGGAGAGAAATAAACAGTCAATGTTTCAGGCTGAGATTCTAGCACCTGCAGAATCTCTTTTGTTTATGTTGTGCTTGATTTCACGATTTTTTTATTAAAAGCATGAATCCAAGTTAAATAGGGCACAAGGTAATTAACCTGCATGCCAAAGTGTAAAACTATAAAACTCCTTTAATCTGGCATGCTCAAGACTTTGGTGAAGCCAGCAGATTTTCTGGGCTATTAGATTTTTTTTTATTAATGCACCAAAGGGGATGGTGGGAATCGAGACCTCGGTGAGTGGAGGAGAGGTGGGAATCGAGACCTCAGCAAGTGGAGGGGAGGTGGGAACCGGGGTCTCGGCGAGTGGGGGGAACGGTGGGAACCGGGGCCTCGGCGAGTGGAGGGGACGGTGGGAACCGTGGTCTCAGTGAGTGGAGGGGACGGAGGGAATTGAGACCTCGGTGAGTGGAAGGTGAGGTGGGAACCGGGGTCTCGGTGAGTGGAGGGGACGGTCGGAACTGGGGTCTCGGTGAGCGGAGGGGAGGTGGGAACCGGGGTCTCGGTGAGTGGAGGGGACCGTGGGAACCGGGGTCTTGGTGAGTGGAGGGGACGGTGGGAATCGAGACCTCAGTGAGTGGAGAGGGAGGTGGGAACCAGGGTCTCGGTGAGTGGAGGGGACGGTGGGAATCGAGACCTCAGTGAGTGGAGAGGGAGGTGGGAACCGGGGTCTCTGTGAGTGGAGGGGACGGTGGGAATCGAGACCTCGGTGAGTGGAGAGGGAGGTGGGAACTGGGGTCTCGGTGAGTGGAGGGGACGGTGGGAATCGAGACCTCGGTGAGTGGAGAGGGAGGTGGGAACCAGGGTCTCGGTGAGTGGAGGGGAGGTGGGAACCCGAGTCTTGGTGAGTGGAGGGGACGGTGGGAACCGGGGTCTCGGTGAGTGGAGGGGACGGTGGGAATCGAGACCTCGGTGAGTGGAGAGGGAGGTGGGAACCGGGGCCTCGGTGAGTGGAGTGGACGGTCGGAACTGGGGGCCTTGGTGAGGGGAGGGGGAGGTGGGAATCGAGACTGCAATGAGTATCGGGAGAGCACAGCAAATATCAGCTGATGAGCTAGATACTGAGCCAATTGGATTTCCAAATAGTTGGATGCCAGATAATTGTGGAAGCATTCAGCAAATTCAGTTGTCTTTATTTTAATGAAGAGCTAATCAGCTAAAAGTGTAGAATTGGGAATTTCACTTACGAGATACTATCTAAGGTTTATTTTGTGTGCTGTTGTCTCTGACATTTCAAGCAACTAAATGTATTTTTGCAGACAGAGGGTGAAACACACAGGTGTAGAAATGGGAGTTGTACATCTTACTTATGTCTTTTACACCATAAGACCAAAAGACATAGGAGCAGAATTAGACTGTTTTGCCCATCAAGTCTATGCAACCATTTCATCATGGCTGATCGAATTTTCCTCTCAGCCCCAATCTCCTACATTCTCCCCTCTTTTCCTGCCCTGACCATTCAAGAATCTATCAACCCCTGCCTTAAATATACAGAAAGACTTGAACTCCACAGCTGCCTGTGGCAAAGAATTCCACAGATTCCCCACTCCCTGGCTAAAGAAATTTCTCCTCATCTCCATTCTAAATTGACACCCCTCTATTCCAAGGCTGTCTCCTCTGGCCTTAGACTCTCCCATCATAAGAAACATCCTCTCCACGTCCACTGTATCAAGGCCTTTCAACATAAAATAGGTTTCAATGAGGGCACCCCCCCCCCCCAGTCTTCTGAATGCAGGCCCACAGCCATCAAACGCTCTTCGTATGACAAGCCATTCAATCCTGGAATCATTTTCATGCCCCTCCTTTGAACCCTCCCCAGTTTCAGCACATCCTTTCCAAGATAAGGAGTCCAAAACTGCTCACAACACTCCAAGTGAGGCCTCACCAGTGCTTTATAAAGTCTCAACCTCACTTCCTTATGTCTATGTTCTGGCCCTCTTGAAATGAATGCTGACATCGCATTTGCCTTTCTCACCGCAGACTCAACCTGCAAATTAACCTTTAGCCAATCCTGCACAAGGACTTCCGAGTCCCTTTGTACCTCAGGTTTTTGGATTTTCTCTCCATTTAGAAAATAGTCAATCCTTTCATTTCTTCTACCAAAGTGCATGACCATACACTTCCCGACACTGTATTCTATCTGCCAGTTCTTTGCTCATTCTCCAAAGCTGTCTAAGTCCTTTTGTAGCCTCTCTACTTCCTCAAAACTACCTGCCCCTCTACCTGTCTTCATATTGTCTGCAAACTTTGCAACAAAGCCATCAATTCCATCATCCAAATCATTGACGTACAACGTGAAAAGATTCGATCCCAACACCAACCCCTGTGGAATACCACTAGTCACCAGCAGCCAAACATGGAATCACTTATGAGATTGGGAAGTGAATGTCAGTCTGAGCAGTACAGTGAGCCAGCACACATCACCTTTCCCTCTGAAAACAGGACTGAGATGCAACGCAGACAGGTTGAATGTAAATGTTACTTGCTCTTGAAATCATTTCCTAGCAAGTGTAGCTCCATGGCACTAAACTACTGAAAATGAATCACAGATCAGCAACCTCAGTCAAGCAGGGCATTAGAATGGTTGATGAAGGGATGACGTAGAGTGTACTTTCTATTGGCTTCTCCAAGGGTTGTCACCTTGTCGTGGTGCAGAGGCTTGTGAGTTTCTGAGATCCCGAGAGCAATGCTGTCTGGAGTTCAGTTGTTAGGAGGGTCACCCATGAGGGTAAGGTTAAGTATGTGATCCCAGACAAAGACTAAAAGATCTCAGTGGTGTAGCTGGCAGAAGATGGCCCATTACAACTGTAATGAAGGAGGAGGAAAGCTGCACCAATGAAGTCGTGCTGCACTTGATGCCACTGGACCCTGACCCCAATCTGTCAGGGGCCGTGTGTTGGCTGCCTGGGCATCAGCCTCCCACATTAAACGAAGTCACGTATAGGCATTCTCCATTGAATATGTGGATCCAGGGTTGGCCTCTACAGCCCACTTAGGATCCACTAATAGACAACCCCTTCAGAAAACATCATACTCAACTCGAATGATCTCATCACCACTACTTAAAGCTATCACTTGGAGTATGCTATCAACAATACAGACTGGAAATCCTGAATTCTCTTCCCCCAACATCATTAATTCAGGAATTAGACCATAACAAATGTGAGCAGAATTTGGCCATTTGGCCCATCCGTAAACCCCTCTCTTCTGTCTTCTCCCAGTAACCTTTGACGCCTTTATTAATCAAGAACCTATCAACCTCCACTTTAAATACACCCAATGTCTTGGCCTCTACAGCTATCCATGGCAACAAATTCCACAGATTCATCACCCTCTGGCTTAAGAAATTCTTCCTCATCTCTGTTCTAAAAAGACATTTTTCTATTCTGAGGTTGTGCCCTCTGGTTGTAGACTCCCCCCTCGCCCCCACCCACTGTAGGAAACATCCTCTCCACATCCACTTTATTTAGGCCTTTCAATATTCAACAGGTTTCAATAAGAACCGCCCCCCATTCTTCAAACCTCCAATAAGTACAGGCCCAGAACCATCAAACGCTCCTCATATGGTAACCCTTTCATTCCTGGAATCATTCTCATGAAGCTCCTCTGGACCTTCTCCAATGTCAGCATATCTTTTCTTAGATAAGGAGCCCAAAATTGCGCACAATACTCAAAGTGAAATCTTACCAATGCCTTATAAAGCCTCAGCATTACACCTTCCTTTTATATTCTAGTCCTCATGAAATGAATGCTAGCATTGCACTTGCCTTCCTTACCACCAATTCAACCTGTAAGTTAATCTTTAGGGAATCCTGCACATTGAAATTTTCAAGACTGAGCTTTTGAAATATTGATTAATTAATAATATTCACATGTAAAAGGTGAGGGTTAGATCACCAATGATTTTATTACTTAGCATGTGTGCATTGAGTAGCCCAATTCCGTAATTATTTTCCTAAATTTATCAGAAAGCAGACTTGATATTGATTATCTGAAGAAACCAAAGAGCAAACTTAAAAGCATAAAACTTATTAAAATGGTTACTAATTCCAGGAAACCGCTAATGAGACTAAGGACTGAGAAATTTTCTGGGCCTATTGCCCTGCACCTGGTGTTCTAAGAGAGATGGGTGCAGAGGTAGCAAATTCATCTGACTGTACATAGATACAACCAAATGAAACAACTTTTCTCTTTCTTTGGACCACTGCGCACCCACAAAATATATGTCACATACAACACATAAAACAAAATATTACCATAAATAGGTTAATGAAATATAATTTAAAATGCATGCAGTGCACAGCATGGGTAAACACTAAACAGTAAACAGCTGGCTGTCCAAGTGACGAGACCTTAGAGGTGACAGGGTATTCATTAGTCTCACACTCTGAGGGAAAAAGCTGTTACCCAGTCTAGCAGTCCTAGTCCAGATGCTCCTGTATTTCCTTCCTGACAGTAGTGTGTCACAGAGATTATGGGATGGGTGGTAGGGATCCTCAACAGTGCTTTGGGCTCTTTGTCTGCAATAGTTTCAGTAAATGTCACAAATAGTGGGGAGGAAGTTGCAAGGCCTATGTACTCAAGGAAGTTAATTATGGGTACCTGAAATTTCTGTCTCCAAAAGCTTTTAGACTGTTTATGTAAAAAATATATCTGAGGGAATATCACGTGTGAAGCCACATACATGGCAAAGAAACAGTAGAAATGTAGAAAGCAGTTTAGGTTTGTTAGGCATGGGGTAAGGAACAGCAACAAGCATGAAACTCAGGGTAAACTGGAGTCCATTCCTCTGCCTTCAGTTTCTGCAACTGACAATTAGTTCATCTGCATCATTGGGTTTTTTTAGCTTATAGGAATTGTACCTGTGTTTTGAAAATCCTTTGTGTTTTAGAAATGGTTTATAATTTGGAAGTCTTATAAGACAGTAACCTTCTGTGAGTTTTAAATGTGTTTTAAGAACGTTGTTTGGATTTAAATGTGTTTCACTGAAAATAAATGAAATATGTTTTAAACTACTTTGTTAGCTGGAAGTAGCTTCTCCTGGTAGGAAGGGAGGATCCACTGCTCAAATAACGGGTATTGGTAGCCAAACTCACCATAGAGAACGAACAGGGAAGTGAACTACTCTTTGAAAATTGGGTAGTTACAGAATAACCTCCCTTTAGTGAAGTATCTATGTTGCTGTAGCTATCTATATCACATTGAGCTTAAGGTCTTCACTTGACTTTAGAATATTGTTGTCAGCGAACCCAATACCGTCACAGTGACTTCCACAGTGAAAACTGATGCAAAATGTTTATTCAGTTTGTCCACCATTTGTCTGTCCCATTACTACCTTTCCAGCATCATTTTCAATAGTCCAATATCCAATCCTGTCTTTCTTTTACTCTTTATATAGCTGAAAAAAACTTTTGGTATCCTCTATTATATTATTGACTTAGCTTGTCTTGAAATTAACATACACAAAATGCTGCAGGAAATCAGTAGGTCAGGCAGCATTAATGGAAATGAATAAACAGTCAAAGTTTCAGACCAAGACCCTCTTCAGACCTTTGTGTTTGCCTTCTTATTTCTTATTTTCTCTCCTTATAGGTGCCTTTGTTGCTTTGTAAAAGCTTCCCAATCCTCTTGCTTTCCGCTCGTTTTTACAATATTGTATGTCCACACTTTTACGCTTTCTTTTACTTTTATGTTTTCTTTGACCTCTCTTGCCAGTCATGGTTGCCTCATCCTCCCTTTAGAATGCTGCCTTGTTGGGATGAAATGACTTTTTGAATTACACCCAGAAACTCTCATCATTGCTACTCCACTGTCATTGCAACTAGAGTACCCTCCCAATCAACTTTGGCCAGCTCTTCTCTCATGCCTCTGTAGTTGTCTTTACTCAACTGTAATACTAATACTTTTGATTTTAGCTTCGGTCATTCAACACCCCTCTTCTCAAATTTGTCTCTACGTTGCCTGAAATTAAATTCTTATCCTTTTCTTATTTATCTAGTGACTTCAGTAACCTCTCCTGCACTCTCCTTCCCTTTTACTAGAACAAGATTTTCACAAGAGGTAAATCCACACACCAACCATTCAATTGAAAGCCCTCTCCACAGTATTAAGGCTGATTTATACTTGTGCGTCAACTCGACGCTGTAGGTGCGGCGTCGCCGCAAACCCTACGCAGTGCCTACGCGGATCCCTACGCCGTAGCCTGACACGCACCTCTCCCAAAATGTAACTTCATGTCGCAGCAACGCAGACCGCAACAACTGTGATTGGTCCGCCTGGTAGCATCGCATTTCCTCCTACGTTGCAGTAGTTTCCCATTGGCCAACTGAAGGGACTCTGGCTACAATGCTTTCCATAAAGCTTTACAGACCTCCGAAATTATGGAGGACACATTTCACTTTTACGAAAAAAAAGACGCTCGCTTTAATCTTGTTTACCCCGAGAAAGACTACCATGACCATGAAGCCTTGCGCGGGCAGGTGTGTGCGCATGCACGACGTGCCCGAGCTGCAGAGCAATGCAGACATACCAACGCACAAGTATAAATGCTCACAGCGCATGTAGGCCATTTGCGTAGGTTACAGCGTCAAGTTGACGCACAAGTATAAATCACCCTTTAGTTACCGGGCCCAATATTACCAGCAATCCAAAGGTTATTATCTTTTTGACTCTGCTTTTTAATTTAGTTCTTATTGGCTCATATTTCTTGAGCAGAATCTCGTTCCTCATTCTACCCATGTCATATATACATGGACCACAACACTGGATTTTTTTATTTATTCTTTTTATTTTTTTATTACAAAAAAAAACAGCACATCCACAAAAACCACGACGTTTAACAAAATCAGATTAAATATTGAGCAGCAAAAGGGAGAAAAATATAAAGGCAAAAGTAAACATACACAGCAGAGGTGCACCACACCAAAAAACCTTAGTCCTCACCCTGTAAGAAGGTCCAATACAGGGCCCCATATCCTTTCAAAGATGTCCCCACTGTCCTCATTACATAGTCTCAGTCTGTCCAAATGTAAAGTATTTGCTAGTTCTCTCAGCCACAGATCGTACATAAGCACAGAGTCCACTTTCCACATTTGCAGGACTAACTTCTTCGCAATCACCCTCCCACTCCAAATTACTCTGCAGGTCAGATGAGATGTCCCGAATCTGGGTACAGGCAGACAACACAGCCTTTGGGACTCTAGATCCTTACAACAGGACTCATCTGTTCCCATTTCTCTTCTCTCTTCCCCTTTGCATGTGTCAGTTTAAAAGAATCAATTCTGCAGTGGTCTCATCATGATCTGAGTCAAAGTCATAAAAACAGGAACGTTCTGCTAATTGTAGTCTTTGAGAAAGCACCAAAATTAAGCATGTATTTTGAGCATATGTGTATGTTTTAAAAGCTTTTCAACACTACTTTTTAAGTTTACTGACCACTAAAATAACTGGTAGGTGGTTCTGTAAAGTATTTTTGATTTTTGATTTAACAGTTATGCATTGTAGACGGATTGTCACAGATTAAAAATGTTTATTTATTGGAATAGCCCATTTTAAACACTATTACTGTTAAATATATAAATGAATATCCACATATCATGCCTGTAAAATGTTTTCAACCCCCTTGGAAGTTTTCATGTTTTATTGTTTTACAATACTGAATTACGGTTGTTTTAATTTGGCTTTTTTGACACTGATCAACAGAGAAGTTTCTTCTGTGTCAAAGTGAAAACAAATTTCTACAAATTGATCTAAATTCATTACAATTATTAAATACAAAATAATTGATTGCATAATTACTCACCCCCTTCAAGTCAGTACTATATTTAGTAGATGCACCTTTGGCAGCAATTACAGACTAGAGTCTGTGTGAATAGGACTCTACCAGCTTTGCACATCTTGTCACTACAATTTTTCCCCATTCTTCTTTACAAAACTGCTCAAGCTTTGTCAGATTGCATGGGGATTGTGAGTGAACAGCCCTTTTCAAGTTCAGCCACAAATTCTCAATTGGATTGAGATCTGGACTCTGACTTGGCCACTCCAGGACATTAACTTTGTTGTTTTTAAGCCATTCCTAAGCTTTGGCTTGATGCTTGGGGTCATTGTCTTGCTGGAAAACAAATCTTCTCCCAAGTTGCAGTTCTCTTGCAGACTACATCAGGTTTTCCTCCAGGATTTCCCTGTATTTTGCTGCATTCATTTTACCCTCTATATTCACAACCCTTCTAGGGTCTGCTGTAGTGAAGCATCTCCATAGCATTATGCAGCCATGGTAGGGATGGTGTGTTTTTGATGATGTGTGGTGCATGGCTTATACCAAACATAGTGTTTAGTCTGATGGCCAAAAAGCTCAATTTTGGTTTCATCAGACCATAGAACCTTCTTCTAACTGACTTCAGAGACTCGAACATGTTTTCTGGCAAACTCTAGCCAAGATTTCATGTGAGTTTTTCTCAACAGTGGTTTTTTCTTTGCCACTCTCCCTTAAAGCTGTGACTGGTGAAGCACCCGGGCAGCAGTTGTTGTATGCACAGTCTCTCCCATCTCAGTCACTGAAGTTTGTAACTTCTGCAGAGTTCTCATAGATCCCTTGGTGGCCTCCCTCACTAGCCCCCTTCTTGCATGGTCACTCAGTTTTTGAGGACAGCCTGCTCTAGGCAGATTTACAGATGTGCCATATTCTTTCCATTTCTTGATGATTGACTTAACTGTACTCAAAGGGATATTCAGTGAGTTGGAAATTTTCTTGTATCCATTTCCTGACTTGTGCCTTTCAGTGGCCTTTTCACAGAGTTGTTTGGAGTGTTCTTTGTCTTCATGGTGTAGTTTTTGCCAGAATACTGACTCACCAGCAGTTGGATGTTCTAGATACAGGTGTATTTTTACTACAATCAGTTGAAACACCTTGACTGTATACATTCAACTAATTATGTGGCTTCAAAAACCAATTGGCTGCACCAGTGATGATTTGGTGTGTCACATTAAAGGGCATGAATAATTATACACTCTAATGTTTTATATTTGTAATTAATTTAGATCACTTTGTAGCGATTTTTTTCACTTCGATGCGATAGAGTCTTTTTCTGTTGATCAGTGTCAAAAAAAAGCCAAATTAAATCAACTGAGATTCAATGTTGTAAAACAATAAAACATGAAACTTCCAAGGGGGAATGAATACGTTTTAAGTGTTACGTACCCCGTAACTGGGTTGCCAAACCAGCAGAAATGGATCACTCAGTTGGAGTCTGGATTACTAGAACTAAGAAAGTTTTATTAAAGAAACAAGCACAGTAATCGAAAGGATAATAAATGCAACAGTTCAGCAATGATAAACACACATGTGCACAGAATTAAGATAACAGGATCAATCAAGCTCTATCGTTGTCTAGGGGTAAATGACCAATTTCAAAGTGACACAAAGTCCAGTTCTCAGTAATCGTTGCCATGGCGATGGATAACGTGGGGGGAGGGAGAGAGAGAACGAGAACGACTGATCACTCAGAACGGCTTCCACTCACAGACCGGCGAGATGGCTCACAAGCAGCTTTCGGGCGGGTCCTTTGTGATGTCACCTGAGGTCACCGACTGTGACCCCTCCTCCAGATGCGGTCGATCCTCTGCAGTGAACCCGGCACCCAAGCAAGGGCGGACACACACCGGGTTCCCGCTGATTGTACCTTTCCACCCTATGCGTTTGTGGCCCGATACTTCCTACCGAATCGTGAGAGGCGCACCGCTTCCAGGGTCTCGTTACCTCGAGTGTCGTGTGTGTGTCCTGCCTTAGCGAACCTGTCCCTTTTTATCTCCCTGCTGGGGTATCGCCTGTCCATCACTTCAAACAGTTCAGGGTTCAAAGGGGGAGACGCTCTGGACAGCTCTCTCTCCCGTCCCTTCATTACACATCTCCAGATCGCCTGTCCATCACTTCAAACAGTTCAGGGTTCAAAGGGGGAGCCGATCTTGACAATACCCAGACTGATGGCTCCTTCATTAACATCTCCAAATGCTGCTTCATTGTTCCTTATCTCTCCCTCCCCTGAGGACAGGTGGCAGACCACTGCTGATGCCACTGGTGCAAGCCCAGGCCAGCAAACATCTTAATTTATGTGTATTCTCGTCACAACAGGCACTGTATTTTTTAAATAATCTTGCATTGTTTCATGGCAACTTTTATATTATAAAAGAGTTTGAGCAGAATGTTAGGAGGAGTAAATTTTTTTTCAAGCACACTTTGTGCTTGGCTTACCTACTTCACCCAACCCCAAGTGTGTCAAAAGTGCAAAAGTGCTGCCAAACACTAGGATCTTGGTAAAATAACTAACTTTCTTTCCTCTTGACAGGCATTTTTCCAAAAAGAGTACATAGTGAACCATCCTGAAGACAGTGAGAAAATTAACCAGCTGAAAGAACTCATGCAGGAACAGGTATTGTGTTCCCATTTGTGCTCCAATCATCTCTTTATCTTACAGATTCATAGAGTTGTACTGCAGAGTAACTGCTGCTTTGTCACATGCTGTCCATCACGCCTATCGAAATTAATCCCAATATCTATACTACCTGCATTAATTCCATGTTCCAATATACCCTGCTCTTTCAGGTATTATCTGCCCAGATGCTTCTTAAATGTTGTTACTGTTCCTGCCTCCATCTGCTCTCCCACAAGTTCATTCCAGATACTAACTGCATTTTGTGCAAAATATTTATCCTTCAAATCCAATTTAACCCTTCTCCTTCTCACCTTAAACCTACATTCTCTAGTTTTCGACATAGGAAACGGACTGTAGCTATCTACCCTATGTACACTCAGTAGTCACTTTATTAGGTAGCTCCCCTGAAGTGGCCATTGAGTGTATCTTCATGATCCTCTACTGCTATAGCCCATCCATTTTAAGGTTCGACGTGTTGTGCATCCAGGGATGCTGTTCTACACACCACAGTTGTAATGCGTAGCTGAGTTACTGTCACCTTCCTGTTAGACTGAACCAGTCTGGCCATTCTCCTCTGACCTCTCTCATTAACAAGGCATTTTTGCCCACAGAACTGCTACTCACTGTATGTTTTTTTCTGTTTTTAGCATCATTTTCTGTAAACTCTGGAGACTGTTGTGTGTGAAAATCCCAGGAGATCAGCAGTTTCTGAGATACTCAAAACACCCTGTCTGGCACCAACCATTACTCTACAGTCAAAGTCACTTAGATCATAGTTCTCCCCGATTCTAGTGGTTGATCTGAACAAAAACTGAACATCTGAACCATGTCTGCATGATTTGATGCATCAAGTGTACAGGTGGCCACTAAGTGTATGCCTCTCATAATTTTACATATCCCTAGAATGTCACCTTTCAGCCTCTGTACTCCACAGAAAGCAAGCAGTTCCGGCTTATTCAACCTCTTAATAACTCAAGTGCTCCAGTCCAGGCAAAATGCCTGTGAAACCTTTCTGCACATTCTCTAGTTTAAAAATATCTTTCCTGTAGTGTGGTGACCAGTACTGCACACAGTACTCCCAAATGCAGCCTAACAGTGTTTTGTACACCACTAATGTTGTATCCCTACTCTCTTACTTGATGCCTCAGCTAATGAACACAAGCATGCCATATACCTTCTTCACCATCCTGGCTACCTGTGTTGCCACTTCCAAGGAATTATGTACTTGTATTCCAATGTCTCCCTATTCAACAATACTCTCCATCTGCCCACATACCAAAATTGATTAATATTCTTTTGTAACCTCAGACAACCTTCTTCATTGCCTTGGGCTTCTGCACACTGATTAATTATCCCACATAACAAATGTACTATATAACAAACAGCAGAGAAAGAGCCACTTGTTCCTGCTTCACAGCACTGGTCAAAGATGTCCAATCTGAAAAACAACTCTCCACCATCAGCCTCTGCCTCCTACCACCAAGTCAATTTTGTATCACCTTGGATCCCCTCAAAGTTCAAATTAAATTTATTATCAAAGTACCACATACTACCTTGTGATTCATTTTCTTGGGCTGCTTTCTTGTGGCAGCGATCCTTATAAATGTGCTCAATGAGGGGAAGGGATTTATCTGTAATGGACTGGGTTGTATCCACCATTCCTGCTCATTGGTGTTTCCATACCAGGCCATGATGCAACCAGTCAGGAAACACTCCACTCTGGCATCTATCGAAGTGTTAAATGACGAGCCAAATCTACGCAAATTTCTAAGAATGTAGAGGCACTGCTGTGCCTTCTTTGTGATGGGACTTACATGCTGGTTCCAGGACAGGTCCTTTGATATGGTAACACTAAGGAACACTCTTCACTTCCAGTCCTCTAATGAGGTACATAGGTCATGGATCTCCAGCTCCTTCCTCCTGTGGTCAATAATCAGCTCTTTGGTTTTACTGACATTGTGTGACAGGTTATTGTTCTAACGAACCAACTGTATTCTAACCAACTATTTCTGGTAGTACTCAGACTACATAAAAAGAAGAAATGATTTCTAATCCGTAAGCATCTAGTAAGGAGCAAAGTACCTATGGTGAGTTATCTACAAGGATCTTTATAGATAATAGCCAGATTCTTCTGTGATTGTTGCCCGCAGGTTCACATTCTTGGAGTGGGATTAGCAATTCATGAGAAGCTGGTACATCCAGAAATGCGGCCCCTGCACAAGAAGCTGATAGATCAGTTCCAGATGATGAGGTCCAGCCTTTGTCATGTGAGTATTAATGCCACTGACAATATGGTGGCAATCAAGTGAAAGCGTCTTACAGCAATTTTTTTCTTTAATTTTGTTCATTTTGTGGTTATCAAGTTTGTTGCAGGCAGTGTAAAATTCCTTCTATTATCTACAGAAAGCAGAGCAGCAGGTCACCCAGCTTCTTTGGAAGCACCTTCCAAATCATTGACCTCTGCCATAATGTAGGAAATAGCAGTAATTGTATGGAAATCATTCTCACATTCAAACGTCACTCCAGCTCCCAAACCATCCTGACTTTAACAAACGTAATGTAGGCTGGGATGAAAAAAGTAAGAACTGTCTTTATTGCTGATAAAATAAATGCAAAAAGCTATTGAGTAGATGGGTATAAGAAGTACCAAATGGAATTCAATCTGGAGAAGTGTTAGGTAACGTAAACAGGGAAGGCCAACAAGACAAAAGGACACAGAATAATTGGTAAAATACCAGAATGTGTAGAGGGACAAAGCGATCCTGATGCATGTTCAGTGATGCGTAGCATATTGGAGCCAGAAGCGCATGCAAGAACTTTGCAGAACACAAGACAGATTTATAGAATTTTTTACATTTCTGACTTCCATACTACAAGAACGAATCACAACACTAGAGATGAAATTTTTGAGAATATTATTAGGACTACAAAATATTAATTTTAAAAGTTATTTACTAAGCTCTACTTTTTCTTAATGAAGACTATCTTAGTGAGTTATACAAAATCATGAGGGATCTAGAAAGATGGAAGATTAAGGATTTATTTTCCATTGGAGGAGTGATTGATATGCAGGGAAAGAGCTGAAGAATTTAGGGAGGTGTCAAGGAGACTGAAATGCTGGATACCTGGTGTTGGTGGAAGAAGCACTCTTCAGCTTTAAAAGGCTTGAAAAGGACGAGTAAAGAGCCATGACCTACAAGGCTGGGAAGTGGAAGTAGCCTGTACACTGCATTTTTAGATAGCATAGATGCAATAAACACCTGGAATAGAGTCATTCAGTACAGAAACATGACCTTTGACCCACCATGTGAGCAGTGACCATCAGGCATCCAGCTTTTCCAGAATCAGGTTTATTATCATGGCATGGGTCGTGAAATTTGTTAACAGCAGCAGCAGTTCAATGCAATTCATAACATAGAAGAAAAAATTGATAATAATAAGTAAATCAATTACAGTATACATATATTGAATAGATTAAAAATCATCCAAAAAACAAAAATAATATATATTAAAAAGTGACGTAGTGTCCAAGGATTCAATGTCCATTTAGGATTGGATGGCAGAGGGGAAGAAGCTGTTCCTGAATTGCTGAGTGTGTGCCTCAGGCTTCTGTACCTCTTGATGGTAACAGTGAGAAAAGGGCATGCCCTGGGTGCTGGAGGTCCTTAATAATGTACGCTGCCTTTCTGAGACACCGCTCCTTGAAGACGTCCTGGGTACTTTATAGGCTAGTACCCAAGATGGAGCCAAATAAATTTACAACCCTCTGCAGCTTCATTCGGTCCTGTGCAGTAGCCCCCTCGCCCCAAACCAAATAGTGATGCAGCCTGGCAGAATGCTCTCCACGGTACATCTATAGAAATTTTTGAGTGTATTTGTTGACATACCAAATCTCTTCAGACTCCTAATGAAGTATAGCTGCTATCTTGCCTTCTTTAGTGTGGCTGTAACGAAACCCAATTTCCCTCGGGATCAATAAAGTATGTCTATCTATCTATCTATAACTGCATCGATATGTTGGGACCAGGTTAGATCCTCAGAGATCTTGACACCCAGGAACATGAAACTGCTCACTCTCTCCACTTATGATCTCAATTTACTGGTCTCAATTTTTCCTCCAGGGACCCACCTAAAGCAAGGGAGTTCATACCAGCTACCTATCTACCAACATATCTTTGGCCCTGGTGTCACAGGGAGAATAGGCAAACTCCACACAGTCTGCACGCAGGGTTAGGTTGGGACCATGGTCAATAGAGCTGTGAGATGGAGGCAGTAACTGCTGTACCACTATGCTAGTAAAACTGCTGTAATTACTTTACCAAAGGTCCTGTGGAACTCAAAGTAGTGCTATGATTTAGTGCCATATATTTGTGTGCTCTGAATTCACATATGCTCAAGTCAATATCACCTTGGACCATCACTGCCACCACAGAAGGGAAATGTTTAACTCTTAAGACTGGGCATAAGTTGAGTCTAGACCCAGAGATGAACAGAGACTCTGGATAGTTGTGTTGTGGTTCTTTGACATTCACACTCATGTCTTTTCAGTGTTTCTAGTAGGGACCTGGGTTCATTATGGGATCATATCACCAATAATTTGACCCATTAAACAAGACTCTCTGCTGAGAGTATCAGGCTTGTTGAATTGAGATTTCCTAATAAAAAATGGAGAATGAGTCCACTTATACATAGCCAATATATCATCCTAAACTAAGAGAGGCATATCTTAACAGGACTATATTTTAAAAACTAGAAATCCTAAGTAATCAAGCATGACCTTAAGAAGTCAGAAATCATTTGTGGTGACAATAACAGGCATACCACTTTGGGTCTTGATCAAGGGTCGACTGTTTAATCTTTTCCATAGATGCTGCCTGGCCTGCTGAGCTCCTCCAGCATTTTGTGTGTATTGCTTGGATTTCCAGCATCTACAGATTTTCTTGTGTTTCTGATTCTACCATTTTGGATACTTTTGGGTGGGAATGACCTACCAAAGGAAAACCACAGCAACCACATCTCTGGCGCTGACCCTGGCTCTGTGGCTCAGAAAGGAAGGTGGGAGAAGAGGAGAGTGGTGATAAGGAATTCAATAGTTTAGGGAAGTAGACAGAAAATTCTATGGATGCAAAGGAGACTCCTGGATTGTATGTTGCTTCCCAGGTGTCAGAATCAGGGATGTATCAGAGCAGGACCACAGCATTCTAAAGGGGAAGAGTGAGCAGCCAGAAGTCAGACTGGCAACAATGATATAGGTAGAGAAATGGATGAGATCCTGAAGACAAAATATGGGAGGACATCCTGGAGGGATTGTTTACTGAGTCAAGATAGATGGAAGTCAGAAACAGGAAGGGAGCAATCACTCTATTGCAGCAGTCCCCAACCACCGGGCCGCGGACCGGTACCGGGCCGCAAAGCATGAGCTACCGGGCCACGAGGAAACCTTTCCTCATTCCCTGTCACACCCACTGTTAAGCTTGAACGCATGCGAGGTCATTATGTACGTGTCATCCATATCAGTGCGGGAAGGATATCAACTCCTCGAGCTTGCAAATGACAGCGGGCTGAAAAGTATGTTTGACATAACATCTCTGCCGGTATTCTGGATCAAAGTCAAGGCTAAATATCCTGAGATAGCCACAAAAGCACTGAAAACGTTGCTTCCATTTCCAACATATCTCTGCAATGAATGCAATGAAAACTAAATTGCGGAATAGACTGGACATAAGGAACCCCCTTCAAGTATCGCTGTCTCCCATCACCGCCTTGTTGCAGGGAAACAAGCCCAGGGCTCCCACTGATTCAGCGATATTGGTGTGTTGCGATGATTTTATATGTTCATATGGGGAAAATATGTGCTGTGTGTTTAATATCCAACCATTACTTAAAATGCTATGATGCTATTGAATTATAAGTGACTTATATAACCATATAACAATTACAGCACGGAAACAGGCCATCTCTGCCCTGCTAGTCCGTGCCGAATGCTACTCTCACCTAGTCCCACCGACCTGCACTCAGCCCATAACCCTTCATTTCTTTTGTGTCCATATAGCTATCCAATTTTTCTTTAAATGGTAATATTGAACCTGTCTCAACCACTTCTACTGGAAGTTCGTTCAACACTTATTTCAAACTCCCCTGTCCTCCCATGATAATTGACTTATCACTATATTCATGCAAGGAAAATATGCGCTGTGTGTTTAATATTAAATTCATTAGATAATCCCTCTTAGAAATGAAATTGAGTGTATTAGCCACTTATCACCTATATTCCGGTGGTGATTAATACTCCCCCTGAACAGAATCGCCAAAAACGATTTGGGGGGATAAAAATCAGCATGTACACGCATGCACACTGGTGCCCGCACACGGCTTCATGGTCATTGTAGTCTTTCTCGGGGTAAACACAACGTATTTGACTGCTACTCTTGTCCGTTGGCAACCCTACCCCCCCCCCACCCACCGGGTCGGCCGGTCCGCAGGAATATTGTCAATATTAAACTAGTCCGCAGTGCAAAAAAGGTTGGGGACCCCTGCGGTCTTGGGACTATTCTGTAGCCCGATAATGTCAACAAAAACACTGAGGAGCAGATCAGGAAGCAGATTTTGAAAAGGTGAGAAATAACAGGATTGTTGTCATGGGTGATTTCAACCTTCCTAATATTGATTGGCACCACCTTAGTGCAAATGGTTTAGATAGGGTGGAATATGTTAGCTGTGGTCAGGAAGGATTCCTCACAATATGCAGACAGGCCTACTAGAAAAGAGACCATACTGGATATGGTGCTAGGCAATCTGGAGCTGGGTCAGGTGTCAAATCTCTCAGCGGATGAGCATTTCTGAGACAATAATTACAACTCCCTGATCTTTACCATGGTCTTAGACAGGGATAGGAGCAGACAGTATGGAAAAATTTTCAATGGGGGTAGGGCAAATTATGATGCTATTAAGCAGGAAGTTGGGAGTGTAAATTGGGAATTAATACTCAGGGAAATGCACAACAAAAATGTGGAGGTAGTTTACGGAGCACTTGCATGGGGTTCTGGATTGGTTTGTCCCATTGAGGCAGGAAAAGGATGGTGGGTGAAGGAACTATGGTTGACAAGAGATGTGGTAAGGACAGACTGATGATACGGCAAAATTGCTGTCAATGGGATAAGCTGCATTGTAAAAGGGGAACAAAATCAAAAAGGGTCATGAATACCGGACTGAATGTGATATATTTGAATGCACGCAATATACAGAATAAGACAGATGAATCTGTAGCACAGTTACAGATTGACAGGTATGACGTTGTGGGCATCACTGAATCGTAGCTGAAAGAAGATTATAGCTGGGAGCTTAACGTCCAAGGATACACGTTGTACTGAAAGGACAGGCAGGTAGGCAGAGTGGTTGGTGGTGGCTCTGTTGGTAAAAATTTATATCAAATCATTAGGAAAAGGGGATATAGGATCAGAAGGTGTAGAATTGTTGTGGGTAGAGCTAAAAAACTGCAAGATAAAAAGACCATGATGGGAGTTACATACAGACTTCCAAACAGTAGTAAAGACATGGACTACAAATTACATTGCAAGGTAGAAAATGTATGTCAAAAGGGCAATTTTACGATACTGATGGAGGATTTCAATATGCAGGTAGATTGGGAAAATCAGGTTGGTGCTGGATCCCAAGAGGGCAGATTTGTAGAGTGCCTACAAGAGAGCTTTTTAGAGCAGCTCATAGGTGAGCCCACTAGGGAATCAGCTATTCTTGACTGTGTGTTATGCAATGAACTGGAATTGATTACAGAGCTTAAGGTAAAGGAACCCTTAGGGGTAGTGATCATAATATGATCAAATTCACTCTGCAATTCGAGAAAGAGAAGCCAAAGTCAGATGTATCCATATTAGAATGGAGTAAGGGGAATTACAGAGGCATGAGAGAAGAGCTGGCCAAAATTGATTGATGGTAGAGCAGCAATGGCTGGAGTTTTTGGAAGCAATTCGGAAGGCACAAGATAGATATAGTGCCTATAAAAAGTATTCACCCCCCCCCCCCAACACTTGTAAGTTTTCATTTTATTGTTTTACAACATTAAATCACAGTGGATTTAATTCAGCTTTTTTGACACTGATCAAAAGAAAAAGACTCTTTTGTGTCATAGTGAAAACAGATCCTACAAAGTGATCTAAATTAATTACAAATATAAAGAACAAAATAATTGATTACTTAAGTATTCACCCCACTCCACCCCACCCCTTTAATTTGACACACCAAATCATCACTGGTGCAGCCAATTGGTTTTAGAAGTCACATAATTTGATCACCGTGTGAAGTCAAGGTGTTTCAATTGATTGTAGTAAAAATAAACCTGTAAACCTGTATCTGGAAGGTCCAACTGCTGGTGAGTCAATATCCTGGCAAAAACTACAACATAAAGACAAAAGAACACTTAAGCAACTCCGCAAAAAGGTTATTGAAAAGCACAAATTAGGAGATGGATACAAGAAAATTTGCAAGTCACAGAATATCCCTTGTACAGTTAAGTCAATCATCAGAAAGTGGAAAGAATATGGCACAGCAGCAGGCCGTCCTTAAAATCTGAGTCACCGTGCAAGAAGGGGACTAGTAAGGGAGGCCACTGAGAGACCTATGACAACTCTTGATTTACAAACTTCAACGGCTGAGATGGGAGAGACTGGGCATACAACAAATACAACAAATGTTGCCCAGGTGCTTCACCAGTCCCAGCTTTATGGGAGAATGGCAAAGAGAAAGCCACTGTTGAAAAAAACACACATGAGTTTGCCAGAAGGCAAATGGGAATCTCTGAAGTCAGCTGGAAGACAATTTGATAGTCAAATGAAACCAAAATTGAGCTCTTTGGCCATCAGATTAAATACTCTGTTTGGCATAAGCCAAACACCACAGATCATCATAAACACACCAGCCCTACCATGAAGCATAGTGGTGGCTGCATTATGCTGTGGGGTGCTTCACTGTAACAAGCCGTGGAAGTCTTGTGAAGGTAGAGGGTAAAATGAATGCAGCAAAATACAGGGAAATCTTGGAGGAAAACCAGATGCAGTCTGCAAGAAAACTGTGACTTGGGAGATTTGTTTTCCAGTAAGATAATGACCCCAAGCATAAAGCCAAAGCTACACAGGAATGGCTTAAAACATCAAAGTTAATGTTCTGGAGTGGCGAAGTCAGAGTCCAGACCTCAATCCAATTGAGAATTTGTGCCTGGACTGGAAAAGGGCTGTTCACTCACGATCCCCATGCAATTTGACAGAGCTTGAGCAGTTTTGTAAAGAAGAATGGGGAAAAATTGCAGTGTCCAGATATACAAAGCTTATAGAGACCAATCCACACAGACTCAAGGCTGAAATTGCTGCAAAGGTGCATCTACTAAATACTGACTTGAAGGGGCTGAATACTTATGCAGTCAATCATTTTGGGTTATATATGTGTGATTAATTTAAATCACTTTGTAAACATCTGTTTTCACTTTGACACAAAAGACCCTTTTTCTGTTGATCAGTGCCAACAAAGCCAAATTAAATCCATCATGATTCAATGTTGTAAAACAATAAAACATGAAAGCTTCCAAGGGAGTTGAATACTTTTTATATGTGCTGTACATCCCAAAGAAGAAGAAGTATTCTAAAGGCAGAATGACACAAGGGAAATCAGAGCCAACATAAAAGCCAAAGAGAGGGCGTATAATTGAACAAAAATTAGTGGGAAATATGAGGATTGGGAAGTTTTTAAAAACCAACAGAAGGCAACTAAAAAAATCATGAAGAAGGAAAAGATGGAATGCAAAGGTAAGCTAGGCAATAATAAGAGGATACCAAACATTTCTTAAGATATATAAAGTGTAAAAGAGATGCGAGGATAGATATTGGATGGTTAGAAAATGAAGCTGGAGTAGTAGTAATGGGGTCAAGGAAATGGCAGATAAACTGAATAAGTATTTTGCATCAGTCTTCACCATGGAAGACATTAGCAGTATGCTGGAAATTCAAGAGTGTTAGGGGCCAGTGTGAGTTAAGTTGCCATTACTAGGGAGAAGATACTTGGGAAACTGAAAGTTCTGAAAGTAGATAAGTCATCTGGACCAGATTGTCTGCACTCCAGGGTTCTGAAAGAGATTGTGGAGCCATCAGTAATGATCTTTCAAGAATCAATAGATTCTGGCATGGGTCCAGAGGATTGGAAAATTGCAAATGTCACTCCACTCTTTAAGAAAGGAGGGAGGGAACAGAAAGGAAATTACAGACAAGTTAGCCTGACCTCAGTGGTTGGGAAGGTGTTGGAGTCAATTGTTAAGGATGAGGTTATGGAGTACTTGGTGACACAGGACAAGATAGTACAATGTCAGCATCGTTTCCTTAGGGGAAAATCTTGCCTGATAAACCTGTTGGAATTTTTTGAGGAGATTACAAGTAGGATAGATAAAGAGGATGCAGTGGATGTTGTATATTTGGTTTTCAGAGGGCCTTTGACAAGGTGCCACACATGAGTCTGCTTATGAAGACCCGATGGTATTACAGGAAAGTTACTACCATAGTTAGAGCATTGGCTGATTGGTAGGAAGCAGCGAGTGGGAATAAAAGGATCCTTTTCTGGTTTGCTGCCAGTAACTACTGATGTTCCACAGGGGTCAGTGTTGGGACTGCTTCTTTTTATGCTGTATATCAATGATTTAGATGATGGAATAGATGGTTTTGTTACCAAGTTTGCTGATGATACAAAGATTGGTGGAGGGGCAGGTAGTGTTGAGGAAACAAGTAGGTTGCAGAAGGACTTAGGATTAGAAGAATGGCAAGAAAGTAGCAAATGAAGTACAATGTTGGACATTGGTAGAAGAAATAAATGTGCAGACTACTTTCTAAACGAGGAGAAGATCAAAAACTCTGAGATGCAAAGAGACTTGGGAGTTCCTGTGCAGAACACCCTAAAGGATAACTGCAGGAAGAGTCGGTGGTGAGGAAGGCAAATGCATTCAGTTCAAGAGGTCTATAATACAAGAACAGGGGTGTGATGCTGAGGCTTTATAAGGCACTGGTGAGGCCTCACCTTGAGTATTGTGAACATTTTTGGGCTTATCTGAGAATAGATGTGCTGGCATTGGAGAGGGTTCAGAGGAGGTTCACTAGGATGATTCCAACAATGAAAGGGTTATCATACAAGGAACGTTTGATGGCTCTGGGCCTGTACTCTTTGGAATTTAGAAGAATGAGGGGGAATCTCATAGACAGAGTAGATGTGGAAAGGATGTTGCCCATGTTGGGGGAGTCTAGGACAAGAAGACACAGCCTCAGGATAGAGAGGCATCCATTTAAAACAGAAATGTGGAGACATTTCTTTAGCCAAAGGATAGTGAATTTGTGGAATTTGTTACCACAGGCGGCTGTGGAGGCCAGGTTGTTGGGTGTATTTAAGGTGGAGATGCATAGGTTCTTGATCGGCCATGGCATCAAAAGTTACAGGGAAAAGGCCAGGGAGTGTGGCTGGGGAGGGGTAAAAGAGCATCAGCCATGATTGAATGGCAGTGCAGACTCGATGGGCCAAATAGCCTAATTCTGTTCCTATATCTCATGGTCTAAAGAGGAAGCAAGGATCAGTCGGGGCTCTAGAGAGTTACAAGGTAGCCAGGAAGGAACTTAAAAATGGACTTAGGAGATGTAGAAGGGGGCATGAGAAAGCATTGACAAGTAAAATAAGGAGAACCCCAAGGTATGTAAGAACAGGGAGGTGACCAGAGTGAGGGTAGAACCACTTGAAGAGGAAACAGGGGAGATAGTTGGAGGAGATAGGGGAGGTCCTTAATGAATATGGCTTCACTATTCACCAGTGAGAGGGACCTTGAAATTTGTGAGGACAGCGTAAAACATTTTGATATTCTAGAACATGTCAACCTTAAGTAAGAGGATGTGCTGGAACTTTTCAAAAATAGTAGGATAGATAGGTCCCCGAGGCCAGATAGGATATACTCCAGTTTACTACAAGAAGCAAGAGAAGAGAGTTCTGCACCTTTGTCCTCACTAGCCACAGGTGTAGTACCAGATTATTGGAGGGTGGCAGATGTTATTACTTTGTTGAAGAAGTGTATAGACATAACCTTGGCAATTATAGACTTACTTCAGTGGTGGGCAAGTTATTGGAGAGGATTCACGAGCTTTTGGAGAAGCATGGTCTAATTATGGATAATCAGTATGGCTCTGTGAGGGGCAGGTCTTGCCTCACTTGAATTCTTTGAGGAAGTGACAAAATACATTGATGAAGATAGAACAGTTGGTGTGTTGTATATGGAATTTAGTAAGGTATGTGATGAGGTTCCCCACAGTAGGCTTATTCTGAAAATCAAGAGGCAAATTTGGCTGTGTGGATACACAATTGGTCTGCCCATTGAAGGCAGAGAGTTATAGTACCCAAGGAGTGGTAGTAAATGGTTACCTCTCTGACTGAAGGCCTGTGACTAGTGCTGTGCTGCAGGGATTGGTGCTGGGTCCATTGTTGTGCAGGTCAGTGGGGACTAGGCAGAATAATAGTTTGGCAGGGATTAGATGGGCTGAAGGACCTGTTTCTGTGCTGTAATTCTCCATGATTTTCTCAGAGAAGTGAAGAAGACAATGCAAAGGCAATGGTGTAGACAGCTGAATGGAGAATGTACCAGAGGCCAGGAATAGAGGAGCATAAATCCTTCAGAAAGCTGACTGACAGAGCTTACTGGGATCAAGAGGAATGTGGCTACCGAGGGAATAAAAGAGAAAAATGAGGACTTTAAATTCAAGTGATTGTGTAAGAAGTTGTCAATATAAGTCATCAAGCACAGGGTTGTGCATCAGCAGAATGATATGAGTTGAGAAGGCAGGAGAGGGTAAGCATGCCAAGAGAGCACTGGAATATTCAGAACTCTCTCTGTCAGATGCTCTAAATAATTCTGTTTTGCCAATTGTACTTATTACTTGGACCAGTGGAGCTCCAGTGGAAATGTTGTTGTTGTTAAGTGCTATGGAGCCGGCATGGACTTAAGGTGACCCTATGGATAGTTGCCTTAAATGAGCTTCGATCCTAACAAAGGCAACTCATTGCTGATAACATTGTGTTCATAACTGTCCTTATTGTGTCCATCCATCTGATTGGCAGCCTTCTCCTTTCCATTGTCTGTCCACCTTGCCGAGCATGATATCCTTTTCCAGGGAGCTGTTTCTTTCTCATGATGTGCCCAAAGTGACTATAGGCGGAGTCCTCTCATTTGAGCCTCCAGAGACTTGGTTTGATCTTGTTGAGGACCAATTTGTTTGTTCTGTGAGAGGTCCATGAGATGCATAGTATTTTTCTCCAGCACCACAATTCAAAGGTGTCAATATGCTTCCTATCCTCCTTCTTTACTGTCCAACTTTCGCATTCATATAATGTCGTTGAGAACACTATCGCCTGAACAAGTTGAATCTTTTATGAAGAGATAAATTCCTATTCCAAGGAACTTCTCTAAACCCTTCATGGCTGCTCTGCCAAGGGTGATTCTTCATTGGATTTCTTGACTGCTTACCGTTTCCGTGTTAATCATTGATCCAAGTAAGCTGAAACTGTCAACCACCTCAGTTTTCTCTCCATCAGGATTGAATTGGTTGTACTGCCAGTAGTCATAATCTTAGCCTTCTTCAGGTTAAGGTGCAGACCCATCTTGTGGCTATGTTCCTTGATGGTGGTCAGCAGTTGCTTCACGTCTTCTTCGTTTTCAGCCAGTATTGTCATGTCGTCAGCATAATGAAGGTTATTGATGATTCTGCCACCAATTCTCACCCCTCGATTCTTCTTATACACTTCTGCCTTGTCTGAAGATTTGTTTGGCGTACAAATTAAGCAGGCAGTAGAGAGAATACAGCCTTGTCGTACCCCTTTACAGGTGCTGAACCATTCTGTTTCTCCATAATCTGTTCAAATGGCAGTTTCTTGACTGATGTAAAGATTGTGCGTAAGGACAATCAAATGTTGCAGTACAGCCATGTATCTTAATGTGATTCATAGTTTGTCATGATCGATGTAGTCAAAGGTCTTGCTGTAGTCAACAAAGCACATATTTTGTCTCTTTGTACTCTTTTGTCGTCTCGAGAATCTTTTCACATCGATAGTGATGTCTCTTGTTCCCCCTTCATTTCCTGAAACCTGCTTGCACTTCAGGAAACTCCCACTCTAAATAAGGTTGAAGTCAACTAAACATTGTCAGCATCATTTCTGGTACCCAGTCCATAATTACTGACTTCTTGACCATCCTTTTCACTCCCAACTTTTGCGTTCCAATCTCCTATAACTATCAGTATATTTGGTTTGCATTGTCCATCAAGTTCAGCCTGCACTTGCTCATAGAACTGATCTACTTCATCTTCCTCTGCATCTGTTCTTAATGCATATATTTGTATGATGGTAATGTCTTCCTATAGACGAATTGAGATTAGGTGATCGCTGACTGCTTGTTACACACACCTGTTAAGGTGCATTCTCCAGTTACCTTATAAGGTAACCGTAGCCTTCAGCCAGGAGCAGATGTCATCAGGTGGTTCCCAACCTTCACAGAGTGTTTCGACCCTTAACCACGACACTCTCCAGTTGGTGGGCCGGCAGTGGTGGCCAAATCACTGCCCATCTGCTCCTGGGTTCCAGCTCCCCTCCTCTCGCCTACACCAAATCCAACAAGAGGCTCGCTCTGCCTCTTCCCCCATCCTACGAGCTGTTTGTTTTTTGCTCCTTTCATCCAGGCCCAGATCTGACAACAACCGCCATGCTGATTTGGCTAGGAAACCTCTGCAGCCGATCTCCACAGGGAACAACCATGCCTGCCATCCCTTGTCTTTACACTCCTGCACTAAGGGCTGGTACTTCAAGTCCTTTCTCTCGTGGGCCTTTTCCCATCCCTCCTCCCACGGCACAGTCAGCTCAACCAGAATTATTTTCTTGTCTTCGGTCGACCACAGTACAATGTCCGGGCGTAGGGTTGTGCACACCACATCTGGGAACTGCAGCCTCCTTCCCACATCGACCCTCATCTCCCAGGACCTGGCAGTTAGCAGCAGATTGGGCTTTGGTTGTTTGGTTTCGAAAGGCCTGGCTCCCTCTTTGATGAAGGTGATGGCCTTCCTCAAATCTGTGCCAGCCATCCTCTTCTTGCATCTCTCCCACTCTAGTGTGTCAGCAAGAGCCAGGAGCACCTTATCATGGCGCCACCTATACCGTCCTTGAGTTAGAGCTGTTTTACACCCAGATAGTATATGAGCCAGTGTCCCCTTTTGACCACAGAGCTCACAGTTCGGGTCCTCTCTCATCCCCCATGTGTACGGATGTAATGGTGAAGGAAGGGTGTCATACACGGATTGCAAGAGGAAGGAAATACGGAAGGGCTCCAGTCTCCATAACTCTGCCCATGAGATCTTGCGCTTAGGCAGATCCCATTTTGTCCAGGCACCCTGGGACCCTTGTTCCACTGCCTTTGACATCCACTTCTCTTCCTCACGGATCTGTATTTCTGCCTGTACCATGTCTCACCTGTTCCTTATGCTTGCGTTTCCCCACTGCTGGAAGTGAACTGATCCGAGGCCGTGCCGCCCGACGCAGGGGTTGCCGATGATATCTCGCAACTTCAGAGAATACACTGCCTCCTCCACAGCTGCGTTGGCTGCCCACTTGCACCCAGATCTGGTTGTAACGCCTGTTTGCTTTACCAAGACATCATTGGAATCTCTCAAGCTTAATAAGGCTCTGCATTTTGCCTCCTTGATTCCTCCACAACAGATGACAGGGGAAGCTGCAGTTGCCCAGAATGAATGTAGAGGCCCACTGAAGAGAAGCTTGGGGGAACTCCCAACTATCTCCGCAGGTGCTTGTTGGTTTTCCTCTCGATGCCCTCTATGGCAGTCATGGGGAACTCATAAAGTGTGAAGAACCAGAGAAGCCTGGGCAGAATGCCGTATTGGTACAGCCAGGTCTTGAATTTACCAGGAAGTCTGGATTTGTCAATCTTCTTCAGCCATTCATCTGTCTGCTTCACAGCATTGGTGACATTGGCCCCATCTGTCAGTGACACATTAAACCACTTCCCCAAGCACTTTATCGGGTTATTGTCGATGGAAAGGATGACCTCGCCCTGAACTTGGAGGCTAAGCTTGCTGGTAACTTTGCCCTTTCTGATCACCATGCACCTGGACTTCCTGGCCTTGAAGGACATCCTCGCCCAAGTGGCTAAATTACCCAGGGTTTCCAATACCCATCTTGCTTGGACATGTGACACAGTTGTTATAGTGATGTTGTCCATGAACCCTCGTAGAGCCGGCTGAACAATGCCTGACTCCAGCGTCAAGCCACGGGTTACATCTTCTGCTGCTGATAATAGGAGGTTCATTCCCATAATAAATAGGATGGGGGAGGTGGTGCACCCTGTTGGAAGCCCCTTCTGGAGGTCCTGCCAACTAGTTGTGAAATGGGCTGATGTAAGTCTGAGTTTATTTCAATACAGCTCTAGCCAGTTTCTTCTTGAGTATGAATGTGACACAGTTCCTCCTGTACTTGTCATGTCCAGCATAGTATATCCAGTGTTGATCGGATTGAAAGTGTCCACTTCAGCTCACTGATTCCAATTTGCAAGCATTCCATTTCATCTTTCACCATCTCCAGCTTTCCTTGATTCATACTGCGTACATTCCATGTACCTAAAATCAACATATCCTTGCAACCTCTGATCCTCATTTTGTGCCCAGGAACATCAGCGATTGAAGATCCCAAAGGCTTTACTCCAACTGCATCATACATCTCGGCCTTACTCTGAAGGGTTATCAGCTCTTCCCTAGTAACTTGTTGAGTCTCTTCCAACCTGGGGGGGTCTCATCTTCCAGCACTATATCATATCTTGTTTTTTGTTTTACTGTAGTTATCCATTGGATTTTCGTGGCAAGATACGGTAGTAGATTGCCAAGCCTTTCTTCTGCACAGATACTGCTGCTGCCCAAGTGGGTAGCTTGTTTTAGTCTGACACTGTTTTAGTCTCAGCTGAGACCTGCCAATCATGTTACCTTCTGACATGTTTTGGAGGTCTGGTTCTATCACAAGTTACCAAGGTACAGCAGGAGTCCTTGCACATGTGCATCCATGTACTTGTGCATATGACAATAAACCCAACTTTGAAGTCAGGCTGCAAACAGTGCTCTATGACTCTCCCTGTTCCCACACACTCCCTTCAGCAGCTAGTAACTAAACTGCCTCATCTTGGTAAATGCAGCAGGAAGCTACTGCAGCACATCATAGTGCTGCTTAGATAGTTTTTACATGGCCATAAGGATTGCTCCTTAAACATATTTTTGCTTTTGATACTGGATGGAGGAAAGTACGGCAACAACAGTTTGATCAATTGGCCCGACAGGAATACTACCAAGTATTTGTTGTCACTGTTGCACTGACTAATTGTGGAAAACTGTCCTCACGATCCAGCAGAGAGGTTACTGTACAGACTGGCACATACAGTAGCCGAAAGGACCAGCCTCCCCGCTGAGATTCTCCAGTGTTTTGTGTGTTGCACTAGACATTGTTAACTGATCCCTGTAGCATGGCATTGGTCGGCTGACTTACCTATCAACCCTCCTTCTCAGAACAGACAAGAGAATTAGATGGACCAAACTGCCTTACATGAATTTTCACCAACATTCTGCTGCTACTCACTGTACTGTCTTGCAGAAGAATGAATTTAATGGGAAATTGGTAAATTGGTTCATTATTGTCACACATACCCAGGTACACTGAAAAATTTGTCTTGTAAATTGTTCATACAGATCAATTCATTACTTTTTGCAATAGTGCACTGGGGTAAGACAAGGTAAAACACTGCAGAATAAAGTGTTGCAGTTACAGAGAAAGTGCAGTGCAGACAGACAATCACAATGAGGTAGGTTGTGAGGTCAAAAGTCTATCCTGTCATAGTACAGAAATATTCAATAGTCTTAGAACAGCACAATAGAGGCTGTTCTTGGACCAGGTATCAATGAAAAATGATGAGGGTCAGACAGGACATGTCAAGTTTTTTTAGCCTCGTGAGGAGGTAGAAGCACTGGTGAGCTTTCTTGGCCATGACATCCATATGGCTGAACCAGAACAAGCTGGTGGTGATGTTCACCCCTAGAAATTTGAACCTCTCACCCTTAAAATAATTGATGTAAATGGAGTATGTGCACTACCCCCTTATTGAAGTCAGTAACCAGCTCTTTTGTTCTGCTGACATTAATGGTTGTTATCATGACACCATGTTACTAGGCTCTCTGTCTCCTTCCATAATGTGACTCATTGTTATTTGTGGTATCTTCTGCAAACTTATAGATGGAGTTAGAGCATAATCTGGCCACACAGTCCTGAGTGTACAGGGAGTAGAGTAGGGGCTGAGGACACAAGGTGTCGGTGTTAAGAATAATCTTGGTGGAAGTGTTGCTGCCTACCCTTACTGATTACCGTCGGTTGGTCAGAAAATCAAGGATCCAGTAGCAAAGGAAGGTGTGAAGTCCCAAGTTGAGGAGTTTGAAGATAAGTTTGCTTGGAATTATAGTATTGAAGGTTGAGCTGTAGTCAATAAACAAAGTACAAAGTATATACAGTATATATCACCATAAACAACCTTGAGGTCCATTTTCTTGTGGACATTCACAGTAAATACAAGAAACATAATAGAATCAATGAAAGACCACCCTATCAGGATGGAAAAATAATCAATGTGCAAATACACAAAAAAAATTAATAAATAAACCATAAATATCAAGGACATGAGATGAAGAATTCTTGAAAGTGAGCCCATAGGTTGTGGGAACAGTTCATTGATGGGGCAAGTGAAGTTTAGTGAAGATATTAGGGGTCTAATGTAGGTGTCTTTACTGTGCAGGTGCTCCCGAGGTGAGTGTTGAGCTAGACAGATGGTATCTACTGTAGACCTGTTTTGGCAAAAGGCAAATTACAGTGCATTGAGGTTGACTGAGAGGCTGGAGATGATGTGAGCCATGATTGGCCTCTCAAAGCACTTCATGGGTGGATGTCAGAGCGGTGGTCATTAAGGAATATTAATTTTTTACCTTGGGTACCCAGATACTAGTGCACTGAGAATGGGCTGAAGGGATAGCTATGTTATACTATTGTCCAAGTAGGGAGCTTCCTAAATGCAATGGCAACTTCCTAAAAGTGATATTGCAGTATGTCTTCAGTTACATGAGCTACAAAGTAAATTCTGCAGGCATTTATCTATGTAAATACATCTTAGTGGCTTTATGATGCCAGCTATTCAGAAGTGTTAAGGTTATTGAATTTTCCATCTTCTACGTAGGATCTTCCCGGAATGGACAAGATCAGCCCTGTGTGCTCTGGCTCCAGCACACCACGTGGAAGCCTCATGTCTGGTCATAATCCTATGAGTCCAGAAACTATCAAGCTCATGCATAGGCACAGGTAAGTGAAACTAGTGGCTAAACTGTGTATTGGGAAGGACAATAGGGCTGGTGAGTCAGTCTGTATGTAAACAAAGGAAAGGGAAAGAGATCCCCAGCATGTACACCAGCAGCAGTATTGGGGCATAAACCTAGACACATATGCAGAGGACTGGTGTCCAGATATACGTTTATCTTAATTATTTATATTCATTGTTAACTAGTCTGCGGTTAAATATTTAATTATTATTTCTGTTGCATAAAATAAAATCAGAATCAGATAATTATCACTGACTTGTATGTCATGAAACTTGGCAGCTGTACAGCACAGACATAAAAATGCTTACTATAAATTACAAAATAAATAAACAGTACAAAAATAAAGGAGTAATAAAGTAGTGTTTGTGGACTGTTCACCTGATGGAGGAGGGGAAGTATCTGTTCCTAAAATGTTGAATGTGGACTTTTAAGGTCCTGTACCTCCTCAATGCTAGTAACAAGAAGAGGGAATGTCCCAGATGGTGAAGGTCCTTAGTGATGGATAACACCTTCTTGATGATGTCATCGAGGGTGGGGAGGATTGTACCTGTGACGTCGCTGGCTGAGTCTATAATCTTCGGCAGCCTATGAGGCCGCCAGTCAGAATGCTCTCTACCAAAGTCAGGAAATGCCACATATAAATACAAACAAAAACAGAACATGCTGGAAAAACTAAGCAGATCAGGCAATATCTGTGGAGAGAGAAACCGAAATAATATTGCTGGTCTGAAACCCTTCAACAGAATGGAATATAAATATAAGTTTAGCCGTCTATTCTTAACACATCTATGTCCCAATTACAAAATTCAAAGTAAATTTATTACCGAAGTATATAAATGTTACCATATGCAATGCTAGGATTCATTTTTTGCGGCATTACACAGTAAATATAAAGGAACAAAAATAATCATAATAAATAAATAAATAAATAAACAATAAATTTTGGGTACATGAGAGAAGTGTTCTTGAAAGTGAATCCATAGGTTGTGGGAATATTTCAATGTTGGAGTGAGTGAATTGAGTGAAATTATCCCCTCTGGTTCAAGAGCGAGATGGTTGAGGGGTAATAGCTGTTTTGAATCTGGTGATGTGGGATCCTGAGGCACCTGTACCTCTTTCCTAATAGCAGCAACAAGAAGATTGCACAGCCTGGATGGTGGGGGTCCTTGATGATGGATGCTTTTCTGCAACAGTGCTCCATGTAGATGTGCTCAATGGTGGGGAGAGCTTTACCCTGATGGACTAGGCTGTATCCACTTCTTATTGTAGGCTTTTCCATTCAAGGGCATTGTGTTTCCATACCAGGCCATGACGCAACTTGTCAGTGTACTCTCCACTGCAATCTATAGAAGTTTTGTCAAAGTTTTAGATAACGTGCCGAATCTTCGCAAACTTCTAAGTAGAGGTACTGCCATGCTTTCTTTGTAATGGCACTTACGTCCTGGTCCCAGGACAGATCCTCTGAAATGATGTCAGTGGGAAAGCAGATCTTTCCTGCCCGTCCCTGGTTTTGATACAAATGACTACCTTTCTTTGCCTTAAGGAGATAGTGGTTAACCCTGTCAATGTGCATGGTCAATGACATAGCCCAGATTATATCCTCAAAGATACTTGTTTAATATCCATGTGAGTGTTGGATTGTGTGCAATTTAACTGTTCTCCTTTGGAGTTGCACTTTTGGCTTCAGTGCTCCTGGATTAAGAGTACTGTCAAAGTTTGATCATGACCACTGTGTGGTGATTCCTTTTTGAAAGTAGCTATATGAAAGGAAAAAGAGATAATGTTTTGACCAAATTTGCATTCCATAGACTTCAAAATATAAGTATACAGTGGGATCCCATACAGGAAATGCAGAAAATTTATTTTTTATTTATTGAGATACAGTGTGGAACATGGCTGAACTACACCGCCCGGCGACCTACCTATTTAACCCTAGCACAATTTACAATGACCAATTAGCCTACTAACCCTTAATCATGGCACAATTCACAATGACCAATTAGCCTTACTAACCCTTATGTCTTTGGACTCTGGGAGGAAACCAGACCACCTGGTCAGCTTGCTTGTAAGCCAGATAGAATGTCAACCTTTCTTGTAATGTGTTTGTGGATGTTCTACAACATCGTGGAGACCACTGCTAGCATACAGTTTGTGCCTTTAACTAAGCAGGGATTTACTCACATTGGAGGCCATTTTTAGAAGATTCACTAAGTTCATTGCTTAAATGGAGGGTATTCCACATTAGATATGGTTAACTGGGTTGAAACCATGCTCATTAGAGTTTAGAAAAATGTGATTATCTTATTGAAACATAACAGGTTTCAGGGATGTTCAGATGAGATGCTGCACTGCTATGACCATTCTTTTCTAAGGGATACCTGCTCCATGCAAGTGTAGAGGCAGAGTCATTGAATAATTTCAACATTGGGTAGATAGATTTTTGGAATAAAAAGGAGTCAATGGTTATGGAGAAATACAGGAAAGCAGAGTTGAGACTAAAGTTGATCAGAGGAGATTTACAAGGATGTTTCCTGAATTGGGGAATGTGCCTAATGAGAATAGGTTGAGTGAACTTTGCCTTTTCTCCTTGGAGTGACAGAGAATGAGAGGTGACCTAATAGAGGTGTATAAGATGATGAGGGGCATTGATCATGTGGACAGCCAGAGGCTTTTTCCCAGGGCTGAAATGGCTAACGCAAGGGGGCATAGTTTTAAGGTGCTTGAAAGTAGGTACAGAGGGGAGGTCTGGGGTAATTTTTTCACACAAAGCATGATGGGTGCGTGGAATGCACTGCCAGCGACAGTAGTAGAGTCAGATACAATAGGGTCTTTTAAGAGACTCTTAGATAGGTACATGGAGCTTAGAAAAATAGCGGACTATGCGGTAGGGTAATTCTAGACAGTTTCTAGACTAGGTTACATGGTCGGTACAACATTGTGGGCCAAAGCACCTGTAATGTGCTGTAGATTTCAATGTTCTATGTTCTCTGTTCTATTCAATCTTTCCTTATAACTCAGGTCCTCCAGACTCGGCAACATCCTTATAAGTTTTCACTGTACTCTTTCAACGTTGTTTACATCTTTCCTGTAGGTAGGAGACCAAGACTGCACACAATACTCCAAATTAGGCCTCACCAACACCTTATACAACTTAAACATAATATCCCATCTCCTATACTCAATACATTGATTTATGAAGGCCAATGTGCCAAAAGCTCTCTATACTGTTTTCTATCTACCTGTTTCAATGAATTATGGACCTGTATTCCCAGATCCCTTTGTTCTACAGTACTCCTCAGTGTCCTATCATTCACTGTGTAAGACCTACCCTGGTTGGTCATACCGAAGTACAAAAACTCACACTTGTCTGCTTTAAGTTCCATCTGCCATTTTTCAGCCCATTTTTCTTTGCTAGCGATGATAGCCTTCCTCACTGCCCACTATACCCCCATATTGGTGTCATCCACAAATTTGCTGATCCAGTTAACCACATTATCATCCAGATCATTGATGCAGATGACAAACAACAAAGGACCCAGCACCATTCCCCGCGGCACAGCACTAGTCACAGCCCTCCAGTCAGACAGGCAACTGTCTACTACCACTCTCTGGCTTCTCCCACAAACTCAATGTCTAATCCAAGCTACTACCTCATCCTGAATGCCGTGTGACTGAACCTTATTGACCAGCCTCCCATGTAGGACCTTGTCAAATGCCTTACTGAGATCTATGTAGAAAACATTCACTCTCTTGCCTTCATCCACCTTCTTAGTAACCTCCTCAAAAAACTCTATAAGATTGGTTAGACATGACCTACCATGCACAAAACAATGCTGGCTATCCTTAATCAGTCCATGACTTTCCAAATACTTCTATATCCGGTACTTTGGAATACCTTCCAATAACTATCCCACAACTGATGTCAGACTCACGACCTATAATTATGTTTGGAGCCTTTTTTTAAACAGTAGAAACAGCATTAGCTATCCTTCAATCCTCTGGTACCTCTCTTGTTGCTAAGGATGATGTATATATCTCTACTAGGGCCTTGGCAATTTCTGCACTTGCCTCACGTAAGGTCCGAGGGAATGCCTTGTCAGGCCCTGGGAATTTATCACCTTGATTTGCCTCAGGGTAGCAAACACCTCCTCCTCTGTAATCTGTACAGGGTCCATGAAGTTGATGCCATTTTGCCTCACTTCTATAGACTGTGTCCAACTCCTGAGTAAACACAGATGCAAAGAATTCACTTAAGATCTCACCCATCTGTTTTGGCTCCACACATAGATTACCATTCTCATCATCCAGAGGAGCAATTTTGTCCCTCGCAATCTCTTTGCTGTTAATATATCTGTAGAATGCCTTAGGATTGTTCTTCACTTTGTCTGCTGGAGCAACTTCATACATTCTTTTAGCCTTACAGAATTCTTTCTTAAGTGAACTCTTACATTTCTTATACTCCATAAGCACCTCATTTGTTCTTCCTTGCCTATACCTGCTAAACACCTTTTTTCTCTTAACCAGTGCTTCAGTTACAAAGGTTCTCTATGCTTGTTATCTCTACCTTTTATTCTGACAGACACATACAAGCTTTGCACTCTCAAAATTTAGTTTTGAAGGCCTCCCACTTACCAAGTACATCTTTTCCAGAAAACAGCCTGACCCAGTCCATAATTTGCCAGATCATTTCTGATATCATCAAATTGGCTTAGAGAACCTTGGTTTTTAAAAGATATTGAGACCTTGATTCAGAAAAAAAAAGGAGGAGCATAGCAGGTATAGGCAAATAGGAATGAATGAGGCACTTAAGGAATATAAGGAATGCAAGAGAATACTTCAGACAGAAATCAGGAGGGCTAAAAGAAGGCATGAGATTCAGACAAGGTGAAGTAGAATCCTAAGGAATTCTACAGATTTGCTTAGAGCTAAAGGATTGAAAAGAACAAAACTGGTCATCTGGAAGATCAGAGTGATAATCTATACATGGAGCCAAAAGAGCTGGGGGAGATCTTAAATGGATTTTTTGCATCTGTATTTATTTAGGAGATGGACAGATTCTATAGAATTGAGGCAAAGCAGCAGCAAGGCCATGGACCTTATACAGATTACAGAGGTGGAAGTGTTTGCAGTCTTGAGACAAATTAGGGTTGAAAAATCCCCGGAGCTGATGAAGTCTTCCCTCAGACCCTATGGAAGCAAGTGCAGAAGTTGCAGAGATACTAAGATCTTACTTAGCAACAAGTGAGGTACCGAAGGATTGGAGGATAGCTAATGTTGTTTCTGCTGTTTAACAAAGGCTCTAAGAATAAACCAGGAAATTCTAAGCCAGTGAACCTGACATCAGTAGTGAGAAAGTTATTTGAAGATATTCTAATGGACCAGATATATGAGCATTTGGGTAGACAGGGACTGATTAGGGATAGTCAGCATGACTTTGTGCATGTTTGGTCATGTCTAACCAATCTTAAAGAGTTTTTTGAGGATGTTACTAATAAAGTTGATGAAGTCAAGGCAGTGGATGTTGTTTACATGGACTTTAGTAAAGCATTTGACAAGGTCCCATATGGGCGGTTAGTCAAGAAGGCTCAGTAAGTTGCTTGGCATTCAAGATGAGGTAGTAAATTGGATTAGGTATTGACTTTGTGGGCGAAGCCAGAGAATGGTAGTAGATGCAAAGATGCCTCTCTGACTGAGGCCTGTGACTAGTGGTGTGCTTCGGGGATTAGTGCTGTGTCCATTGTTATTTGTCATCTATGTCAATGATCCGGATGATAATGTGGTTAACTGGATCAGCAAATTTGTGGATGACACCAAGATTGGGGGTGTAGTGAACAGCGAGGAAGACTATCAGACCTTGCACCGGGATTTGGACCAGCTAGAAAAATAGGCTGAAAAATGGCAAATAGAATTTAATACAGACAAGTGTGAAGTGTTGCACTCTGGTATGACCAACCAGGATAGGTCTTACACAGTGAACGGTGGAGCACTGAGGAGTGTGGTAGAACGAAGGGATCTTGGAATACAGGTCCATAATTCATTGAAATAAGTAGATAGGGTCATATAGAATGCTTTTGGCACATTGGCCTTCATAAATCAATGTAATGAGAACAGGAAATGGGATGTTATGTTGAAGTTGTATAAGACGTTGGTGAGGCCTAATTTGGAATATTGTGTGCAGTCTTGGTCACCTACCTACAGGAAAGATGTAAATATGGTTGAAAGAGTGCAGAGAAAATTTACAAGGATGTTGCCAGGACTGGAGGACCTGAGTTATAAAAAAAGATTGAATTGGATTAGGACTTTACTCCTTGCAATCTAGAAGATTGAGGGGAGATTTGAGAGAGGTATACTAAATTACAAGGGGTATAGATAGGATAAATGCAAAAAGGCTTTTGCCACTGAAGTTGGATGGATGGGACTACAACTAGAGGTCATAGATCAAGGGTGAAAAGTGAAAATTTCGTATAAGGCCTCAGCATTACATCCTTGCTTTGAATGAAGGAAATGGATGCTAATATTGCATTTGCCTTTCTTTCTATTGATGCAACTTGCAAGTTAACCTTTAGGGAATCCTACACAAGGACTCCTAAGCCCCTTTACACCTCCGATTTCTGAATTTTCTCCCTGTTTAGAAAGTAGTCTATGCCTTTATTCCTTCAATCATTGTTCATGACCCTACACTTCCCAACACTATATTCTATTTGCCACTCTTTTGCCCATTCTCCTAAACTGTCTAAGTCCTACTGCAGATTCCCTGCTTCCTCAATACTACCTGCCTCTCCACCTATCTTCGTATCATCTGCAGACTTAGCCAGAAAGCCATCAATTCCGTCATCTAAATCATTGACATATAACATGAAAAGAAGCAGTGTCAACACTAATGCCCCACTCCTGCTCATACTTCTGGTGGTTTTAGCATAATTGAGGAAGCCAAGGAAGGACTGCTGAGTGTAAAATAGTATTCTGTTTTCATTGATCTCTTCAGCCCCCTGAATCTGATTGGCTCCAACAGGCACTCCTCATCGTCACTATCCTCACAAACATCCAGTGAAGTCGGGAACCTCGTCATCCTCACAGATGGACTAGTTGGAGACACTCCAGATGACCTTTACCGCATGCAGGTATGATGGTTCCTTTTTATAGATTATTTCCCTGTGTTCTATACTGAGTTTGACTGAAGAAGAAGAAATCTGATAGGAGAGGAGAGTGGATCATAATGTCAGAATGTGAATGGGCAGAGGCAGGGTAGTAGGTAATATGTACAGACACTGTTAATAACAGTTACATCTCACAGCACATTAGTTTACAGCTACAGAGATCAGTGCGTATAATCTCTGTAAAGAATTCTGGATCAGACAGTGGCCTGAAACCATTTAGGGCATGCGAATGGATGCATGCGAGGGCACAGGGGAAGAAGATAGAAACAGAAACTCTCTTGGTTTTAGTCTTCCTTCCTGGTTTTGTTTCACTGGGACTAGCATGGCTGCCATGCAGAGTGTACTTTAAGATATTAAGTGATGAGCAGCTGAACATCCAGAGCTTCTGTTTGTCCATTCATTCATCTTTATTCCCCCTTTGGGTTTTGCAGTGCACTGTTTCTTTCTGCCACTCTCTACTTTCTGCAGCTTGCTTATGCTAACACCAAGTTCCAGGGCTCCATGACGAATGTCTCTGTTTTGTCATCGTGCCAGGCAAGTCCATCCACTTCTAGCCTGAGTTCCACACACTCGGCCCCTTCACAGATGATCAACTCGGCCCCATCAAGCGCTCGAGGTAAGATCTTTGTTTTCATATTTATCGAGGCTTGGGTCGACTTGACAGTGAGTTTTCTCTTACCTCGTATATTATATTCTTGTCTTTTAGCATTTTTATCTATGCAATGCACAGCAGAAGGCACAAACTGACCTGAAACATCAAAATAAATTTATTATCAAAGTACATATATATCATAATGTACAATCCTGAGATTCATTTTCTTGTGGACATAATAAATCCATAATAGAATATTAACCATAATAGAATCAATGAAAGACTGCACCAACTTGGGCTTTCAACCAGTGTGTAAAAGACAAGCAACTGTGCAAATTCAAAATGAAAGAAAAAATAATAATAAATAAATAAGCAATAAATATAGCGAACATAAGATGAAGAGTCTTGAAAGTTAGTCCATAGGTTGTGGGAACAGTTCAATGAGGTAAGTAAAGTTGAGTGAAGTTGTCCCCTTTGGTTCAAGAGCCTGATGATTGAGGGGTAATAACTGTTCCTGAACCTGATAGTGTGAGTCCTGAGGCTCCTGTGCTTTCTTCCTGATGGCAGCAGCCAGAAGAGAGCATGACCTGGGTGCTCGGAGTTCCTGATGATGGATACTGCTTTTCTGCAATAACACTTCGCTCAGTGGTGGGAGGACTTTACCTGTGATGAACTGGGCCATATCCATTACTTTTTGTAGGATATTCCATTCAAGGGCATTGCTGTTTCCATACTGCCAGTCAATATACTCTTCACCATATATCTATATGAGTTTGTTAAAGTTTGAGATGTCATGCCGAATATTTGCAAATGTCCAACGAGATAGAGGCACTGTCGTGCTTTCTTCGTAATTACACTTACATGTTTGGGCCCAGGACAGTCCTCTGTAATGATAACACTGAGGAATTTAAAGTTGCTGACCCTCTCCACCTCTGATCCTCCAGTGAGGGGACTGGCTGATGGACCTCTGGTTTCCTCCTCCTGAAGTCAATAATCAGCTCCTTGGTCTTGCTGACAGTGAGTAAGAGGTTGTTGTTGTGGCACCATCAGCCAGATTTTCAATCTCTCTCCTATATGTTGATTCATCACCACCTTTGATTCAGCCTATGACAGTGGTGTTGTCAGCAAACTTGAATATGGTTTTGGAGCTGTGCTTAGCCTCGCAGTCATAGGTGTAAAGCAGTTGAAGAGGGGGCTGAGCACACAGCCTTCTGGTGCACCTGCACTGGTGGAGATTACAGAGGAGATGCTTTTGCCAATCTGAACTAACTTTATTATGTATCTGCTTTTTGTCCTGAGTTTTGGAATTAAAGAGGCATGGCAAAATAAGAAATGAAATTGAAACATTAGAATGTATTCCTAGAATTTTTACATTGAAATTTAATGTAAATGTAAGAGATTCTGTAGATGCTAGAAATCCAGACACAAAACTCAGCAGTAATTATGGAGAAGGATAATCAGTTGAAATTTCAGGCTGAGACCATTCATTAGGACTGTTTATTCCAGTCCACAGATGCTGCCTGTCCTGCTGAGTTCCTCCAGCATTTTACATGTATTGCTTTGAAATTTAGCATAGTCTATACCCACTGAAGTTCTAGAACATAACTAACGGAGTGCAGAGAATAGTTGCAGTGCTTTATAACTAAGTTGTATTATATTTATAACTGTTATATTTAAACCAATTGTTCCTTTTAAGACCACTACTTAATATTTCCTCTTAGGAAGTAATTTTCATGGGCAATTTCAAGAATGATAGCTGCCCATAAACTCCCAAGTCAATTATTAGGCATTTTTTAACTTTCTCCAAAACTGTATTGTGTGTCATAAGCAAGAAACCTCTGTTCTTTTTTCTCAGATTATTTTGCATCTGTACCAAAGTGTAAAATTCAGTCCTAAATTGAACCTTGAGTATGTGAGATTGAGCTTTTTCTCTTTCAAAGATATTAACACATGTAATCACCGAGACAATATTGAACCAATTAGCCCATTAGAGTAGTGAACTAGTAATCGTGTCCAAGTTCTATGTGCTTATGTGTGTTTGTAACACTTTGCTTCATGTGTTCAGTAACACACACCTTCCAACTCTACATTACTCATCTTCCATACAAAGAGTTCTCCACAACCAAGCTTTAATTCCATGCTTGAATAAGGCATACTGCCCAAATAAACAAAAAGACAAATTTTTGGGCTAATAATAATTTAACCACTTCAGCCACAGAACTGTCTGGTTTTGGGCAGATGGGGAAAGAAATGGGAGCCTATAAAATTAATGATCAGGGAACATCCTCCCAACACATTGCATATAGCTTGCCATTTGCTTTTAAACAGGGAGTTGTGTAGCTGTATGTACCCACTGTTTTAGAAAGGCAGGGTATTTGTTAATTTTTTTAATCAGTCTTCTTTTGTGTTATCTTCTTCAACATGAACCTAGGACTCTAAAAATGTCAGCAGAATAATTGTTCCCTCTTGCTACAACGAATTAGTGTTGTTTACTGCTCTCCTTGTGGGTGGGGAGAGCAGTTTGCTCTCAGGCTCTTCATGCCTTAGAGAGGCCCCCCAAATCTCATTCGGTTCTTCTGTTGTTTCCAGCCAAAATTCTCATCTCTCATTCCCTGTTCTCTAGTTGTCTCCACCTTCCCATGTTTTAACACAGGACATGTGAAATTTTCAAAGGCCCCATATTCCTGGTTGGGTTTCAGATGGGATATTTATTTAGGAAATTTTAAAACTCTATGATAGCAGGTCTCATAAAGGATCCCAAGAGGCCAAACAAAGCACAGCACAATCCACTGGCAGAAATATTAAGTAACACTGTAATGCTCAGGATGGAGTTTAGAACTGTTGCTACTGATGCACCACAATGGCTATCTGTTAATATTTGTAAATTCAAAAGGTGCCCAGTAAACAAAGCTCTCCAATAAATTGCAATCCATTTCTTCTAAACTTTTCAATAAATGGTCAGTAGTTAGTTTAACCTTGTTAAGACTTTTACTCATGTGGAAAGACATGAAAATGGCAGTAATGACAAATGACCATTTCTGCCTCACATGAACCTGTCTGCAGCCGGACTGGAGATGGGAAATGTCTGCAGTAAGACTAACGAGAGGCACATCCAACAACAATTCTGAATACAGTCTTTAAGTTCCAATAGACAATAGACAATAGGTGCAGGAGTAGGCCATTCAGCCCTTCGAGCCAGCACCGCCATTCACTGTGATCTTGGCTGATCATCCTTCTGGTGCACCTGCACTGATGGAGATTGCAGAGGAGATGTTTTTGCCAATCCGAACTAACTTTATTATGTATCTGCTTTTTGTCCTGTGTTTTGGAATTAAATAGGCACGGCAAAATAAGAAATGAAATTGAAACATTAGAATGTATTCCTAGAATACATTCTAATACTAGCTAATGTGCAAGCCATAGAGAACAAGGTGGATGATCTTAAAGGGAGACTCACCTACTGCAGGGAGATGCAGAAATGCTGTGTATTCTGTTTCACTAAGATCTGGCCACCTCTGACTGTGCCATCTGACCGGAGGGATTTTCGATCCATCAGATGGACCGCACGGCATCTTCGGGCAGGACGAGGGGAGGTGGTGTCTGCCTACTGATCAACACTGCGTGGTGCTCGGACACAGTGGCACTGACAAGATCCTGCAGCCCGGACCAGGAACACCTGTCGGTGAAGTGTCGTCCCTACTATCTGCCACGGGAATTCACCTCAGTCATACTGACAGCGGTAACATGGAGTGTGCTCTGAACATACTGTATGCCAACATCAGTGAACTTGAGACCAGGTATCCAGAGGCTTTGCTCATTACAGCCAGGGACTTTAACCAGGCCAACCTCAGAAGGGCACTGCCAAAGTTATACCAACATGTCTCCTGCCCCACTAGAGGCCCGAATATACTTGATCACTGCTACACAGCAGTCAAGGATGCCTACCATTCCGTCCCACGACCTCATTTCAGAAAATCGGACCATCAGGCCGTACTCCTCCTCCCGGCTTACAAACAGAAGCTGAAGCGGGAGGTCACGGTGTCAAAAGTAGTGTCGCGTTGGACGGAGGAAACGGATGAGGTCCTCCGTGACTGCTTTGAATCGGTGGACTGGTTAGTATTCAAGGACTCGGCAGCTAACCTCAATGAGTATGCCTCAACTATCACGGACTTTATTTGGAAATGCACGGAGGACTGTGTGTCTTTCAAGACGATCTGGGTATTCCCAAACCGGAAACCTTGGATGAATTATGAGGTCAAGTCCCTTTTAAAGGCTAGAGCTGCGGCTTTTAGGTCCGGGGAAACCAGTTGCAACACGGAATCCAGGCGTGAACTCCGGAAAGCCATTAAGGGCGCCAAGAGGCAATATCGAGCCAAGTTGGAAGCCCGGGCTAACCAGAGGGATGCCAATAGACTATGGCAGGGTCTAAATGAGATCACTGGGCACAAAGAAAAGGCTGGGAATATCAATAACTGTGGCGCTTCTCTTCCTGATGAACTTAACGTATTCTACCCAAGATTCGAACAGAAGAGGAGCGTCCTGCTCCCTCCAGATGAACTGGACCTGGTGGCATCGAGATTTATCATCACCGAGGAGGACGTTAGAAGAGCCTTCCTGAAGATAAATCCAAGGAAGGTGACAGGCCCAGATGGCGTCCCAGGACGGGTTCTCCAGGCCTGTGCAAGCGAGCTAGCTGGAGTGTTTGCTGACATCTTCAACTGCTCCTTGCTTCAGTCTAAGATCCCCTCATGTTTTAAGAAGGCAGCGATAATCCCAGTGCTGAAGAAGAGCAAGGTGGCATGCCTGAATGACTATCGACCTGTGGCTCTGACATCAATTGCTATGAAGTGCTTCGAGTGATTGGTTATGGCACACATCAACCACAGCCTACCAGTCAACCTCGACGCTTTGCAATTCGCCTACCGGAGCAACAAGTCAACAGCAGATGACATCTCTCTGGCCCTACATTCCTCCTTAGAACACCTGGAGAATAAAGACACATACATAAGGCTCCTTTTCATTGATTGCAGCTCTGCCTTTAATACCATCATTCCAAATAAACTGATTCCTAAGCTCCGGAACCTGGGCCTTAGCACTCAGAACTGCAGCTGGATCTTCAGCTTCCTCACAGACAGGACCCAGGCTGTAGAAATAGGGGACAAGGCTGTGTACTCAGCCCCCTGCTGTACTCACTGTACACCCATGATTGTGTAGCCAAGGTTCCATCAATCTCAATATATAAGTTTGCTGATGACACAACAATTGTAGGCCATATCTCGGGTAATGCTAAGTTTGAGTACAGAGAGGAAATTAAGAACCTGGTGGCATGGTGCGAAGACAATAGCCTATCCCTCAACGTCAGCAAGACGAAGGTATTGGTTGTTGACTTCAGAAGGAGTAGCGGACCGCACGACCCAATTTACATCAGTGGTGTGCAAGTGGAACAGGTCAAAAGCTTTAAGTTCCTCCGGGTCAATATCACAAACGACCTGACTTGGTCCAACCAAGCAGAGTTCACTGCCAAGAAGGCCCACCAGCGCCTTTACTTCCTGAGAAAACTAAAGAAATTTGGCCTGTCCCCTAAAACCCTCACTAATTTTTATAGATGCACCGTAGAAAGCATTCTTCTAGGGCGCATCACAACCTGGTATGGAAGTTGTTCTGTCCAAGACCGAAAAAAGCTGCAGAAGATTGTGAACACGGCGCAGCACATCACACAAACTAATCTTTTGTCCTTGGACTCACTTTACACCGCACGCTGTCGGAGTAGTGCTGCCAGGATAATCAAAGACACGACCCACCCAACCAACACACTTTTCGTCCCTCTTCCCTCCAGGAGAAGGCTCAGGAGCTTGAAGACTTGTACGGCCAGATTTGGGAACAGCTTCTTTCCAACTGTGATAAGACTGCTGAACGGATCCTGACCCGGATCTGGGCTGTACCCTCCAAATATCCGGACCTGCCTCTCGGTTTTTTTGCACTACCTTACTTTCCATTTTTCTATTTTCTATTCATGATATATAACTTTAATTTTTTACTATTTTTAATATTTAATATTTGTAATCCAGGGAGCGGGAAGTGCAGAATCAAATATCGCTATGATGATTGTACATTGTAGTATCAATTGTTTGGCGACAATAAAGTAAAGTAAAAGAATTTTTACATTCAAATTTAATGTAAACCTAAGAGATTCTGTAGATGCTAGAAATCCAGACACAAAACTCAGCAGTAATTATGGAGAAGGATAATCAGTTATATTATATCAATAATATTCCAGATTCACTGCCTCCACCATTCTTCTGCTCATCCACAACATGATAAATTTGGAGTGTTTGCCAAAGAGAGTAATTTCTCTCGTTTACCACATTGTTCAACATTTTGAAAACTTCTGTTAGTGTAATTCTTAATTTCTCTGTTTGAGGGAGAACAGTCCTGACTTTGTAGCCTTTCTTCATGAATGAAGTTCCTCAGTGCTCTTTCTAGGAGGTTTATCTGGGACTTCTGCTGAAGTTAGAATCACAGAGCAGAATTGCAGTTAGCTCACATTTCTCTGTAATTAAGTGTAGCCTATCAGTTGATTGTGACATGTATCCCGCCTCTGGCACCCAAAGTACCCCTGCTTTGCAATATCATTGATCACTGATATGATGGTCGGTCCAAGTACAACACCATTGCATAATATGTATAGATGTACAATGTACAGGGAGTAGAAAAATGTTATTTATATGTGTGTGTGTGTGTGTGTGTGTATGTATATGTGTGTGTGTATATATATATATATATATATATATAGTGTGCTGTCAAAATGTTTGTGTTGGCTCTGTTATTTTCTCAACCTATTTAATTTAATCTCAGTAGTTCCCATATACTGCTCTTTCTATTCCTATTCATTCCATTCACTGTTCCTCTTCTTCCTTCACTCTCTCTTTAGAATCCTAAGTTTCACCACATTTGAATTGCTGTTAATTTTCTGCATTTTGCAGTTTATACTAACTTTTGCAATTATGTTTTTCCAGTCACTTTCTTTTGCACACCCTTTATCCTAATCTTATTTCTGTTTCACTGCCTCTCTACCCCTTCCCCTTCTTTTCCTTATTCCTTTTCTTCTTTACCAATTCTCCCTTCTTTCCTACTGTCTCATTTTTCTCATCTTTCCTTCTGCTTTCTCTTTCCTTCCATCCTCTCTGTCTCTCTTCCCTTCCCTCTTCCTCCCCTACTATCTCACCCTTCCCTCTCCTTTCCTTCCATCTTTCCTGATCCATACTCTGTTGCATTCTCCCTTCTTTTCTCCACCATCTTTCTTTTTCCTCCTTATGCAATCTCCATAACATCTTTTCTCCCGATCTACATATTATTCCAGAGATTTTTCTCAACCCCATTTTCGTCTTTATTCCTTCTCAGCCATGTCCTTCTCTGATAAGTTTTTTTTGGCTATTCTAGCTTTTAATTAACTCTTCAGCTTCCTCTTTGTGTTCAGGTTCCCCATCATTGTCTGACAAGTACCGTCATTCACGGGACATTATGATGTTGCTGCCTCCTCACAGGGACAGGCCAAGCAGTGCCATGTATCCAGCTATGATGGAGAATGGACAGGTAAGTTACTAGACACAGGACATCAGGGATATGTGTGGTCACAGTCACAGTAATCCAGTAAATCCAGACATATTTGAAAAGGCTGTATTAGAACTATATTTCCTATGACATAGAATATGTAGACCCACCAAGCCAAAATTACCATTCAAGACAATCTCACTAATTCCATTTCTCAGTTTCCTTCCCTGTAACCTACTTTCTGTCACTTTCCCATTAATTTCAGCCTGATTCTCCTACCACTTACCTCCACTAACTTAAAGGAGCCAATTAACCTACCAATCTGAACATCTTTGGGATGTAGTAGGAAACTGGAGAACCTGGGGGAAACCCATGTGGTTACAGGGAGAATATGCTAATTCCACACCAACAGGTCAGAATTAAGTTCAGGTTGCTGGAACTGTAAGGCAGCTGCACCACTGCACTGCCTTAATCATATGTTTCATCCTCTAATCTAATGTAAATATTCTTCTTTATGGTGACATGATTATTACATACATAAATTCTCTTTTAGATTACTTTTTATATATTGCTTTAATGACAATACCAGAGATGAGGGAACAGTTTGGCAGTTTCCTGGTGACAGACGTATCACACGGGCAGAAAAGAGAGAGATTAGAATTTGAGAGCTGAGTGTTCTGTCTACATCCAAATGATTATTGTGGCAAGATAAGAGAAAGAGGTAGAAGTTCACAAGGAAGTGTTTGGCAAAAGCTTTATTGGTGAAAGAAATCACAGAGGTGTTAAAGTCATCAGTGATCACAATGCAATATACTTCTACTTAGAAAGAAGCATTTAACACAGGTATTTTGATAACTACTGCAGTAGGTAAGTCCAGGAGTTTTTTAAAAATAAATGATACCCAAACCAAATAAGGAGGTAGTAAGATAGATGACAATAAACGATCAAAGAGCCTAAGGTTTGGACATTGGCAGCTGAAGAAGACAAGCCATTGAAATGGGAAGGGAATTTATGTGGAGGGTGATTAATGAAAGACAGGGTGGTGCAGAACATTCAGAGGGAAGGAATTTTTAAAGTTATAGTTCTGGAGAAATTCTTGAAACACACATGTTTTCAAACCATAAAATAAACATGGCTTGAGGTAATCTGGTTCAGAATCTGGTTTAATATCACTGACATATGTACTGAAATTTGTTGCTTTACATCAGCGGTATAATGCACTAGATAATCACATTAAAAATTACTATAAGAAACAACAAGAAACATAAAAATCAATAAGTAGTGCAAAGAGAAACAAAATAGTGAGGTAATGTTCATGGGTTCATGGACTGTTCAGAAATCTGAAGGCTGAGGGAAAGTAGCTGTTACTAAAACATTGAGTATGCGACTTCAAGCTCCTGTACTTTCTCCCTGATGGTATTAATGAAAAGAAGCCATCTCCTGGATGGTGATGATGGATGTCACCTTCCTGAGGCATTGCCTTTTGAAGATGTCCTCAGTGGTGGGGAGGTTAGTATACAGGATTAACTGGTTTTCCTTCCACTAGCATGAATGCACAAAAAAATACCATATTACATGAAAATATTCCTGTCAAACTTTACCTGGTGGTTCTAGAAAGGCTTGGACAGGTGTTTTCAGTACTTATCCTATTTAGTCAGAGTATACAATAGCAGATATGATTGTTCTGAAGCTGTGTAGCCTTAATCTTATTTACCACCAGTGTTATCATTGAATATGGAAATATCTTGATAAGAGCTCCATCAGCTAAAATAACACTTAATATGAATGCAAATTATAGCATATGTTTGGCCTTCCAGCATCTCTTCCCTAAGCTGTTATTGGGAGTATTGTAGTCTCTTATTGTGGATCGAGTTCATGTTAACAGTCCACTCTCATTCCAGCCTTCTAGTTTCCAGCGGGCTTTGATTCAACAAGTGGTCGGACCTTGCAAGCCATGCAGTGACCCCAACCTCTCAGTCGCCGAAAAGGGTAAGGAAACATTTAACCATTAAACTGCACTGCTGCAAAATGAAAACGTGTTTATTCTGTCCAACCATAGAAAAAATTGCTTTTCATCAGCTAATGAATAAATTTAATATTTCATTTAAAAAGAATGGAGAGTATTTATTGTAACTGCACTGAAACACATCCTTACCTTTCCCCTTTGGAGTTTAAAATCATGTACAGGTCCAAGTAGAACTGTCCTATTCTGTTACCTGTGCAATCCAACTTGCTCAGTTTCGAGCTGGTGAAGTCCCAAAGAGAAAGTTTGAACATCTGGTTGCTTTAAGAAATGGAAATGCATCAAATGGAGTAGAAGGGTCTTTCAAACTTGTCACATTTTAAGCAGAGCAGTACAGTAAGCTGTGGTACATCTTGGAATCAAAGACAGATGCACGATTGAAACAACTCCTACATCTTTCTCCCTGCAAATTTCTACATCCGTTATTTCTTCTTATTTCAATTAATTTGATTATTAATCTTTTCTGAGTCATGCTTGATTGGTCTGAACTTGCCATTCTTAGATACCTTTCTGGCGTTATTTCAAAGGTTTTCCAAATTTGATTAATCTCCTCCAGAAGTTCTGCAGCTTCAATTTTTGTACATTGGACCATTTATAACTACTCAGTTAAACTACAAAAAGTATAGCCTGACTCCCTCCATATTTGGTCATAAAATATTAATCACTCCTGAATTATTTATATTCATACTGGATTCATCAAAGTTTCCCATATCAATAATGTCTTTATTGTAATGGGAATAAACATAACATAACAATTAGAATATACATCAAAGTTGCTGGTAAACGCAGCAGGCCAAGCAGCATCTATAGGAAGAGGCGCAGTCGACGTTTCAGGCCGAGACCCTTCGTCAGAACTAACTGAAGGAAATGTGAGTAAGGGATTTGAAAGCTGGAGGGGGAGGGGGAGATGCAAAATGATAGGAGAAGACAGGAGGGGGAGGGATAGAGCCGAGAGCTGGACAGGTGATAGGCAAAAGGGGATACGAGAGGATCATGGGACAGGAGGTCCGGGAAGAAAGACGGGGGCGGGGGTGACCCAGAGGATGGGCAAGAGGTATATTCAGAGGGACAGAGGGAGAAAAAGGAGAGTGAGAGAAAGAATGTGTGCATAAAAATGAGTAACAGATGGGGTACGAGGGGGAGGTGGGGCCTTAGCAGAAGTCGATGTTCATGCCATCAGGTTGGAGGCTACCCAGACGGAATATAAGGTGTTGTTCCTCCAACCTGAGTGTGGCTTCATCTTTACAGTAGAGGAGGCCGTGGATAGACATGTCAGAATGGGAATGGGAATGGGATGTGGAATTAAAATGTGTGGCCACTGGGAGATCCTGCTTTCTCTGGCGGACAGAGCGTAGATGTTCAGCAAAGCGGTCTCCCAGTCTGCGTCGGGTCTCACCAATATATAAAAGGCCACATCGGGAGCACCGGACGCAGTATATCACCCCAGTCGACTCACAGGTGAAGTGATGCCTCACCTGGAAGGACTGTTTGGGGCCCTGAATGGTGGTAAGGGAGGAAGTGTAAGGGCATGTGTAGCACTTGTTCCGCTTACACGGATAAGTGCCAGGAGAGAGATCAGTGGGGAAGGATGGGGGGGACGAATGGACAAGGGAGTTGTGTAGGGAGTGATCCCTGCGGAATGCAGAGAGAGGGGGGGAGGGAAAGGGGAAGGAAACAATTAGAATACTCACTGCCAGCTCGATGATCTGTAGTAGGTTAGCTGGTATTAAATTGGGTGGATTTTTCTCCAATTAGCAGATTCTGTCTGATTCTGCCATATATGCCCCCTCAACAAACTACCTCACAGATTTTGCTCAAATACATACATTGAAATAGACTTTGACATGGAATAGAATATTGAATGTTGTGAGGGAAACATTTGGGGATAACTGTTCTAAAAGTGGATAAAATAGCATCCCTAGATGCAAGATTCATTCATTCATTTATTATTTGCTGTGTCACATGATATGGGTGATCATGTTCTTGACCATGATTGCTCCTGGCAAATTTTTCTACAGAAATGGTTTGCCATTGCATTTTTCTGGGCAGCGTCCTTACAAGACAGGTGACCCCAGCCATTATCAATACTCTTCAAAGATTGTCTGCTTGGCGTTAGGGGCCGCATAACCAGGACTTGTGATATGCACCAGCTGCTCATAAGGCCACCCACCACCTGCTCCCATGGCTTCATGTGACCCTGATCGGGGAGTTAAGCAGGTATTATATGCCATCGAATATTATATTATATGCCATCGTCTACCTGCTGAACCGTGTCTACGCCCACCTGGACAAGCCAGCGAGCACTGTGAGGGTCATGTTTTTTGACTTCTCCAGTGCGTTCAACACCATCCACCCTGCTGTGCTGGGGGAGAAGCTGACAGCGATGCAAGTGGATGCTTCCCTGGTATCATGGATTCTTGATTACCTGACTGGCAGACCACAGTACGTGTGCTTGCAACACTGTGTGTCCGACAGAGTGATCAGCAGCACTGGGGCTCCACAGGGGACTGTCTTGTCTCCCTTTCTCTTCACCATTTACACCTCGGACTTCAACTACTGCACAGAGTCTTGTCATCTTCAGAAGTTTTCGGATGACTCTGCCATAGTTGGATGCATCAGCAAGGGAGATGAGGTTGAGTACAGGGCTACTATAGAAAACTTTGTCACATGGTGTGAGCAGAATTATCTGCAGCTTAATGTGAAAAAGACTAAGGAGCTGGTGGTAGACCTGAGGAGAGCTAAGGTACCGGTGACGTGGTGGAGGATTACAAATACCTGGGGATACGAATTGACAATAAGCTGGACTGGTCAAAGAACACTGAGGCTGTCTACAAGAAGGGTCAGAGCCATCTCTATTTCCTGAGGAGACTGAGGTCCTCTAACATCTGCCAGACGATGCTGAGGATGTTCTACGAGTCTGTGGTGGCCAGTGCTATCATGTTTGCTGTTGTGTGCTGGGGCAGCAGGCTGAGGGTAGCAAACACCAACAGAATCAACAAACTTATTCGTAAGCCCAGTGATGTTGTGGGGATGGAACTGGACTCTCTCACGGTGGTGTCTGAAAAGAGGATGCTGTCTAAGTTGCATGCCATCTTGGTCAATGTCTCCCACCCACTACATAATGTACTGGGTGGGCACAGGAGTACATTCAGCCAGAGACTCATTCCTCCAAGATGCAGCACAGAGCGTCATAGGAAGTGATTTCTGCCTGTGGCCATCAGACTTTACAACTCCTCCCTTGGAGGGTCAGACACCCTGTGCCGATAGGCTGGTCCTGGACTTACTTCATAGTTTACTGGCATAATTTACATATTACTACTTAACTATTTATGGTTCTATTACTATTTATTATTTATGGTGCAACTGCAACGAAAACCAATTTCCCCTGGGATCAATAAAGTATGACTATGACTATGACTGTATTACACCTTGCCCTAGAAAAACCTGCGAATTAGTGAAAGGAAGGAGTGCCTTGCACCTCTTTTGGTAAAGACATATCTCCACCTCACCACCCTATTCAAGAAACCCTTAGAAACTAAGGAGAAGTGTGGGAAGAAATCATAGATGAAGTTACCTTCATCTCATACTTTTTGACTCGTGCCAAAGGACTAGGAGACTGCTAATGTGGTACTTTTGTTTAAAAAGGAATGAGAGATCAACTGCATAATCAAGTATAGGCCAACCTGCATTAGTCATAGTCATACTTTATTGATCCCGGGGGAAATTGGTTTTCGTTACAGTTACACCATAAATAATTAAATAGTAATAAAACCATAAATAGTTCAATAGTAATATGTAAATTAGGTCAGGAAATAAGTCCAGGACCAGCCTATTGGCTCAGGGTGTCTGACCCTCCAAGGGAGGAGTTGTAAAGTTTGATGGCCACAGGCAGGAATGACTTCCTTAATCTTATATTCCTGAGTCTCTTAATATCTAAAAACTCTTTCGTTGTCATTCAGCCTAACTACATTTGAGTAAATTAATGTAAAATATTTCAGGGAAAAATATAAATAAGGATTGCAAGTCTCTGGCTTCGGGTCGAATCTCCTGGAATAGCCCATTGATATTCTCTCTCTGCAGCCTTGTAAGCGGGAGAATGGAACCTTACTCTACAGTCACCCAGCACTGTGAAGATAATAGAGGGAATGGCCTGGGTCAGGGTTGTGCATGGACAGTCAGGGGGAATAAGACAGGAGTGCACATTGTGGGAGGATTTGTCTGGGGGGTGATGAGCACGTATCTGTAGGAGATGGGGATATATGTCGGTGCACAGGCAGATGACCTGGAGGTTGCTGAGAACAGAGGAGATGAGTAGAATGGTGGAGAATGTCAGTGTTGAAATAAAATTAAAGAAGGTACCATCTGGAAGGTGCCTTGGATTATCTGTGAGAGGAATTTTTAACCAACATGGACTTTCAGTTCTGACCAGTTTGTTTCCTTCAGGCATGGCAGAATTTCCTTCAAGTAGATTTTAAATAAGCACCAATTCACATCACATTTTTCTTTGTGCTCCGTTCTCATTTGCTGCTGCTTCTCCAGTAATGTCTTTTCAACATTGGAGTCCCAATTTATATAGCTTGTTCTCCTGCTTTTAATAATGAGTCTTGCTTGTAACAGGTTTTCAGAGGTCAGCCAGACTATATCGTAATCTGCCCAGGGAATGAAAGATAATTAACTGGAAATTGAACTCCGTGTTTGCTTTGAGTATTGTATTTCATATTGTTTAGAAAAGATGAGTCAACTAATACCCTGCAGATTTTTCTCAAGAATCTGCATTAAAGCATTGCATCACACTTGAAAGAACACCAAAGGAAGGAAAGAATTGTAGCAAACTGTACTAGCATCTGGAGATTTGGGCCACTGATCTAGAAACACAGCTGCAACTGAGAGCTTAATTTCAATTAATAAAGACGAGCATCTGTTAATGGTGTCATTGAATCAAGTGAACTGTTGCAAAACCATCTGGTTCACTAATGTTCTTCAGGGAAGCAAATCTGCCATACCCCATTCCAAATCCACCAATGTTGTTACTCACAGGCCTAACAAGCCTGTTATCTCTGGACCATTTATGGATGAAGACATAAATGTTTCCCTTGCCAGCAATGTTCACAATCCTGTAAACAGTTATATAAAAAGATAAATGGAGCAGTCATAGGTCATACAACCTCTCAAGCACACTATTATCCTGTGAGATCATGACAAATCTAATCCTTTGCCTCAAATGTACTTTCTAGTCTGATCGCAATTTTAATTCCCTTATAATCTAAAAATCTCCCTTTTCAAACTTTTCATCCACTGCACTCTTAGGCAGAGTCTTGCATCATAGAACATAGAAAAGTACAGCACAGTACAGGCCCTTCGGCCCACAATGTTGTGCCGACCCTCAAACTCTGCCTCCCATATAAGCCCCCACCTTAAATTCCTCCATATACCTGTCTAGTAGTCTCTTAAACTTCACTAGTGTATCTGCCTCCACCACTGACTCAGGCAGTGCATTCCATGCACCAATCACTCTCTGAGCAAAAAACCTTCCTCTAATATCCCCCTTGAACTTCCTATCCCTTACCTTAAAGTCATGTCCTCTTGTATTGAGCAGTGGTGCCCTGGGGAAGAGGCGCTGGCTATCCACTCTATCTATTCCTCTTATTATCTTGTACACCTCTATCATATCTCCTCTCATCCTCCTTCTCTCCAAAGAGTGATGCCCTAGCTCCCTTAATCTCTGATCATAATCCATACTCTCTAAACCAGCAGCATCCTGGTAAATCTCCTCTGTACCCTTTCCAATGCTTCCACATCCTTCCTATAGTGAGGCGACCAGAACTGGACACAGTACTCCAAGTGTGGCCTAACCAGAGTTTTTTAGAGCTGCATCATTACATCACTACTCTTAAACTCTATCCCTCGACTTATGAAAGCTAACACCCCATAAGCTTTCTTAACTACCCTATCTACCTGTGAGGCAACTTTCAGGGATCTGTGGACATGTACCCACAGATCCCTCTGCTCCTTCACATTTTTCTCGGCGGTTGATGGGGACAGGACTGTGCAAGCGCGTGTAAGTCAGTCCATGAAGCAGCGGGAGTATTTAAAAGAGAGCAGTTTGTGGGAGTCGGCCATTTTTCTCGGCGGTTGATTGGGACAGGAATGCGCAAGCACGTGTAAGTCAGTCCGTGAAGCAGCAGGAGTAATTAAAAGAGAGCAGTTTGACGGAGCGGGCGATGGAGTAGAGGGAGACGGAGTAGGAAAGCTTTGTCTCGAGAGGCTTCGGCGAGCAGAGGCTGAGGACGAGCTTCACTCCAAGTGAGGTAAGGCCGGGTAAGTTCCTTTAAAAGGAGAACGGTCTGCAGTGGTATTTTATTTGAAGCAAGGAAGGCTGCGAAGCTGTAGCATATTGGGTAGGTCATGACAGCTGAGATCGGCCCCGTGGTTTGTTCCTCCTGCAGTATGTGGGAAATCAGGGATACTTCCAGTGTCCCTGATGACTATGAGTGCAGGAAATGTGTCCGGCTGAAGCTTCTGGCAGACCGCATTGAGCGGCTGGAGTTGCGATTGGATTCATACTGGAGCATCCGCGACGCTAAGAAAGTCATGAATAGCACGTTCAGTGAGTTGGCCACACCACAGGTAAAGGCTACACAGGCAGAAAGGGAATGGGTGGCCACTAAACAGTGTAGCAGTAGGCAGGTAGTGCAGGAGTCCCCTGAGGTCATCTCCCTCCGAAACAGATATACTGTTTTGGATACTGTAGGGGGAGATGTCTCATCAGGGGAAGGCAGCAGCAGCCGAGTTTATGGCACCGTGGATGGCTCTGCGGCACAGGAGGGAAGGAAAAGGAGTGGGAGAGCTATAGTGATAGGGGATTCAATTGTAAGGGGAATAGATAGGCATTTCTGTGGCCGCAAACGAGACTCCAGGAGGGTATGTTGCCTCCCTGGTGCAAGGGTCAAGGATGTCTCTGAGCAGCTGCAGGACATTCTGGAGTGGGAGGGTGAACAGCCAGTGGTCGTGGTGCACATAGGTACCAACGATATAGGTAAAAAACGGGATGAGGTCCTACAAGGTGAATTTAGGGAGTTAGGAGATAAACTAAAAAGTAGGACCACAAAGGTAATAATCTCTGGATTACTACCAGTGCCATGTGCTAGTCAGAGTAGAAATAGGAGGATATTTCAGATGAATATGTGGCTTGAAAAATGGTGCAAGGGGGAGGGATTCAAATTTCTGGGGCATTGGAACCAGTTCTGGAGGAGGTGGGACCGGTACAAACAGGACGGTCTGCACCTGGGCTGGACTGGAACCAATGTTCTAGGGGGAGCATTTGCTACTGTTGTTCAGGAAGATTTAAACTAATGTGGCAGGGGGATGGGAACAAGTGCAGAGAGACAGAGGGGTGTAAAATGAGGGTAGAAGCAAAAAGTAGTAAGGTGAAAAGTAAAAGTGGCAGGCCGGCGAATCCAGGGCAAAAATCAAAAAGGGACACCTTTCAACATAATTGTATAAGGGCTAAGAGTGTTGTAAAAGCAAGCCTGAAGGCTTTGTGTGTCAATGCAAGGAGCATTCGTAACAAGGTGGATGAATTGAATGTGCAGATAGTTATTAATGAATATGATATAGTTGGGATCACAGAGACATAGCTCTGGGGTGACCAAGGATGGGAGCTCAACATTCAGGGATATTCAATATTCAGGAGGGATAGGCATGAAAGAAAAGGAGGTGGGGTGCCATTGCTGGTTAGAGAGGAGATTAACGCAATAGAAAGGAAGGACATTAGCCGGGAGGATGTGGAATCGATATGGGTAGAGCTGCATAACACTAAGGGGCAGAAAACGCTGGTGGGAGTTGTGTACAGACTACCTAACAGTAGTAGTGAGGTTGGGGATGGCATTAAACAGGAAATTAGAAATGCGTGCAATAAAGGAACAGCAGTTATAATGGGCGACTTCAATCTACATATAGATTGGGTGAACCAAATTGGTAAGGGTGCTGAGGAAGAGGATTTCTTGGAATGTATGCGGGATAGTTTTCTGAACCAACATGTCGAGGAACCAACTAGAGAGCAGGCCATTCTAGACTGGGTATTGAGCAATGAGGAAGGGTTAGTTAGCAATCTTGTCATGCGAGGCCCTTTGGGTAAGAGTGACCATAATATGGTGAAATTCTTCATTAAGATGGAGAGTGATATAGTTAATTCAGTAACAAAGGTTCTGAACTTGAAGAAGGGTAACTTTGAAGGTATGAGACGTGAATTAGCTAAGATAGACTGGCAAATGATACTTAAAGGGTTGAAGGTGGATATGCAATGGCAAGCATTTAAAGATCACATGGATGAACTGCAACAATTGTTCATCCCAGTTTGGCAAAAGAATAAACCAGGGAAGGTAGTGCACCCGTGGCTGACAAGGGAAATTAGGGATAGTATCAATTCCAAAGAAGAAACATACAAATTAGCCAGAAAAAGCAGCACACCTGAGGACTGGGAGAAATTCAGAGTCCAGCAGAGGAGGGCAAAGGGTTTAATTAGGAAAGAGAAAAAAGATTATGAGAGAAAGCTAGCAGGGAACATAAAAACTGACTGTAAAAGCTTTTATAGATATGTGAAAAGAAAAAGATTGGTTAAGACAAATGTAGGTCCCTTACAGTCAGAAACAGGTGAATTGATCATGGGGAACAAGGACATGGCAGACCAATTGAATAACTACTTTGGTTCTGTCTTCACTAAGGAGGATATAAATAATCTTCCGGAAATAGTAGGGGACTGAGGGTTTAGTGAGATGGAGGAACTGAGGGAAATACATGTTAGTAGGGAAGTGGTGTTAGGTAAATTGAAGGGATTGAAGGCAGATAAATCCTCTGGGCCAGATGGTCTGCATCCCAGAGTGCTTAAGGAAGTAGCACAAGAAATAGTGGATGCATTAGTGATAATTTTTCAAAACTCTTTGGATTCTGGATTAGTTCCTGAGGATTGGAGGGTGGCTAACCCCGCTTTTTAAAAAAGGAGGGAGAGAGAAACCAGGGAATTATAGACCAGTAAGCCTGACATCAGTGGTGGGGAAAATGCTAGAGTCAGTTATCAAAGATGTGATAACAGCACATTTGGAAAGCGGTGAAATCATCAGATGAAGTCAGCATGGATTTGTGAAAGGAAAATCATGTCTGACGAATCTCATAGAATTTTTTGAGGATGTAACTAGTAGAGTGGATAGGGGAGAACCAGTGGATGTGGTGTATTTGGATTTTCAGAAAGCTTTTGACAAGGCCCCACACAGGAGATTAGTGTGCAAACTTAAAGCACACGGTATTGGGGGTATGGTATTGACCTGGATAGAGAATTGGTTGGCAGACAGGAAGCAAAGAGTGGGGAATAAACGGGACCTTTTCAGAATGACAGGCAGTGACGAGTGGGGTACCGCAAGGCTCAGTGCTGGGACCCAGTTGTTTACAATATAAATGACTTAGACGAGGGAATTAAATGCAGCGTCTCCAAGTTTGCGGATGACACGAAGCTGGGCGGCAGTGTTAGCTGTGAGGAGGATGCTAAGAGGATACAGGTGACTTGGATAGGTTAGGTGAGTGGGCAAATTCATGGCAGGTGCAATTTAATGTGGATAAATGTGAGGTTATCCACTTTGGTGGCAAGAACAGGAAAACAGATTATTATCTGAATGGTGGCCGATTAGGAAAAGGGGAGGTGCAACGAGACCTGGGTGTCATTGTACACCAGTCATTGAAAGTGGGCTTGCAGGTACAGCAGGCGGTGAAAAAGGCGAATGGTATGCTGGCATTCATAGCAAGAGGATTCGAGTACAGGAGCAGGGAGGTACTACTGCAGTTGTACAAGGCCTTGGTGAGACCACACCTAGAGTATTGTAACAGTCTTGGTCCCCTAATCTGAGGAAAGACATTCTTGCCATAGAGGGAGTACAAAGAAGGTTCACCAGATTGATTCCTGGGATGGCAGGACTTTTATATGATGAAAGACTGGATCGGCTAGGCTTATACTTTCTGGAATTTAGAAGATTGAGGGGGGATCTTATTGAAACGTATAAAATTCTAAAGGGATTGGACAGGCTAGATGTAGGAAGATTGTTCCCGATGTTGGGGAAATCCAGAACGAGGGGTCACAGTTTGAGGATAAAGTGGATGCCTTTTAGGACCGAGATGAGGAAGAACTTCTTCACACAGAGAGTGGTGAATCTGTGGAATTCTCTGCCACAGGAAACAGTTGAGGCCAGTTCATTGGCTATATTTAAGAGGGAGTTAGATATGGCCCTTGTGGCTAAAGGGATCAGGGGGTATGGAGAGAAGGCAGGTACAGGGTTCTGAGTTGGATGATCAGCCATGATCGTACTGAATGGCGGTGCAGGCTTGAAGGGCCGAATGGCCTACTCCTGCACCTATTTTCTATGTTTCTCCCAAGTAACCTGCCATTTACTTTGTACTCTGCCTTGGAGTTTGTCCTTCCAAAGTGTACCACCTCACACTTCTCCGGGTTGAACTCCACCTGCCACTTCTCAGCCCACTTCTGCATCCTATCAGTGTCTCTCTGCAATCTTTGACAATCTTCTACACTATCTAAAACATCACCAACCTTTGTGTCGTCTGCAAACTTGCCAACCCACCCTTCTACCCCCACATCCAGGTCGTTAATAAAAATCACGAAAAGTAGAGGTCCCAGAACAGATCCTTGTGGGACACCACTAGTCACAATCCTCCAATCTGAATGTACTCCCTCCACCACGACCCTCTGCCTTCTGCAGGCAAGCCAATTCTGAATCCACCTGGCCAAACTTCCCTGGATCCCATGCCTTCTGACTTTCTGAATAAGCCTGCCGTGTGGAACCTTGTCAAATGCCTTACTAAAATCCATATAGATCACATCCACTACACTACCCTCATCTATATGCCTGGTCACCTCCTCAAAGTACTCTATCAGGCTTGTTAGACACGATCTGCCCTTCTCAAAGCCATGCAGTTCCCTTACAGTTGTAAAGGAAAGTGCTGTAAGGTAGTAGAGTGGCTTGCCAAATGGAACAGCTCCCACAACAAGCTGAAAGGGGAGGAAAGGGACACACGTGTCTGTTGGTGGAATTTCTTTGAAGGTAGCAGAATTGCTGAAAATGATCTGTTAAATACAGAAATTGATGGGGTAGATAGTATTCTGTCCCAGAAAGAGGGTGGAGGCAGAGCTACAGAAAATAAACCAGGTGTGGTCGTGTTAACTTTGTTAACAATAGTGAAGTGGAAGCCACAGCTCAGGAAGAAAGTCGACATTTCAGGAGGCACAGGTACAGAAATTCTGTTACTATTCAAGATTTCCCACATCTGCAGTTTTTCTGATAACTTTATATTCCCCTATCAAATTCCACCACCTACCTTTTTGCCCACTGTTTGAATCTGTTTCACAGCGTACCTTTGCCTCCCACAGAACAGACAAGGACATAAGAAATAGACAAAGAAAAAAGGATATCTTGTCTCTTGTATGTACTCTGCCATTCAATAAGGTCATGGATGATCTTTACCTCAACGTCAGTCCCTTGCACTAATCCATATCCTTTAATAATAAAACATAAAAATCTACCAATTTCTGCCTTGGATTTACTCAGTACTGGAGTTTCCCCTGCATCTAGAGTGGAGATATCCAAAGATTTCCCACTCTTGAAGTGAAGAAATTTCCTCTCATGTGTGTCTATTTTGAAACTGTGATCCTATTTCTAGAAACGTCATCTCTGCATCTACTTTGCCTGACTCTGTAAGAATGTGTGGAATACTTTTATATGGGAACTAAAGTGTGCAATAAATGTATTCAAAATATGCATTGCTGGAGGAAGGAAATTGGTTGAGATGATTATAAACCACTGGGTTGAGAGGGCCTGATTGAGTATAGAGGCCTTTTCCTCTTCTAAGACTTCTTGTAATTCAGGTACTGATTTTGAGCATAAACTACTGATATTGCTTAAAGATAAGCAGTAAATTCCTGCGATACACACAAATGCTGGAGAAACTTAACAGGGCAGGTGGCATCTGTGGAGAGGAATAAACATTCAACGTTTCAGGGTGAGACCCTTCTTCAGTATTCCTGCTTTTCTTCTGCTAAGTTACAGCTAAGGTACAGCTTACTTTCCTGTGTGATTCAATAAAGGAGCTTCGTTTTCCTACTTAACAAGTGGTAATGAGACAATTCTTCTAAATTTCAGAGAAGATAGAGCTATCTTCTTAAACTCTCCTTACATGACAAATTCACCACACCTAAATCAAAGCTAGTAAGCTTTCACAGCACTTTTAATTGCAAGTATATTCTAGGTGGGTGGACAAGACCCATACACCATATTGCAGAGTACAGTCTCACTAGGGCCTTGTATATTTGCTAAATCTCTGCTCCTGTAATCAAATTTTTTTGGAATAAAGATCAGTACACCATTTGCCTTCCTAATTGCCTGCTTTGCTCATATGTCTACTGTTAGTGATTTATGTCCAAGTCCCTCTGAACATCAACATCTTTCGGTCTCCCACCATTTAAAAAAAAACATTTTCTAATTTTTCCACCAAAGTGATATGTTATATTCTATCTGCCATTTCTGTTCCCATTCATTACCCTGTCTTTGGCTCCCTGATGTCATTCTGTCCCTCCTTACACCCTGCACTTTATATTTTGAAAAAACTTAGATACATTGCACCTAATCCAATCAATGTGTTCAGTAGTGGCGATTGTGAACATGTGCTTCCCAATTTTATTTCCACTGCAATGCCTTAAAGTTGTCTGTCCTGAGCTTTGTTTGCTTCTGAATTTCATTTCACTGTTTCACTATGTTTCAGCGGTGCCTGCTGCTCCTAGTTGCTGGAGTCTAGACAGTGGAACCAGAGATACAGTACCATTCTTGTCAGGACATGTGGGCACCATTATTGCGCCTCCAGTACCACCACGCACATTACCACCTGGTAAGTAGAAAAGTAAAGCCCCTTTATTGAATCAAATGGGGAAGCTTAAAAGGCTATAACTTAGCAAGAGAGCAGCAGAGACATATCTAACCTTTTAACAATATCTTTAGTTTATGCTTAAAATCAGTACCTGAATTATAAGTCCTGGAGTTGAAAAGGCCGTTATGCCCAGCCAGGTCATCTCAACGCACTGATTTTCAATCATTTTAATCTTCAATCTTTTCTTTCTCCAGCAATACATTTTCTGAATCCATTTATTGCTCCTCGGGTTTCCTAATAACTCCACAAGCCTGCTGCTGTTGGACTTAACTTTTCTATGTACTGTAAGACTACTATATTCAATGAATTTAAATATTGTAGTCATGCCATAGACTATATGAGTTTTATTCAGTGATCTGTGGATACAAAAGATATTATACCTTCTTAAAGACACAAAAAGCTGGAATTCTTGAAGAGCCTTGAAGATCAAGCCATATGATATGCAATAGCATACCCATGAGCATGTGAATGACTGGAAGATGCAATCAGTCAGAATGTTATTGTAAATTTAAAAAAACAACTGCAAGTACTGGAAACCTAAAATAAAGAGTCAGGAAGGAAAGGAAACCTGTGAAGAAATAGTAATTACATTTTATCAAGTTACTGTTTAAAAATGCAGCAGTCTAGAGAAGCCAGATCTGGGAAAATATGTTAAGAGAGAAATCTTTATTTGAACACAGTGTAGCTGTTAGGAGAAAATAGGGCATTTAGGATAGAATATCTGGGGTTTTTGGGAACAAAATCAGTAAGCTAAAAGGGCAATGATGATCATGTCAACAACAAAATACAGACGGACAAAAGTTAAAGGCTGTAGAGATAAGAGAACTGTCATGATCCAAAAGTTGTTCTTTCAAGTATGGGAGTGAATGAGACATGTTTATTGTCAACTGTCGAAGATGGTAATGATAAGAGTATTGATTGATATCGTTAATTATTTTGAAATTGTCACAAATGTGCATTTTGTGGGTATGCAGAAAATGCCTTCTGGAGGAAGAGAGATAAAGTTATCATTTCAAATTCTGCTACATGGAGATCAAGTTGTATGTCGCCCTGCTTGGCTTTACACCATTTTAGCAATCTCCTTAGAGTTCAGCATCTGTGGCATTTTACTTTTTTGTCTTTTTTTAGTAAGTTCTGTACTTGAGACACAAGATTAACATCTTAAGACAACTCAAACATAGGAAAATGATTACTGTGAAGACTGCAGAAAAGGTTTCTAAGGTGTAGAGCAGCTTTTCTCAACCTTTTTGCCCTGGAGAAACCCTTGAAATAATTTTCAGGTCTCAGGGAACCCCTGCATAAAAGTTATTATTTCTACACCTGACGGTACATTAGCATGATCAGTAAGTTGTAGATATAATAATCCAAAAATAATTGTCAGTGCCCTTTTGAGTAGATAATAAATTTTTAATCTTTCTTGAAAAAAAAACAGATAAGCTTAGCTTACCTTTCTTGAAATTAATCTCCTTCTTTCCCTTTTATAAATTTTTAAAACTCATAAGGTAAACATAATAAATTTCTCATTTCTGGGTCGAACTTGAGATAGGCACACATGGATTTCACTTTCAATTGAAATGAGACAATTTCTATCTTTGTTCTTGATGCTTGTTAAACAAGAAAAAGCTTGCTCACAATTGTAAGATGTTGAAAACTGCAGCAAAATGTCTGTTGCTTTCCTATGAATGGCAGGATACTCTTCTTTCACGGAAATCCAGAACGTGGCCGGGGCAGGTCAGTAAATCTCATCTTGAGTGCATGATCAGAAAGCAGCTCGCAAAGTTCTTCCTTTTCTCTCAAAGTCAAGTTCTCAGGCTGAGCAGAAGATTCAGAGAAAGAGTCCCTCACCCAGTCATACACTTGTGTTGAAAGGGAGGAAAAGTATTGTTCAGTTTTGATCTGTAGTTCTTCCAGGTGGTTTTCAATAAGACTCAAGATTTTCTGATGTCCTTCCTCACTCTCAAGGCCAAGCAGCAGTGGAAAAAAAATCAAGATTTCCTTTTGCAACATGATTTTTCCAAAGATTCAGTTTCTTTTTAAATCCAAGAATCTTATGACTTGAAGTCAAAACGTTTTTTCCAGGGCCTTGCAAAGGCTTGTTCAACTGGTTCGTATTATGAAAAATGGCTGTTAAGTAGGCTAGTTTCTGTAGCCATTCTTCATCTTCAAAGCACTCAGCAAAATCTGGCTTACTATTTGCTTTGAAAGTACTCATGCAATTCGCCTTTCAGCTCAAATACCCTGTTGAGAACTCTTCCTCTGCTAAGTCACTGGTTTTCTGTATGTAGCAGGAGATTGGTCTGTTCGTTGTCTAGGTTTTCACACAGTTTTTTCAACATTCTCGAATGAAGTGGTCTTAAAGCTACTAAATAACTTGCTTTTGGATCCTTTTTATTAACTGTGACTTTATTTTCAAAAGCTTTAATCTACTTGTTTCAAGATTCCATAGTCATTTAAAATAATCAGCACTTTTACATGTCATATGGCTGTGATTTGTAGTTAAGTCTCTTTTCAATTTTGCTGGAGCCATTGCTACATTTGTAAGTTGTTTACCACAGACTAGGCACAATGGAATAGGACAACTTGGATCACCAGTCCATGTAAAACCCATTGATAACTAGCTTTCATTGTAAAGGCAGACTTTTTTTTGTGTCCGTTATTGCACTAGTGCAGTGAAATGACTCAGAAAATTGTAATTCTTCATCATTAACCCGATCAGAATTGTCCGTAGGCCTAGGCCTGGAATCCCCCTCTTCCACTGCACGCCTCCTCTTCAAAAATCGCTACACTGGGCCATTTTTAGAATGAAAATTTCCCTCCAATTTTCTACTACACTGTTAGTTTGTTCGTTCCCAGTCGGTGCGTGTCAGGGGAAGTTTGGGGAGGTAAATCAAGGGGGTGAAGCTAACATCACAGCCCAAGTTAGGCAAGTCAATTCAATGCTCAGAAAACGCACTTCATGCTCCTCAATAGCCTACTGTCCTCCCCTTCGTACAATGCAGCGCTCACCATTTATCACTGGCCTCCCTGTTTTGTGTCAAAAACTGAGAATGGACTCAACTAAATAAACACAGTCCACTGCGCACTGCCATACTGGGCTGAGATTGCTAACAGGGCTGCTCGGTCACTGCCCACCACGGCAAGCCACAAGCATCGCGCATTGTGCAAAATTCAAAAAACTATGTTTTTTTTTAATCACAATCTCTCACAGAACCCATAGCAACCTCTCACGGAACCCTAGGTTTCCACAGAACCATGGTTGAGAAACCCTGATATAGAGAATTATTCAATAGAGCAGATATCTGCAGAAATTTACCGTGCATAAGAAACATATATCAAAAGTAAAAATTTTAAATAAACCTTCAAAAATGAAAAATCAACAAAAAGCAACATTCTACATCCCAGATTTTCAAAGTAAACTACAGATCAAGTATGAATCTAAATCTTCATTATATTTTGTTTTTTGTCTGCAATTGGTAAATGTATTCTGTTTTTGATATCCTCATTCAGGAAGAAAGATTCAGAAGAGAGTTAGTAGGATTATAATATAACTAACAGCCAGAAATTATAGAGCCAGTAAGAAACTAAAATAAAGATTTGAAAAAATTTCTGTGAGGGTGTTCATGACCTAGTAATCTGATCAGAAACGGTGAGGAAATCAGCTATTAAAAATGTTTTTTATAAGAAAAATGGCTTGGAAAAATGATAGGAATTAGGATTGGTGGGATGACTGTCCAAAGGAGCAAATGGATGTTCTATGACCAGATGTTCTTCTATGCTGTAAAATGTAACAGTTTCTTAATTTGCCATGATGGAGAAGATACTACTGTATGTTGGCAGTGATGATTGTAGTTATTTTTAAATATTAGCAAATTTTCCTCATTTATTTCCCAGGTCATTTCTCTATGAATTTTGATGCCTTCCATCATCAAACCAGTGATATACCACCTGCCCTACCTGCACGAACCCTACGTAAGGTAATTGTCCCAAAATTAGTCATAGTTGTACAGTGCAGGAACAAAGCCTTCAGCCCATTGTTACAGAAAATAATTATGTATAAGAATGAGCCCAACCTTCTACCAAAATACTTTTGAAACCTCTCTTGTAGTGTAAGTGTACTTAAGTATGTGGTCAATATGCCATATGATGGGTACAACTTTATGTTTTAGATTTCAAGGAAGTCTTTCAATCTATGCAGTATCCTTCACAATCCAGGTTATCCCTTAAGTGAATCTTTCTGAAAGATCTTACTGTTGAAATGTAAAGAACTAATGTCAGCTATATCACACACAGCAAAGTCCTCACAGCAATGTGATAATAGCCAGAAAATCTGTTCTAGCATTGTCAGAGAAGTGATAACTATTGGCCAGAATAGCAGGAGCACATCCTTTTTTAATAATAGTGAGTGGGACCTTTTGTATTTAAGGTACCTGTACCTGGTACCTGATGTTTTGTGTTTGTGACCTACCTACATGTTCAGTCCCTGGAATGAGGTAAATGTGGTGATCTAAGTCGGGGTACTGTTAGGGCAGCTGCAGTCGGCATTAATGCATCAAAGGATAGGGACGGTATTCTCAAGGGTATTGTCCTTGTTATCCAATTACTCTTCACTTGGAGTGCAGAGAGCAACATGTTTGCTTATAGTATTGTCTATGACTGAATAGTCTACTATCCCACAGTTTTTTTAATCACTCTGTGATGATCAGTCATGGGCAAACCCGTTCTTCAAATATCCCATCAGAACAAAGCTATTACAAGATGAAGTTTCTTTGGGCTTAAAAAAATGAAAAACTAACCTTTCCTTCTTGTTCTCCACCCTCTTTTCCTACAGTCTTCACTGCATCCTATACCTGCATCACCTACCAGCCCCCATTCAGGTCTTGATGGCAGCAACTCCACTTTGTCTGGAAGCGCAAGCAGTGGAGTGTCCTCTCTGAGTGAAAGCAATTTTGGCCAGTCGATGGAGCCACCACGTGCTGACACCATAGACTCTGTCCCCAGTCAGATCTGGAACACAGACGAAGATGGAGAGTCCCCTTATATACCAGTGAGGTACAGCCTGTCCGAGCCAGACGTCATTGAGTCAGTCAAACCCCACCCATGCCGCAGCCACTCAGCTCCCACAGGGGTCATTCCTAAGGAAGCTCTGGAAACCCCAGTCTTGCCCCCAAAACCATATCATCCCAGGCCTGCATACACAGACAATGACGAAATACTTGAAGAAGGGAGCAGGCCAAAGAGTTTCACATGCAAACTATCTCAATCTGGCCTAAGTGGTAAAGATGACCAGGCCAAGGTACCATGGGAACATAGCATCAATCAAGAATAAGTGACAATGGGTTCTGAAAATCAAGGTGTTCACTAGTTCATCTTACAGGTGGCAGCCACCTCTGTTTAATGTAAACAGACAACATTTCTTTGAGAAAATAACTGCTTTGATTCAGAGAAAGGAAGTCTTTCTGTTTAGGGCGTGGTTGTTCTATGATTGCATTTATACTTAAGGAATATTGAAGTGTGTTGAAGAGAATTCAAACCTTCAAACCCAAATTCAGAGTAGTTTCTGTCACAACATGCATTTCACTTTGATTATTAGAAAGTAAAGGGAAATTTACAGGGATTCAAAACTTTAAATATTATTCGTCATTTCATTAAGTGCCCTCTAATTACCTCCATTTTGGTTACTCACGTGTGTGTGTTCTAATTTGCTATTTTACAGTCTAACGTTCAAAAAATATTTATATTTCTGTCCTCAGTCTTCCATCCATGGCACTTCACTTTTGCTAATAATGGTGTCAAATTATGCCACTAAGGTCTCATGCTTGCATTAAGGACTATTTCTAAAAGGTAGAAAGAATACCATCTGAAATAGTGTATCAGAGTGTATCAACATGATAAAACTCTGTTGAGTTCAGACGTGGTACATCCACAATTAGCATAGAATTCACATTAATCTGCATTAGTGCTGAATAATTAAAAATGAAGATCAATTAATTTTCTAGAATTAAGAAATTGGCAGTTCTTTAACTTTTCAGAGTTTTTTTATTACTGGCTCCTGTGCACTAGGTTATTTAGATTTATATAAAATTGGGAGGATACTATCCCAACCACTGAGTCCCTTCTGAATGACAAATTACAACATTCTAACAAAACGGACCATATAAAATGCAATAATAAAGTTCATTATATTTTTCTAAACTACTTTGCAGTGGGTTCTTATTATCTCCAGCCCAGCACCAATTTAGTCAAACTCTCTGTAGCCCAACATCATTTTCCAGAAGAATTCATATCAGAGATCCACTATTTTGTACTCCTGCAACAGTAGCCCAGTATCCTAGCACTTCAGAGGAAAGTCCCAGTAATAGATATCTATGTTAGGAGAGCTCCTTGGGGCATTGAGAGGCAGCTTCTTCTGGGATGAGGACAAAGCTGGCACAAAAAAAAATACAAATGCATTTGGTACTAATTTCCCGTCAAAACAGCCTTTACATATTCCCTTCAAGTACTAGACACCAATATTTAAGTACAATCAAAATCAGAATCAGGTTTAATATCACTGACATATATTGTGAAATTTGTTGTTTTGTAGCAATATATAAAATATACTATAAATTACAATAAGATATATATATATAACTAGAGCAAACCTTCATCTACACACTTGGTTATGTTGGATTAGGGTCTAAATTGTCATTTATCCTTCTAGTTTAACTTTCTTTATGCTTACTTATATGTTTCTATAATCACCTGTTTGTGGATTTTGTGTTATTTCTGGCTTAGCTTATTCTGTATTTTTGTAGTTTCTATGTACTGTACTGCAGTGCAATACATAAAAAATATAAAATACAATAGGAAATATTTTAAAAATAAATAAGTAATGCAAAAAGAGATCAAAAATAGTGAGGTAGTGTTCATCGGTTGGTTTATTGTCCATTCAGAAATCTTATGGCAGAGGGAAGAAGCTGTGCCTAAAACAATATTATGTACATTTAAAATATACATAATTTCTGTGCTGTTTATCTCCATCTAGATCAGATGCTTAGACAAACTATTTCTGTTCCCCTGAACAGGCTATGGCATTTGAGTTAAACTTAAATGCTAATGAAGAAAGTTTAGCACAGATTCCAGTATTCCCATAGTGCCTGAGTGATGTGGATATTTTCTATATCAGAGTTGCTGATATTGGGGGTCAGCAGGTAATCCCATATACTGTATTTGTAGTCACGGCTTTGAACTCCCCAGATAAACAAAAGGAACAAAAAGAGTAATTTCATTTTTTTGTCTGGTGACGTTAGTGAGTAAAGCTGTTCATTGTGTGGATGCCAGCAAGATTGTTTTCAGAATAGGTTTACACTCTCCTTATGACAGGTCAAAACTACGCAATTGTATCACTTTCTTCAGCTCACTAATTTTACCTGCAGACAAAGACCTGTTCAGAACAAACTAGAATTAATAATAAACTAAGAAGGTTACCAAAACCTCCATCAAAATCTTCTTTTAATAAAGTGAACTGATTTTTGTGACAGAGAAATAGTATTTATGCAACAGTTTGATTTTTCCTGATGCAGATTAATAGCTACCACTAAATCTGTGGATGCTTCTTAGCAGGTGAGTACACTGAATTGATTAATACCGAGCTGTCCTATGCTCACTTCTGTCGATAATATTAATTAGAGCTAGAGCAGCATTAGCAGTGTTACATTTGGTTTCTGGGACTATGCAGTTGAGATAGGTTAGAACACCTGCTTTCTACCTGCAAACCCAGTTGTGAGGTCTGTAATAGGAGCAATTGCTTTTGGGTTCTGTTATGTTCTCATCCTGCCAAATTTGAGACTGAATTCTTCAAGTGGTCATAAGCCTTTCAATCAAACTGTTCCTATACATCACATGACTGGGGATAGTTAGTCAGGCTGGTTTGTCTGGTGTGAGAAATGGAAGAATATCACAGTTACAGTGTGGAATACTCCTTTGTCCTTGACAAGGCCCTTTCCTGAAGCACTGACTCTGCAGTGCCTTACTGTGAGAAGCTAATGCTAACATTGGATGCTTGAAATTGGAATTGTATCATTTAACACCTCTCACTTTATCATAAACTCTGAAATGTTTGTCTTATTCCAGTTACTGATTCTTGCGCCTCACCACAAACAACTGCTTTGTCCATCAAAGGCATTAGTGACAGACCATCCCTGCATGTTCACATTTCCCTGTAGACACTCCCTCTTCTAGCTGAAGCCCTCTAAATGCGATTGTAAGAAGCCTATCACCACTCTGACAGCATTAACACACTCAGAGAGCATGAGTCTGAGTGTGAGTGAATCCCTGGCCCTTCCTAACATATGTTTCAACAACTCACCCAGCAAAGCATTTCCTAATCACACTCTCAGGAGTCTCGAACTGATTTTTCTGCCTAAGTTAAGCTGATGATCAAAACATATTAGGAAACTATAGGTGCAGGTGAATATTATTTTTATTCAGTCCTATGCTCATCATATTCAATTAAGTGGGGGGTAGAAATTAATATCTGTTACCATTTTGTTTGTCCCATTTTGGGACATTTTGTACAATTGGTACAGTTTCAGGGTACTCTGCAACCAGTCTACTGTAATTTCAAAACTTTGACTATTGATCCTATTTTCATTTAATTTGGTTTTGGAATGTCCTCACACTACGCAGAGAGAGACTTGCATATAATGGTGATAAATCCTCCTTGTTCATGCTGCACTTGCAACAGACACTTCACATTCTCATCTGTATCTAGTTGTGTGGAAATTAGGATTTGTTTTCCTAAGCTATCATCTCCAATACATAAAGATGAATTGAATTTTAATACCCTTTCCCTACAAATCACAACTTGACAGATGCAAAGATATAACACAAATACTTTATAGCAGTTTGAGACCTTCCAAGACAGATTTGGACTGTTTACTGTGAAATAACAAGAGCCGTTTCAGATAAATCTTTCAAGAAGTGGGGATTTTACACTATCCCTACTAACACCAGAGCTTAAGATTTCCTGCTCTACTGGGGCATAGGATATTGTAAAGTGTGTATTTGAGAGTGAATTGTAAATAAAGCAAAATAAAAAAAGAAATCAGGAAGGCAAGTTTCAATACGTATTATCAAAGAGAAGAACTAAAATTTGATATGAACCGTGAATTTAAAATAAAGAATTACAATTCATCATTACCAAGCTACTGATAAATACTATCATTTACCTTGGGGTGAAAGACAGAAAGGGCTGTTAACTGAAATCTTCAAATATATTATAATATCTACCCAGTATCGGAATTCTATTTAGCAACTGGTGTGGCCCAAGTAAAATATGAAAAAGTTAACTGGAGTGGAGAAGAGCTGTTGGACTCTTTCAGTGATGCAGAGAACAAGCACACCCATTAACCATGTACATTCAGAGCAGTCAACAATCCCACTTCTTTATTAGATGTTTTTTATTTGGGATGGTGGTAGGACAGAAAACCTGATCTTTTACAAAAATACTGATTTAATTTTTTAAACTTATTTTTGCTCAGACTTGTTTCTAGTGTGCCCATCAAAGTCAAGAATTCCATTGAGATTTTTGTGAAAAAGAAAATGAAATGTGAAAAGACTCTGTAAAATAATAAATTTGATGTATAACAACAGTAACATGCCTCGTAAAAGGCAGTTATTTAATATTTACCCAGCTATTGCGGTGCTTTCTTCGCAGTACACAAGCTATGGAGTGTGTTCTGTAACTAAAGCATGCCAAATGTATTTTTGTGAGCCTTGTAATTTACAGTCCTGTTTTCTGTACAGCAATGTTTCAAATGATGGAGTTTAAACTGCCTGTTGTCACCATGGGTTTCTCTGATTTTAAACCCATTGCGTTACCGCACAGTGATGTAAAGTTGTTTTCCCCCTTTCCCCTTCCAAAATTATGTCTGCTTTTATTGAACCATGTTAGTGCCGAGTAATCCTAGTCCTTGTACAAATCTTCCCTTCTCAATGCTGTGTATTTATGAAATTTACAAAGTGGATGAAGCAAGAGACCTCTGATGAAGCACGGGCCTGTATTGTGAGGGATTTATCTGAACACTGAATTCCCAGTCTGTGACTTTGGATGATCTCACTATGCATCCGTAGTGGTGGATACTTGAGCGAAAGGGTCGGTAACTAACTGCTGTAACAGGCTTGGGAAAGCAAGGCTGGAGATGGAAACCTCTACTTCAGCACAGATAAGTCTCTGCCAACCAAAATAATCCAAGCAACAGGTAGCCAATGGGTGCAGCAGAATGACATGTTCATTCTACTCTCAGTCAACTTCTAGAGGGGATTTATGGAGGATTTTTAAAGCCAAGTTGGTTTTATAGTCGCGTGAACGAGATAGTGGTTTAAAAAAAAGCAGATGATCATAATGATAATTAAACTTTTGTCAGGCCCATGGTTAGGTTCAGTTCAGCTCCATTTTTTTGTGTACTAAATAGGACTGCCCTTTATCATTTTTGTAAGGGGAGCAGCAGGGAAACATTGGTGAAAGTACATAGTGAGATTTTACTGTATATATTGTGTTAGCATGTCAGAATATGTGATGTGAATTTTAGATGTAAATACTTCCAGTTAGTTTTCCTATTCACCAAATTGCTGTTATGTGTAATTCCTTAATGCCTAAAATTAAAGCCTTGATTTAACCAGTAATTCTGTGTACGTCTTTTGTGTTCAATGCCAAATTTCTTCTCCGTGCAGCCGAAGAATTGAAGGGGAAGGTACAGTCGCCAAACAACTGTGCTCCACATTCAAACCAGCTACAACATAAATATGAGTAGGATCATGTAAGTTTTTTTTCTCTTCTATGAAACAGAACAAGCTCAGGCACTTCGGCCCACAGTGTTGTGCCAATCTGATTAAATTAGTAATTAAATGCCTAATCTCTTCTGCCTAAACAAAGCCATGTGCCACCATTCTCTGCACATTCATGTACCTATCTAAGAGTCTCTTAACGTTTCTATCGTATCTGCCTTTGGCAGTGCATTCCAGGCACCCATCATTCTGTGTAACAAATAAAACTTTATCCACACATTTCCTTAGAACTTAACCCTTCTCAGTTTAAATACGTGCCTTTAGTATTAAACATTTTGACCCTGAGAAAAACATAATGACTGTCTGCTCTGTCTATATTCTCATAATATTATAAGCCTTTATCAGACCTGAGCTTCTGCCACTCCAGAGAAAACAACCCAAGTTTGTCCAGCCTCAGCTTATAACATATACCCTCTAATTAGCCAGCATCCTTGTAAACCTCTTTTGCAACCCCTCCAAAGCCTCCACATCCTTGAGGCAACCAGAATTGAATCTAGATGAGACCTAACCAGAGTTTTTAATCAAGTTGCACCATAACTTCCTGACTCTAGAACTCGGTGCCTTGACTGATAAAAGCAAGCATGACACTTTCTTTACAAACTATATCTACTTGTCTAGCCACTATCAGAGAGCAATGAACTTAGACCCCTAGATCCCTGTGGTTATCAGTGCTGTTAATGATCCTGTCATTGATTATATACTATCCCTAAAAAATATGATCTCCCAAAGCACATCTCCTCATATTTGGCCAGAATAAATTCCATCTGTTATTTCTCCACCCACATCACTAACTAATTTGCATCCTTTGGCAATCTTATACACTAACCACTACACCACCAAATGTGGTTAGAAATTATCATTACTGAACCAGTGCAACTGTGGAGCCAGTATGAACCTCAATAAATAGAACATAAGACATATGAGCAGAATTAGGCCTTTTGGCCCATCAAGTCTGCTCTGCCATTCCATCTTGGCAGATTTATTATTCCTTTCAAACTTGTCTTTTCCCTGTAAGCTTTAATTAATCAAGAACCTGTCAACCTCCTCTATAACTATACCCAATGACTTGGCCTCCACAGCTGTCTGTGGCAATGAATTCCACAGATTCATCACTTTCTGCTACTTCATTGTTCCCCATTACCATCTCTCCGGCATTATTTTCCAGCTGTCTGATATCCACACTTGCCTTTTGGTATCCTCTTTTATATTATATTATTGGCTTCATATTTCATCTTTTCTCTACTTATTTCTTTATTAATTGCCTTCTGTTGGCTTCTAAAACCTGCCCAATCCTCCAATTTCCCACTAATTTTTGCTATTTTATGCCCTTTCTTTTGCTTTTATGCTGTCTTTGACTTCCCTTGTTAGCCATTGTTGCCTCATCTTCTCTTGACAATACTTCTATCCTGCGCCTCCTGAATTGCTTCCAGAAACTCCAACTGTTGGAGTTCTGTTGTCATCTCTGCTAGTGTCTCCTTCCATTCAACTTTGGCCAACTCCTCTCTCATGCCTCTGTTCCTTTACTCCACTGTAATACTGATACATCTAACTTTAGTTTCTCCCCCTCAAACTGCAGTGTGTATCTATCATATTATGACCACTGTCTCCTAAGGGTTCTTTTACCTTAAAATCCCTGATCAAATCTGTTTCACTACACAACACCCAATCCAGAGTTGCCCTTTCCCTATTGGGCTCAAGCATAAGCTGCTCTAAAAAGCCATCTTGTGAGCATTCTACAAATTACCTCTCCTGAGATACAACATCAACCAGATTTTCCCAATCTACTTGCATATTCAGATCTCCATGACTATTACAAGATTGCCCTTCTTTACACGCCTTTCTATCTCCCATTATAATTTGGATCCCACCTCCCAGCTACTGTTCAAAAGCCTGTATATAACTCCCATCAAAGTCCTTTTACTCATCCTTTTTCCTAATTCTACCCACAAGGACTCTACATCTTAAAATCCTATGTCATCTCTTCTAAGGATTTGATTTCACTTTTTACCAGCAGAGCTATACAGTCCCTCTGTTCTTTCAATACAATATGCATTCTTGGATGTTAAGCACCCAACTATGATCTTCTTTCAGCCACAACTCACTGATGCCCACAGCATCATACCTGCCAATTTCTTACTACAAGATCATCTACCTTGATTCTGTATACTGCTTGCATTCAAATATAGCACCTTCATTCCTGTGTTCATCACCCTTTTCAATTTTGCCCCTATGTTACCAGAAGTTAAATTCTTATCCTTTTCCAAACTTCTGGTCTTTTTTAAAATTTGTTCTAGAAACTCACGTCACCTCTCCTGCACACTCCTTCCCTTTTGTTTTATCCTCGCTTTTCCAAACTGTTGAACCTACTCTTTGAAGACATACTTCAATTCATCCCACTGACTGCAATTTTACCCTACCATCTGTCTAATCTTCCTCACAGTCTCACTACACACTGCATCAACTTGTATATCAACTGCCCCATCCTCTAACCTGTAACCAAATTAGTTTAAACCCTTGCCAACAACTCTAGCAAACCTGTTTGCCAAGACATCGGTCCCCCTCATGTTCAAGTGTAACCTGTCCTTTTTCTACAAGTTATACCTTCCCCAGAAGAGATCCCAATGATCCAGAAATCTGAAACTTTGCCCCCTCCACCAATTCCTCAGCCACACATTCATCTACCAAATCATCCTATTCTTACCCTTAGCAATCCAGAGATTACTACCCTCAGGGTCTCTGATGAAGGGTCTCGGCCTGAAACGTCGACTGCACCTCTTCCTAGAGATGCTGCCTGGCCTGCTGCGTTCACCAGCAACTTTGATGTGTGTTGCTTGAATTTCCAGCATCTGCAGAATTCCTGTTGTTTACCCTCAGGGTCCTGTTTTTCAGCTTTCTACCTAGATCCCTATATTCTTTCTTCAGCATCTCATCTCTTTTCCTATCTTTGTCATTGGTACAAACAAGTAGCTCGACTTCTGGCTGTTCATCCTTCCTCTTTAGAATGCTGTGGACCCTATCCGAGATGTCTCAGACTCTGGCTCCTGGAAGGCAACATACCATCCAGGTGGCTCTTTCAGGTCCACAGAATCCTCTGTCTGTTCCTCAAACTTCTGCACTCCTCTTCTTCCCCTTCCCTTCTGAGCCAAAGAGCCAGACTCAGGGCCAGGGACCTGATCACTGATAGGTCAGCTCCTTCCCCCTCCCCCCACCCCACCCCACCACCAGATATCCAAAGTGGTATACTTATTATTGAGGGGAATGCTGCATTTGGCTGCTTATTCCCTTTTCCTCCTGACAGTCACTGAGATACCTGCCTCCTGCAGCTTAAGTGTGACTACCTCCTTGTAGCTTCTATCACCTCCTCATTGTCCCATATGAGCCAAAGGTCATCCAGCCGCAGCTCCAGTTCCCTAACATGGTTTGTAAGGTGAGTAAAATCTTAGGACTGTTAGACTGACAGCTCATGATCTTGCTGTTTCACAACTTACTGCACATGGCACCAGTCTAACAAGTCACAGTCTTAACTGATTGACCAATGTAGCTTTCTCGTACCAATCTGACAGAGAAGAGCAGGATTTGACCACAAGCCCAAACTGGTGCAGTCTTTCATTGATTCTGTAATGAGTTATTATTCTATAGATCTATGAGTATGCCCGCAAAAAAAATTAATCTCAGGGTTGTATATACTGGTGACATATACTGTATGTACTTTAATAATAAGTTTACCTTGAACTTTGAAGACAAATGCACTTGCTAAACCAGGATGGAGTTTCTACTACAGCTCCACTGTGTTCCTCCTTAATCTATTATGCCTTGTCTCATGTAGTACTCAAAAATCTGTTGGTCCCAGTCAACTACATGCTCAGTCACTGCATCCACAATCTTACTGAGTAGAGACTTCCAAATAATTCACAGCCCTCTTGACAGAATATTCCACTATGGTATCTACTCCTGCTTCTAATTCATATTTTTGTTTGTATGTAAGTGATAGTGGTGGCTTTGCATATCAAGGAGAGAGCTGAATGGTAGTGATGTACTGGTGTTCAGATATTGATGGCGGTGAATCTGAACTTGGTGGAAGTTCCCAATTCTGAAGGAGAAGGACCTTCCTGAAACTATTCCTGCCTGGGTGGCTGTTGAATAGAGCTTAACATTGCTGCTGGAAGTTTGAACAGTTCCATTCTGATGAAACTTAGGAATGCATTTTCCTTCATACAGCTCATTCACTGCTAAACCCCGTATCTGTAAAGGTAGCTATCTCTTTCTTCATATAGAAGAATGCCTCCAAAAGTATTGTCATTGTGAATCACTTTAGTGGTGACGATACATTGTTAGTAGTTTCTTGCTCCTTTTCTGACTGCTGTTTCTCAAGCTTTAACAGATCCTTGTTTGTAAGCTCATCACCTTTAGCAGCCCCCCCCCCCCACATCACTGCACTGTAAACATTTTAAACCACCATTTATAATGCTGTTTACATTGTAAACAGATGTTGGCATTTATGCCCATTTCAGTCCATGTACATCCTTTAACCTCTAACTTTATTTTTATATCATTCTTTATAATTGATGAATGTTTTTGTTGTATGTCATGCCCTGCACAACATATCACTGCAAATTCCTAATACATATGAATGCAAATGGTGAATAAAGTTGATCCTTGAGATTGCAGTAACTTTTACCTGTCATCCTGATTCACTTCATCAAACCCAGCATTTTTATCTTCTCGGTAATGCCTTCTTCTACTGCAAAGTTGTTGGAGATGGGAGCAATAATCTACAGCGATAATTTCCTCCATACATCATTCATTGTTGCATGATATGTTATCCCATGAGGTAGTGATGTAGTCTATTGGTTTCTTACAAATTTCCCAAACAGAGGGTTTGTCATTGAATTTCAGATCGGAAATGACATGCTCTGTCACACATGAATGTAGCAGTGGGTCTAACAATGAACTGGTGTTCAGGGGCAAAAATGCATTCTGAATGTAGTCAGCTCTGGCAGTCTTAGCAATCTAGGGCATTGCGATGAATCACTAACTGTGTTGTCCAGTCTATTCCTGTCACGGTAACGTTCAATGAAGGAGGAAAACACCTCCAAAAGGACCATGACTTTGTCATGGTTTGGAGGCTCGCGTGCCTCAGTGACCGGGAGAGCTATGTCAGCTGGAGTCAGGGCTTTATGCTTTGGCTTATGGTCAGGTCACCCATGCCGAACAGGTCAAAGGGTAAAGGCCAAACTAAGAGTGGTCCACCGGACTTCCAGGTTCAGTGGTTCAGCTCAGGGTTAACAGACCTGACTGGTAAAATAAAATTATCACAGAAAAAGCAGTGAAGATGCATACATCTGAGTGCGACGGTGTTCCTGAGTCTCCACCCGGGACTTGCACGACTGACAGTAGTGAACACTAAGAGGGAGCTACTGACAGGATGAAGCAAGCCCTGAACACCACCAGAGATGGAGGACCTTCATTGCTGCCCTAAACGGCAGTGTAATGGGCAGTAAGTTAAGTAGGGGGAAACACAACAATATAATCTTGGAAGGGCAGTGTTATCACAGGAATATTGACTTTTGAATTAAATTCATTGGCTTATAGTCACCCTCACCATTACCTCCAAGAAGTATGGCAGTTTTTGGTGTTCTGAAACCTACAGCAGTTTGTTGTTTTACTTCAGCATGGACACACACAAGAGCATCAACTTCCAAAAGAGTTACATTTCATTTACATTAAACACTTACTTAGAGGAGTCAACATCTTCCTGGATAATTTGTTTTAACTGTGAAATATTTCTGCAAATCTAATATCCACGTTTCCTACTTACCATGACAGACCAGTATTTTCATAAGTTTGTATATATCTTGGAATGTTCAAACTAACCACTACTGACCTTGACAGTATTAGTAGTCACAGAAGATACGTTACCTACCTTGTATTCTCTCCAGGCTTGCCATAACAATATTTCCCAGATCATCATCAAACATAACCATATATCAGTGAATCTTACCCTCTAGCCATATGCTTAACCCCTCTGCAATTCTTTCTATTATAACATCTCTGCCCTTTCTAACATGGGATTCAGTTCCAAGGATGACACTCTCAGACATTTAACTTATTTTGTGTTATTAAGCGGCATCTGCACCAACATTACCACAAAACTTAATCAATGTCTTACGAGGATGGGTTGAGTGAGCCAGGGCTTTTCTCTCTGAAGCCAAGGAGGATGAGAGATGATCGAGGTGTGCAAGGTGATAAGAGACATAGATGGAGTGGATAGCCAGCAACTTTTCCCCGAGGTGAAAGTAGCTAATATGATGGGGCATAATTTTAAGGTGACTGGAGAAAAGTTGGGGGTGATGTCAGAAACAACAGGAATTCTGCAGATGTTGGAAGTTCAAGCAACACACATAAAAGTTGCTGGTGAACGCAGCAGGCCAGGCAGCATCTCTAGGAAGAGGTACAGTCGACGTTTCAGGCTGAGACCCTTCGTCAGGACTAACTGAAGGAAGAGTTAGTAAGAGATTTGAAATTGGGAGGGGGAGGGGGAGATCCAAAATGATAGGAGAAGACAGGAGGGGGAGGGATGGAGCCAAGAGCTGGACAGGTGATAGGCAAAAGGGATATGAGAGGATCATGGGACAGGCGTCCTAGGGAGAAAGAAAAGTGGGAGGGGAGAAACCCAGAGGATGGGCAAGGGGTATAGTCAGAGGGACAGAGGGAGAAAAAGGAGAGTGAGAGAAAGAATGTGTGTATAAAAATAAATAACAGCTGGGGTACGAGGGGGAGATGGGGCATTAGCGGAAGTTAGAGAAGTCAATGTTCATGCCATCAGGTTGGAGGCTACCAAGACGGAATATAAGGTGTGGTTCCTCCAAGCTGAGTGTGGCTTCATCTTTACAGTAGAGGAGGCCATGGATAGACATATCAGAATGGGAATGGGAGGGATGTGGAATTAAAATGTGTGGCCACTGGGAGATTCTGCTTTCTCTGGAAGTTACGGAGAATAATATGTTGGATGTATTAACATATTAGTCCAACATATTATTCCAAATATAGTCCAACATATTATTCTCCGTAACTTCCAGGAAGTGTAAGGGCATGTGTAGCACTTGTTCAATACTTCCTCCCTTACCACCATTCAGGGCCCCAGACAGTCCTTCCAGGTGAGGCGATACTTCACCTGTGAGTCGGCTGGGGTGATATACTGCGTCCGGTGTTCCCGATGAGGTCTTCTATATATTGGCGAGACCCGACGCAGACTGGAAGATCGTTTTGCTGAACACCTACGCTCTGTCCGCCAGAGAAAGCAGGATCTCCCAGTGGCCACACATTTTAATTCCACATCCCATTCCCATTCTGACAATGTCTATCCACGGCCTCCTCTACTGTAAAGATGAAGCCACACTCGGGTTGGAGGAACAACACCTTATATTCCATCTGGGTAGCCTCCAACCTGATGGCATGAACATTAACTTCTCTAAATTCGCTAATGCCCCACCTCCCCCTCATACCCCATCTGTTATTTATTTTTATACACACATTCTTTCTCTCTCTCTCCTTTTTCTCCCTCTGTCCCTCTGACTATACCCCTTGCCCATCCTCTGGGTTCCCCCCACTTGTCTTTCTCTCTAGACCTCCTGTCCCATGATCCTCTCGTATCCCTTTTGCCTATCACCTGTCCAGCTCTTGGCTCCATCCTTCCCCCTCCTGTCTTCTCCTATCATTTTGGATCTCCCCCTCCCCCTCCCAATTTCAAATATCTTACTAACTCTTCCTTCAGTTAGCCCTGACCAAGGGTCTCGGCCTGAAACGTCGACTGTACCTCTTCCTAGAGATGCTGCCTGGCCTGCTGCGTTCACCAGCAACTTTGATGTGTGTTGGGTGATGTCAGAAGTAAGCTTTTTACACAGAGAGTGGTAGGCACGTGAAAGAGGCAGGTCCTTTAGGGGCATTTAAGACACTCTTAGAAAGAACATGGTGAAAGAATAATAGAGAGCTATGTAGGAGGGAAAGGTTAGATTGATCTCAGAGTAATTTAAATGGTCAGCACAACATCAAGGGCCAAAGGGCCTGTACTGTGCTGTAATGTTCTATGTTTTATACCTTAATGTCCAATATTTTCACTTGCAGTAATAAAATGCAGCTTAGTTTTAATGCTAACAGCTTGACATGATTTATAGAGTAAGTAAAATCCTTAGTATTACTGGGGAATGTTAAAGGATGAACAGAAGAACTCCTAATGAATCCCAGTGAAAGACGGAGTACTGTGGCCTTTGCAAAGTCGGAATGGTGTTGAAGAAAGTACAAAATGCTTTAACGGTGGAGAATGGTACACTTATCATTACAGTGAGCAAAACACAGTAAAGGAAGGAGACAGACCCCTAATAGTCAATGGCATAAGTTGAATGTTTGTAATTACACCCTCCCATGCCTATTCTGTCTTGTCATTACAGTCCTCAATCCAGATTTATACATTACATTAATTTTATTATTAACTTTATGATACGTAATAAGCCCTCTGCCCTTGCTGAGTGACAGATCTCAGTACCAGTTATCTGACCGACAGCTCTCACCCTCTGCCTTTGGACTCAGCAGCTGAATTATTAACAGCTTTTAGTTCTGGCTGAATGATTAATAAGCTCACAGTCCTCTCTGGGTGATGGACATCTCTTAGTGTGGATAATTCTTAATTCTGGATAATTAATAGACAGCTGGCAACACGAGCAGCCTGACTGACAGCTCAGAGTATCTATTGACAGTTCAAACCCACACTGACCATCTGACAGCTCACATTGTTGCTGGTTAATAGTTCACAATTGTTGATGTCTGATAGATCACAGCCCTCAGTAACTGGAAGACTATGGCCCTTATTGATATAATGACTGGAACCTGTCTGTCAAACTGATTGAGAGCTCTCAAGTCCTGACTGACAACTTGTGGTGCTGGTCTTCTGATAACACTCAATCTCTTTATAACAATTTCCAACCTTTGCTGTTTATATGGTACTCCTGACCAATTGACAACTCCAGACATTACTGACAAGGGAAAATCTGCAGATGCTGGAAATCCAAGCAACACACACAAAATGCTGGAGGAACTCAGCAGGCTGTACTCTTTTCCGTAGGTACTACTGGCCTGCTGAGTTCCGCCAGCATTTTGTGTGTGTTGTCCAGGCATTACTGTTTAGCTGGCAGCTCACCGCTTTCATTAACTGAAAAGCTACAGTCCTCCCTGAAAGAACAGTCGTAGCTGTTACCGAACTTGTGCACTTGCTAACCAATTGACTGCTGTCCGTCCCTGTTCTTGTATGACGACTCAGAACCCTTTTTGTCTGTCAGCTACTTGAGGTATTTTTCTCCTGCTCTTGCTGCCTGACTGATTGCATGCTCATATCCTTCATCTGTTAATCTAACGGCTTTCAGTTCCTGCTACATGTCAGACTGACAGCTTGAATTCTCGCTGTCTGAGTCACTGACAGCTTACTGTCTGTGACACTCTTTGCCCTTACTGCCTAACTCCTCTACTGACCTTAGAACTGAATATGACCATAAGACATAGCAGCAGAATTAGGCCATTCAGCCCATCAAATCTGTTCCACCATTCCATCATGGCTGATTTATTATCCCTCTCAACCCTATCCTCCTGCCTTCTCCCCATAAACGTTGTTACCCTGACTAATCAAGAACCTATTAACCTTTGATTTAAATATACTCAGTGACTTAGATACCACAGCCACAGTGACAATGAATTCCACACTCTGGCTAAAGACATTCCACCTCATTGCTGTTCTAAATGGACGTCCCTCAGTTCTGAGGCTGTGCCCTTTGGTCTAGACCCCCCCCCTCCCACTATAAGAAACATCCTCTCCACATTCACTCTATCCAGGCCTTTCAAAGAGATCTCCCCACCACCACAACCCCCGCACCATTCTTCTAAACTCCAGCAAGTGCAGGCCCAGAGCCATCAAATGTTTCTCATGTGTTAACCCTTTCATTCTTGGGATCATTTTCAAACATCCACTCGACCCTCTCCAATGCCAGCTCATCTTTTCTTAGATAAGAGGCCCAAAACTGCTCACAATATTCCGTGTGGTGTGACCAATGTTTTATAAAGCCTCAGCATTACATCCTTGCTTTTTAATTCTAGTCCCTTCCAAATGAACGCTAACATTGCATTTGCCTTCCTCACCACAGAATCAACTGCGAGTTAACCTCTGGGGAGTCCTGCATGAACACTGTCACTTCGCATCCCTGATTTTTGAACTTTCTCCCCTTTTAGAAAATAATCTACACCTTTATTCCTTCTACTGAATTTCATGACCATACACTTCCCTACACTATATTCCATCTGCCACTTCTTTGCCCATTCTCCCAATCTGTTGAAGTCCTTCTGCAGACTCCCTGCTTCCTCAACACTGCCTGCCCCTCGTTTATCTTCATGTCATCCGCAAACTTAGCCACAAAGCCATCACTTTCGTCACACAAATCATTGACATATAACATGAAAAGAAGTGGTCCCAACATCAATTCCTGCAGGACACCACTAGTGCTTAGTAACGGGCTCCAGCATCTTCACAACCAAAGATGTCAGACTAACTGGCCCACAATTTCCTTTCCTGCCTCCCTCCCTTTTTAAAGAATAAAGTGACATTTGCAATTTTTCAGCTCTCTGGCGCCATTCCAGAATCCAGAGGCTCTTGAAAGATCACCACTAATGCCTCCAGAATCTCTTCAGCTACCTCTTTCAGAACCCTGGGGTGTAGTCCATCTGGTCCCATTGACTTGACTATCAGGCCTTTCAGCTTCCAAAGCACCTTCTCCCTCTTAACAGTAATACACTCACTTCTGACCCCTGACTCTCTCGAACATCCAGCATACTGCTAGTGTCTTCCACAGTGGAGACTGATGCAAAATACTTATTAAGTTAATCTGTCATTTCTTTGTCCCCCATTACTACTTCTCCAACATCGTTTTCCAGCAGTCCGATATCCACTCTCATTTCTCTTTTACTCTTTATATATCAGAAAGCACCTTTTGTATCCCCTTTTATATTATTGGCTAGCTTACCTTCATTTTTCATCTTTTTGCTCCTTATGTTTTTTTTAGTTGCCTTCTGTTGTTTTTTAAAAGCTTCCCAATTCTCTAACTTTCCATTATATGCCCTCTCTTTTGCTGTTATGCTGTTTTTGACTTCCCTTGTCAGCCACAGTTGTCATCCTGCTTTAGAATACTTCTTCAGGAGGTACGAATGTTACATTTTCCTAATTGCTCCCTGAATCTCCAGCCATTGCTGTTCTGCTATCAAACCCGCTGGTGCCCCCTTCCATCCCACTTTGGCCAGCTCCTCCCTTTACTCCATTATAATATTGATATATCTGGCTTTAGCTTCTCCTTCTTAAACTGCAGGGTGAATTCTATCATATTATGATCACTGCCTCCTCTTTAGATCCCTAATTAAATTTGTTTCACTACACAACACCCAATAGAGAATTGTTTTTTACCTAGTGGGCTCAAACACTAGCTGCTCCAAAAAGCCATCTCTTAGGCATTCTCTAAATTCCGTCTCTCGGGATCCAGCCCCAACCTGATTTTCCCAATCTTCCTCCATATCAACTTGTATATTGAAATCCCCCAGGACTCTTGTGTGACACAGTTCCTGAAGAGACAGTTTAAAAGAAGCAAGTGGGGGCAGTCAGCACATTTTGTGTGCCACAGTTCTTGATGAGACATTGGATTGTGCATAATTAGGGGCTTGGCAAGGTTCAATAAAAAGAAGTTTGCTCATCAAGGCCTCAGTGAGGGGAGGAAGAGGACGTAAGTAGATTTTTTTTCATTATTTTTTCTTTCCTTCTTATTGTACATTTGGAGCAGTGAGAATGCGAGGCAGGGTAGTGCAATGCTCCTCTTGCAGGATGTGGGAAGGCAGGCCCACTGTCTCTGATGACTACCCCTGTAAGAAGTGCATCCAGCTGCAGCTTCTAACAGACTATGTTAAGGGCTTGGAGCTGGAACTGAATGAACTCCAGATCATTCAGGAGTCTGAGGGTTTAGTAGACAGGACAGACAAGGAGGTAGTTACGTCCAAGGTGCAGGACACTGGTAACTGTGTCTTTTCAACTCTCTCTCACAATCCAACGTCTCCTTGGGAACTGTGGCACGCAACTGTCATGGGGAATTTCATATGCAGGTAGATTGGGCATTATAGACTGACCCAGATTTGATTAGGAAGCTTAAGATAAAGCTTATGATACAATGATCATAATATAGTGGAATTCACCCTGCAGTTTGAGAAGGAGAAACAAAAATTGGATGTATCAGTATTGCAGTGGAGTAAAGGGAATTTCAGAAGCATGAGAGAGGAGCTAGACAAAGTTGATTGGAAGGGAACACTAGCAATGATGACAACAGAAAGCAATGGCTGGTGTTCGAGGGGAAATTCAGAAGGCCCAATAAAGATACATCTAAAATAAGAAGTATTCTAAAAGGACGATGATGCAATTGTGGCTAACAAGGGAAGTCAAAGACAGCATAAAAGCAAAAGAGAGGGCAGATAATATAACAAAAATTAACGGGAAGGTAGAAGATTGGGAAACTTTTAAAAAACCAATAGAAGGCAACAAAAAGAGCCATAAAGAGAGAAAAGATGAAATACGAAGGTAAGCTAACCAATAATATAAAAGAGGACACATAAAGTTTTTTCAGATATAAAAGAATAGGAGAGCTGAGAATGGATATCAGAGCACTGGAAAATGACCTGGAGAAGTAGTACTGGGGGGACAAAGAAATGACAGACAATTTAGTAAGTATTTTGCATCAATCTTCACTGTGGAAGCCACTAGCAGGGCAGTGTATGGTCATGCAGAAGGAATAAAGGTGTGGGGTATTTTCTAAATGGGGCCTATTCTAAAAAGCATTTAGGAGTCCTCATGCAGGATTCCCTAGAAGTTATGTTGCAGGTTAAGATGGAGATACAGAAGGCAAATACAATGCTAGCATTCTTTTGGAGAGGGCTACAATACAAAAGCAAGAATGTAATGCAGCAACTTTGTAAGGCCTTGGTCAGACCGCAACTTGAATATTGCATGCAGTTTTAGGCCCTTTATCTAAGAAAAGATGTGATGGCATTGGAGAGGGTCCAGAGGAGGTTCACAAGAATCATCTCAGGAATTGAAGGGTTAACATATGAGAAGCATTTGATAGCTCTAGACCTATACTTGCTGGAGCATAGAAGAATGAAGGCGATCTCACTGAAACCTATTAAATATTGAAAGGCCTAGATAAAGGTCTAGTACCGAAGGGCACAGCCTCAGAATTGAGAGACATCCACTTAGAACAGGGATGAGGAAAAATTTCTTAAATCAGAGGAATTTATTGCCATAGATGGCTATACAGGCCAAGCTATTGAGTACACTTGAGGTGGAGATTGGTAAGTTGTTGATTAGTCAGGCAATAAAAGGTTATGGGGAGAAGGCAGGAAAATGGAGTTGAGAGGGATAATAAATCAGCCATGTTGGAATGGTGGAGTATTCTCAATAGGGTGAGTGGCCTAGTTCTGCTCTTTCAACTTATGGTCCATATTATAGACCACCAAACAGTCCATAGGATTTAAAGGAGCACACTTGTAGAGAAATTGCAGACTGTTGCAAGAAACATGAGGCTGTGATAGTAGGTGATTTTAAATTTCCACATATTGACTGGGAGTGCATACTGTAAAAAGGCTGGATGGGAAAGAGTTTGCCAGATGTGTTCAGAAAAGTTTCTTTAATCAGCACATAGAAGTCCCAACTAGAGAGAGTACAACACTAGATCTCATATTAGGGAATGAGACAGGGCAAGTGACAGACGTTTGTGTAGGAGAACAGTTTGCATTTAAGTAATTATGGAAAAATGTTTTTCCTCCCCCTCCCTTCTTCTATTCCCCACTCTGGCCTCTTACATCTTCTCACCTATCACTTCCCCCGGTGCCCCTCCTCCTTCCCTTTCTCCTATGGTCCATTCTCCTATCAGATTCCTTCATCTCTAGCTCTTTCACCCGCCTGGCTTCACCTGTTACCTTCTAGCCAGCCTGCTTCCCCTCTTCCCCCCTTCCCACCCACCAACTTTTTATTCTAATATTCTCCCCCTTCCTTTCCAGTCCTGAAGATGGGTTTCAGCTCAAAACATTGACTGTTTGTTCATCTCCATAGATGCTGCCTGACCTGCTGAGTTCCTCCAGTACTTTGTGTGTGTTGCTTTGGATTTCCAGCATGTGCAGAATTTCTTGTGTTTATAATTATGGAAAAGGATAGGTCTGGTCCTCGGGTTGAGTTTCTAAATTGGAGAAAAGACAAATTTGATGGTATCAGAAAGGATCTGGCAAGTGTGGACAGGGACAGGTTGTTTTCTGGCAAAGGTGTACTTGATAAGAGGATGGCCTTCAAAAGTTAAATTCAGGGTTTGTATGTTCTTGGCAGAATAAAAAGCCTATTAACAATTTAAGGGAACTTTGCTTTTAAAAAGATATTGGGGCCTTGGTTAAGAAAAATGATCTGCATAGCCTGTACAGGCAGGTAGGAACAAATGAGAAACTTGAGGAGTATAAGAAATGCAAGAGAACACGTAAAAATGAAATCAAGGAGGACTTAAAGAAGGCATGAGAATGCTCTACCAGACAAGATGAAGGAAAATATTAAGGGCTTCTACAGATATATTAAGAGCAAGAGTATACCATGGGACAAAATTGGTCCTCTGGAAGATCAAACATCAAAGATATGGGAGAGATCTTAAATGATTTTTTTTGCAACTGTACTTACTCGGGAGATGGACACAGAGTTTGTACAAGTGATGCCAAGCAGCAGTGAGGTCATGGACCCCATACAGATTACAGAGGAGGAGGTGTTTGCTGTCTTCAGTCAAATTGGAAACATAGAAACATAGAAAACCTACAGCACAATATAGGCCCTTCGGCCCACAAAATTATGCTGAACATGTCCCTACCTTAGAAATTACTAGGGTTACCCATAGCCCTCTATTTTTCTAAGCTCCATGTACCTATCCAAAAGTCTCTTAAAAGACCCTATCGTATCCGCCTCCACCACCATTGCCGGCAGCCCATTCCACGCACTCACCGCTCTCTGAGTAAAAAAAAACTTTCCCCTGACATCTCCTCTGTACCTACTTCCAAGCACCTTAAACCTGTGCCCTCTTATGGCAGTCATTTCAGCCCTGGGAAAAAGCCTCTGACTATCCTCACGATCAATGCCTCTCATCATCTTATACACCTCTATCAGGTCACCTCTCATCCTCTGTCACTCCAAGGAGAAAAGGCTGAGTTCACTCAACCTATTCTCATAAGGCATGCTCCCCAATCCGGGCAACATCCTTGTAAATCTCCTCAGCACCCTTTCTATGGTTTCCACATCCTTCCTGTAGTGAGGCGACCAGAACTCAGCACAGTACTCCAAGTGGAGTCTGACTAGGGTCCTATATAGCTGTAACGTTACCTCTCGGCTCCTAAATTCAATTCCACGATTGATGAAGGCCAATACACCGTATGCCTTCTTAACCACAGAGTCAACCTGCGCAGCTGCTTTGAGCATCCTATGGACTCGGACCCCAAGATCCCTCTGATCCTCCACATTGCCAAGAGTCTTACCATTAGTACTATATTCTGCCATCAGATTTGACCTACCAAAATGAACCACCCCACACTTATCTGGGTTGAACTCCATCTGCCACTTCTCAGCCCAGTTTTGCATCCTATCAATGTCCCGCTGTAACCTCTGACAGCCCTCCACACTATCCACAACACCCCCAACCTTTGTATCATCAGCAAACTTATGAACCCATCCCTCCGCTTCCTCATCCAGGTCACTTATAAAAATCATGAAGAGTAAGGGTCCCAGAACAGATGCCTGAGGCACACCACTGGTCACCGACCTCCATGTAGAATATGACCCGACTACAACCAGTCTTTGCCTTCTGTGGGCAAACCAGTTCTGGATCCACAAAACAATGTCCCTTGGATCCCATGCCTCCTTACTTTCTCAATAAGCCTTGCATTGGGTACCTTATCAAATGCCTTGCTGAAATCCATATATACTACATCTATGTCTCTACCTTCATCAATGTGTTTAGTCACATCCGCAAAAAATTCAATCAGGCTCGTAAGGCACGATCTGCCCTTGACAAAGCTATGCTGACTATTCCTAATCATATTATACCTCTCCAAATGTTCATAAATCCTGCCTCTCAGGATCTTCTCCATCAACTTACCAACCACTGAAGTAAGACTCACTGGTCTATAATTTCCTGGGCTATCTCTACTCCCTTTCTTGAATAAGGGAACAACATCCGCAACCCTCCAGTCCTCCAGAACCTCTCCCATCCCCATTGATGATGCAAAGATCATTGCCAGATGCTCAGACATCTCCTCCCTCACCTCCCACAAGTTAGTGTGGATAGATCCCCAGGGCCTGACAAGGCATAAAAGTCCTGGGGAAGGCTAGTGCAGAAATTGCAGGGACCCTAGCAGAGATACTTAAAACATCCTTACCTATGGGTGAGGTGCCAAAGGATTGGAGGATAGCTAATGTTGCTCCTTTGTTAAAGAAAGACTATAAGAATAATTCAGGTAATTATTGGCCAGTAAGCATTGGAAAATTATTTAAAGGTATTCTAAGGGACTAGATATATAAGTATTTGGATAGACAGGCACTGATTAGGGATAGTCAGCATAGCTTTGTTCATGGTAGGTCATGTCTAACAAACTTTATAATTTTTCGAGGAAAGTTGATGAAGGCAAAGCAGTGGATGTTGTCTACATGGACTTCAGCAAGGCATTTGTCAACGTTCCAAATGGGAGGTTGGTCAAGAAGGTTCAGTTGGCATTCAACTGATGAGGTGGTAAATTGGATGAAACATAGGCATCGCAACAGAAGCCAGAGGGTGGTAGTAAATGGTTGCCTCCCAAACTGGAGGCCTGTGACGAGTGGTGTACCACAGGGATCAGTGCTGGGTCAGTCCATGATTGTTTGTCATCTGTATCAACAATCTGGATGATAACTGGTAAACTGGATCAGCAAGCTGGTGTAGTGAACAGCGAGGAAGACTATCAAAGCCTGCAGTGGGATCTGGACCAGCTGGAAAAATGGGCTGAAAATGGTGACTGGAATTTATTGCAGGAAAATGTGAGCTGCTGCACCTTGAGAGGACCTACCAGGAGAGGTCTTACACGTTGAGGGGTGGGGCACTGAGGAGTGTGGTAAAACAGGGATCTGAGAACACAGGTCCATAATTCATTGAAAGTGACGTCACAGGTAAATAGAGTCATAAAGAAAGATTTAGGCACATTGGCCTTCATAAATCAGTGTATTGAGTACAGCAATTGGGATGCTATGGTGAAAATGTATAAGATATTGTAAGGCCTAATTTGAAGTATTGTACACAGTTTTGGTCACCTACCTACTGGAAAGCTGCAATTAAGATTGAAAGAGTGCAGAGAAAATTTACAAGGATGTTGCTGGGACTCGAGGCCCTGGGTTATAGGGAAGGTTGAGCAGGTTCCGTCTTTATTCCCTAGAATATAGTAGACTGGGGGGAGATTTGATAGAGGTATACAAAATTATGAGGGGTATTGATAGGGTAAATGCAACCAGGCTTTTTCCACCGAGATTGGGTGAGAATGCTACTTGTGGTCATAGGTCACATGTGAAAGGTGAAATATTTAAGGGTAACATGACAGGGAACTTCTTCACTCAGAGGGTGGTGAGAGTGTGGAACGAGCTGCCAGCACAAGAGGTGGATGTGGGTTTGATTTCAACATTTAAGAGAAACTTGGACAGGTACATGGATGGGAGCAACATGGAAGGCTATAGTCCGGGTAGAGGTCAATGTGACTAGGCAGATTAACGGTTCAGCATGGACTAGATGGGCCGCAGGGCCTGTTTCTGTGCTGTAATGTTCTATGACAACTACGACTATCATACATTGCCCTTTTTAAATGTCTTTTCTATCTCCCATTGTAACTTGTACCCCACATCATGGTTACTGTCTGGAGGCCTGTGTATAACTCCCATCAAGATAATTTTACCCTTGCAGTTTCTTAACACTATCCACAAGGATTCTACATCTTTTCATTCTATGTCACCTCTTTCTAAGGATTTGATTTTAATTTTTACCAGCAAAGCCATCCCACCCTCTTGCCTACCTGTCTGTGCCTTCTATACAATGTGTATCCTTGGATGTTAAGTTCTCAACTCTGATCTTATTTTAGCCATGACTCAGTGATGCCCACAACGTCACACCTGGTAATCGCTTGCTAGAAGATCATCTACCTTATTCCAGATACTGTGTGCTTTTAAAATAATACCTTCAGTCCTGTTTTCATTACCCTTTGGACTTTTCAACCTTGTTACACTTCAACACATCCCACTGACTGCAATCTTGCCCTATCATCTGCCTGTCCTTCCTCACAGTCTCACTACACACCGCCTCTACTTGTACACCAACTGCCCCATCGTCAGCCCTATTTCTCCAGTTCCATTCCCCTGCCAAATTAATCTAAACCCTCCTCAACATCTCTAGCAAACCTATTCGCCATGACGTTAGTCCCCCTCAAGTTCAGGTGTAACCCATCCTTTTTCTACAAGTCATACCTTCCCTAGAAGAGAGTACAGTATAATGATACTGAAACCCTGCCCCCTGCATCACTCTCTCAGTCATGCATTCATCTGCCAATCATCCAATTCTTACCCTCACTGGCACATGGCATAGGCAGCTATCCAGAGATTACTACCCTGGACCTCCTGCTTTTCAGCTTTCTACCTATCTCCCCATGTTCTCTCTTCAGGTCCTCCTCCCTATGTCCCCTATGTCATTATGACCAAATGTACCGTGACTTCTGGCTGTTCATCCTCCCGCTTTAGAACGCTGTGGACCCAAACCGAGGCATCCCTGACCCCCGGCACTTGGGAGACAAAGAACCATCCAGACTTCTTCTTCGCATCCACAGAATTTCCTGTTTGCTTTCTAATTATGGAATCCACTATCACTGGTGCACTCCTCGTCTCCTCTCTGAGCCACAGAGCCAGACTCAGTGCCAGAGACACGGTTGCTACGGATTCCCCCTGCTTGGTCGTTTCCCACCGCCCCCCAACAATATCCAAAGAGGTATGTGTATTATTGAGGGGAACGGCCACAGGGGTACTCTCCACCGGCAGTCTGTACCCTTTCCCTCTCCTGACAGTCAGCAAGTTAGTTACCTCCTCATTCTCCCATATGAGCCAAAGATCAGCCAGCTGCTCTCCAATCTTCTAACATGCTCTCTAAGGAGCTGCAGCTCCGTACACTTCATACAGAGATGGTAGTTATCAGGGAGACTGGAGTTTTCCCAGAGTTCCTACATCTCCCACGTATCACCAGCCTGGGATCCATTCACAAAACATTAGCTATGTACTAACAAACAAAGAAAAACAGAACTTTTCTAGAAACTGCCTTAGAGCCCCAATCTGTTCTCACCAAAGCCAGTTGAGCCAAAGCCTCCCAAGCTAACCCTAGCCCACTCCAACAATGGCCGATCCCACAACGGCTGCTCTGCTTACACTTCTCTTCTTTTTATTGGCCCTTGCTAAGTTACTAAAACCCCAAGCAATCTCCCATTCAGCAGACGAGTCCTGATAGGCTCTGCTTATTTTTTTTTAAACTGGTGCATAAACTTCATAAGTAACTGTCTCAAACTCTCTCTGCAATCTTCCACTTGGCAGTCAAGTCCCACCAGGCCCTGCTCATTTTTTAACACTAAATGACAGCCTGCAGATTGTGCCAACAGCAATTTCAGGAATTTGCTGCTTGACCGATTTGCCATTTAATGACTAACAGTTAAACGCACATGCTAGGAAACAACAGGAATTCTGCAGATGCTGGAAATTCAAGCAACACACATAAAAGTTGCTGGTGAATGCAGCAGGCCAGGCAGCATCTCTAGGAAGAGGTGCAGTCGACGTTTCAGGCCGAGACCCTTCGTCAGGACTAACTGAAGGAAGAGTGAGTAAGGGATTTGAAAGTTGGAGGGGGAGGGGGAGATCCAAAATGATAGGAGAAGACAGGAGGGGGAGGGATGGAGCCAAGAGCTGGACAGGTGATAGGCAAAAGGGATACGAGAGGATCATGGGACAGGAGGTCCAGGAAGAAAGACAAGGTGGGGGGGGGACCCAGAGGATGGGCAAGGGGTATATTCAGAGGGACAGAGGGAGAAAAAGGAGAGTGAGAGAAAGAATGTGTGTATAAAAATAAGTAACAGATGGGGTACGAGGGGGAGGTGGGGCATTAGCGGAAGTTAGAAAAGTCGATGTTCATGCCATCAGGTTGGAGGCTACCCAGAAGGAATATAAGGTGCTAGGAACCAAGACGGTTTGGAGTTCCTAAACACAAAACATCCTGCAAATACTGGAATTTCAGAGCAACGCAGAAAATGCTGGAGGAATTCAGCAGGTCAGGTAGCACCTAGGGAGGGGAATAAACAGTCAAAGTTTCAGGCTAAGAACCTTCATCAGGACTAGCCAATCTAGATGAAGGGTCTCAGCCCAAAACCAGAAAGTAGAGGGATAAACAGGCAACTGGCCGGTTCTGATGAAGAGTCTTGGCCCAAAATGTCAACTGTTTATTCCCTTCCATACATGCTGCTCAATCTATTTGGTGTTCCAACTTTCCATTAGACAGCTCACAGACTTTGCTATTCTTACAAACGTCAGCTTAAAGTTCAAAGTTCAAAGTAAGTTTATTATCAAACTAGGTACAGTGCCTATAAAAAGTATTCAACCCGCTTGGGAGTTTTCATATTTTATTGTTTTACAATATTGAATCACAATGGATTTAATTTGGCTTTTTTGACACTGCTTAACAGAAAAGACTCTTTCATGTCAAAGTGAAAACAAATTTCTACAAATTGGTCTAAATTTATTACAATTATTAAACACAAAATAATCGTTTGCATAATTTCTCACCCCCTTCAAGTCAGTATTTAGTTGTTGCGCCTTTGACAGCAATTGATGCCCTCACCCGCATCTCCTCCATTTCCTGCACTTCTCCTTACCTACCACCCCACCAGCCTCCGGATCCAGCACATTATCCTCCGCAACTTCCACCACCTTCAACAGGACCCCCCCACTAAGCACACCTTTCCTTCTTCATCCCTTTCTGCTTTCCGTAGGGATCGGTCCCTCCGCAACTCCCTTATCCACACATCCATCCCCACGGATCTCCCACCTGGCACTTATCTCTGTAAGCGTAAGTGCTACACCTGTCCATACACCTCCTTTCTTGCCACCATTCAGGGCCCCAAACAGTCCTTCCAGGTGAGTCAACGCTTCACTTGTGAGTCTGTTGGGGTCATCTATTGCATCCGGTGCTCCTGGTGCGGCCTCCTCTACATCGGTGAAACCCAACGCAGATTGGGGGACCGCTTCGTCGAGCACCTCCACTCTGTCCGCCACAACAGACAGGATCTCCCGGTAGCCACCCACTTCAACTCTGCTTCCCATTCCCATTCAGATATGTCCATACATGACCTCCTCTACTGCCATGATGAGGCTAAACTCAGGTTGGAGGAGCAACACCTCATATACCGTCTAGGTAGTCTCCGGCCCCTTGATATGAACATAGAATTCTCCAACTTCCGGTAATTCCCTCCCCCTCCCTTCTCCCATCCCTATTTCACTCTGCCCCCTCCCCCAGCTCCCTATCACATCGCTCATGGTTCCGCCTCCTTCTTCTACTACCCATTGTTTTCAGGGCTATGATGTCCCTGCTTCCCCTCCCCCACCCCTTTGTCTTTCAAATTACTGGTCTTTCAACTGAACATACAAGCATTCTTCAAAACCTTCCCCCTCCTTCTTTGTCCAGCCCTGACGAAGGGTTCCAGCCTGAAACGTTTCCACTGATGCTGCCCGACCTGCTGAGTTCCTCCAGCGTGCTGTGAGTGTAGCAATTATAGGCTTGAGTCTGTGTGGATAGGTCTCCATCAGCTTCGCACTTCTGGACACTCTAATTTTCCCCCACTCCTTTTTATAAAACTGCTCAAGCTCTGTCAGATTGCATGGGGATCATGAGTGAACAGCCCTTTTCAAGTCCAACCACAAATTCTCAATTGGATTGAGGTCTGGACTCTAACTTGACCATTCCAGGACATTAACTTTGTTGTTTTTAAGCAATTCCTGTGTCGCTTTGGCTTTATGCTTGAGGTCATTGTCTTGCTGGAAAGCAAATCTTCTCCCAAGTCGCAGTTCTCTTGCAGACTGCATCAGGTTTTTCTGAAGGATTTCCCTGTATTTTGGGGCATTTTGCTAATTATGTGAGTTCTAAAATCAATTGGCTACACCAGTGATAATTTGATGTGACATAGTAAAGGGGGTGATTACTTATGCAATTAATTATTTTGTGTTTTATATTTGTGTTGGCACGTGGCCAAGTAGTTAATGCAGCGGTCTAGTGATCTGAAGGTCGCTAGTTCGAGCCTCAGCTGAGGCAGCATGTTGTGTCCTTGAGCAAGGCACTTAACCACACATTGCTCTGCGACGACACTTGTGCCAAGCTGTATCTGCCCTCGTGCCCTTCCCCTGGACAACATCGGTGGCATGGAGAGGGGAGACTTGCAGCATGGGCAACTGCCGGTCTTCCATACAACCTTGCTCAGGCCTGCGCCCTGGAAACCTTCCAAGGCACAAATCCATGGTCTCACGGACTAACAGATGCCTATATATTTATAATTAATTTAGCTCACTTTGTAGACATCTGCTTTCCCTTTGACATGAAAGAGACTTGTTCTGTTGACAAATGTCAAAAAAAGCCAAATTAAATCCACTGTGATTCAATGTTGTAAAGCAAAACAACATGAAAGTTTCCAAGGGAGGTGAATATTTTTTTATTGGCACTGTATATGTCATCATATACAACTCTGAGATTCATTTTCTTGTGGGCATACTCAATAAATCCATAGAATAATAACCATAACACAACCAATGAAAGACCGCACCAACTTGGGCATTCAACCAGTGGGCAAAAGACACCAAACAGAGCAAATCAAAAAAGAAAGAATGATAATAAATAAATAAGCAATAATTATCAAGAACATAGTCCTTGAAAGTGAGTCCCCATTACTGTGGGAACAGTTCAGTGATGGGGCAAGTGAAACTGAGTGAGGTTCTCCCCTTTGGTTCAAGAGCCTGATGATTGATAATTGTTCCAGAACCTGGTGGCGTGAGTCCTGAGGCTCCTGTGCCTACTTCCTGATGGCAGCAGTGAGAAGAGTCCTGGGTGGTGGGAGTGCCTGATGATGGATGCCCCTTTCTTGTGACAGCATTTCATGTAGATGTGCTCAAGCGTGGGGAGGGCTTTACCCATGATGGACTGGGCTATATCCACTACTTTGTATAGGGTTTACCATTCAAGGGCATTGGTGTTTCCATACCAGGCTGTGATGCAGCCAGTACACTTCAGTACTCTCCACTACACATCTATAGAAGTTTGTCAAAGTTTTACATGTCATGCTGAATCTTCCCAAACTCTGAATGAAGTAAAGGCTCTGCCATGTTTTCTTTGTAATTGCACTGACATGATTGCCCAGGACAGCTCCTCCGAAATGTTAACACTGAGGAATTTAAAGTGGCTGACCCTCTCCACTTCTGACCCTCTGACGAGAACTGCCTCATGGACCTCTGGTTTCCTTGTCCCGAAATCAATAATCAGCTCCTTGGTCTTGCTGACATTGAGTAAGAGGTTGAGCTTGTAAACCTACCTAGCTGTAATTCCTCTCAGCACCTGGTGATTGAGTAACTGACATTTTGCGATCTTTGCCAATTTCCTAAAGAGCACAAATCTTTACAAACTAACAGGTTGCCCCTGAGTTAACAGTCCATCCTTGTATCTTTGATATTCATAGAGCAATCGAGTCACACAGTATGCAAACAGGCCCGTCAGTCCAATTGATACATCCAAACTAAGCTGCCCACATATCGCCCTCTAAATCGCCCCTATCCACATACATCTAGATGGCTTTTAAATGTCACTGATGTGCTTGCATCAACCACCATTTCTGGCATTTTATTCCAAACTCACAACACCCCTTGGCATGAAGAGGTTGCCCCTGATGTGCCTTTCAAATCTCTCCACTCTGATCTTAAACATATGTTCCTTGATGTTAGCAACCCCTCCCTGAGAAAAGATTAATTGCTTCCACCTGTCTAATCTCCTCCTGATCTCATTTACAGTACCTCTGTCATCACTCCTCAATATCCTACGTGCCAGAGAACAAAGTTCTAATCTATGCAATTTATCCTTGTAACTCAAGCTCCGAAACTTATAGAGTCATAGCAGAGAAACAGTCCCTTCGGTCCATCTAGTCCATTCTAAACTATTATTCTGCCTGGTCCATTTGATCTGCACCCGGACCATAGCTCTGCACACCCCTCCCATCCTTATAACTATCAAAATTTCTGATCAAACCCACATCCACCACTTCTACCCTCATCTATTTCAACACTCACTGTCCTCTGAGTGAAGAAGTTTCCCCTCATGTTTCCTTTAAACCATTTCAGCTTTACCCTTAACCCATGAATTCCAGTTCTATCTCACCCAACCTCAGTGGAAAAAGCTGGGTTGCATTTACCTTATCATAACCTTCTTAATTTTATATACCTCTATCAAATCTCCCCTCATTCTCCTACACGTGAGGGATTAAAGCTCTAGCCTATTCAACCTTTCCCTCATGACCTGGCACACGCCTAGAAATTTTCTCTGCACTCTATCAATCTTGTTGATACCTTTCCTGTCCAAACAAAAGTCTGATAAAACTTTTCCAGTTTACTAACATTTTGGGGTTAACATAATGTGCTGAAAGAGAGTATGCAGACATTGTCCAGTCACACTAACTGAACACAGATACCCAAGTAAAACTCTATCTTTGGAGAACGCTTCACTGAACACCTGCGCTCTGTCTGCCAGAGAAAGCAGGATCTCCAGTAGCCACACATTTTAATTCCACTTCCCATTCCCATTCTGATATATCTATTCATGACCTCCTCTATTGTCACGATGAGGCCACACTCAGGTTGGAGGAACAACACCTTGTATTCTGTCTGGGTAGCCTTCAATCTGACAGCATGAACACTGATTTCTCAAACTTCCAGTAATGCCCCCCCCCCACCTTTACCGTTTCCCATCCCCTTTTTCCCCTTTCACCTTGTTTCTTTGCCTGTCCATCGCCTCCCTCCGGTGCTCCACCCTCTTTTCTTTCTTCCATGGCCTCCTCTCCTCTCCTGTTAGATTCCCCTTTCTCCAGCCCTGATTCTCTTTCACCAATCAACCTCCCAGCTCTTTACATCACCCTGCCCCCTCCCGGTTTCACCCATCACCTTGTGTTTTTCTCTCTCTTCCCCCCCCCACCCCCACCCCTACCTTTTAACTCCATTCCTCGTCTTTTTTTCTCCAGTCCCGCTGAAGGGTCTTGGCCCAAAACGTCCACTGTACTCTTTTCCGTAAATGCCGCCTGGCCTGCTGAGTTCCTCCAGCATTTTGTGTGTGGTACTCTATCTTTGAGAACCTAGTTCATACAACTTCAGTGTTCAAACCTGAGAGTCAAGGCCATCAGACACACCCAGACAAGATAACGATGCTAACAAAAGCTTGTTTACACTTACTTAGTACTGGGCAGTCATTTTACTAGTTCTTAAATATTATTGGCCTTTAACATGTAATTGTTATTGGTTTTTAACATCTGAAATATGTATTATGACTGATACTTAAATATGCAAATAATGAGATTCAAGGATGCGCAAGGCTTCACAGTGGAGAGAGTGGAAAACATCAAGTTCCTTGGGGTGCAGATCTCAGACAATCTCACCTGGTCCAAGAACACCACTGGGATTGTGAAATGGGCCCAGCAGAGATTGCACTTTCTGAGGAAGCTTAAACAAGCATCACTCCCCACTAACATCTTAACTACATTCTACAGAGGCGTGGTTGAGAGTGTGCTGACCTTTTGCATCACAACCTGGTACTCCAGCTGCAGTGCTGTCGACAAAAAAGCCTTGCAGAGGGTGGTTAGGGCAGCAGAGAAGGTTATTGGGATCTCCCTACCTTCTGTCCAAGACCTCTTTCAGAGTTGATGCCTCCAGAAGACACGGTACATCATTAAAGACCCCTCACACCTTCTCCATGAACTGTTTGTTCTTCTGCCATCAGGCAAACGTTACAGGAGCATCAAAACTAAAACCACAAGGTTACTAAACAGCTTCCTCCCACAGGCAGTCAGACTGCTAAATAGCTGCTCCACCTGACTCTGCTTTGGACACTTTTAACTTGCACTGGACACTTATAACTTGATTTTAACTGACATGTGGCTGTTGTGTTTTACTATTTATTGTTATGTTTATTATTTAGTGTTGCGTTTGTTATGTTATGATCGCACTGCTCCTGGGGAACGCTGTCTCATTCTGCCCTGCAGAGCTGATGTACGGTTAGAACGACAATAAAGTTTTTTGAATCTTGAATCTTGAATCTTCTATTGGAACTATGACTGTATAAAAATGGACAATTTTGAACTTTAACTTCAAAACAATTTAGTGAAAGGGGCTGAGCTGTTCTCCTTATGCACAATAAAGTGTGACTGAAGAACGAATGCAAGTCGATTTAATCAGTGACAACATAATCTATCCATGTAACTCAGACCCCCAAGTCCAGGAAACATTCTAGTATATCAATTCTGTATTCTTTCTAGTTCTTTCTAAGTTTTTCCTATAATGGGGTGATCAAAACTGTACACACCACAACAATGTGGCTTCACTAATGTCTTAGTGTGTTAGGTCCACCTCCTACACCTTATAAAGTGGCTACTGAGTGCTGTTGCTGCTGCCCACTCACTTTACGATTCGATGTTTTGTGCTTTCAGAGATGCTGCTCTGCACACCACTGTTGTAACACATTGTTATTTGAGTTACTGTTACCTTCGTGCCAGCTTGAACTAGTCTGGCCATTCTCCTCTGACCTCTCTCATTAAGAGGGTGTTTTTGCTGACATTATTGCTGCTCACAAGATGAGCTTTTCGCACCATTCTCTTTAAACCTAGAGAGTTGCACGTGAAAATTCCAAGAGATCAGCTGTTTCTGAGATACTCAAACCATCCTATTGGACACCAATAATATGTTGTTGTTCGTCCATCGTTGACGTCGATGAGGACCTCGACACTATTATGATGGTGTCGAGACTAGCGTGTGATTTGGATTTAAGTGAGGGAGAGTTGTGCAGTGTCAGCCTCACTCTCTCTTCCCAGTTCCCATCTGGATCCAGTGGCAAGACAGAGTCTAGACGGCTGGAGGTGGGACTAGGCGCAGTGGATGACCAGGACATCTTCTGTGTCTTGCCCTGCTCTACACGTTCCACAACGCTTGCAGAGACCGCCTTCTTGACCGTTGGACCTTCCATTGGTCTCGTCCGCTCAATCCGCCGGCGTCTGTCTTCACATGCTGGGATAGACAACTCCCTATCTCACCGAGGGTTTGAGACCCGTCAGCTACCCTCACCTGGTTTAGCCGGCTTGTCGAAGTCGTTGCCCGGGGTGTGGCCGCTGTCTCATGCAAACAGCTACAGGGAGCCACAGGTGAGAGCTGAGTGCCAGGTGGGGACCAAAGGTGGACTAACCGCCCTGAAAAGGACGCGACATGTTCCCCCACCAGAGGTGCTACCCCTCCCTGACACCCCATATACACCAATAATATAAAGACCAACAGGTACACGGCTGAATTGTTCTGTAGAAACCCTGCACATTTGATCATAAGACAAGGGAGCTTGGTTAGGCCCTTTGGCACATCAAGTCTATGCAAAAGCTATATTGACAACTGCAGTAGAAATGGTTTTGGAAATCAAACAGCCTTCATGTTTATGGTCAGGGAATAGACCCCCAAGATTTAGATTGAGATAGTGGAGACAGTTGCTTGTGGAGTTTTAAGCCCTGGATTTAAAAAGCAAACAAGCCTGTTGGAACATTCTTTGGCGATTAAGATGGTTTGGGTTAATAGGTGCTTGGCAGGGGCCAATAAAAAGAAGGTAGATTTAAGCAGAGCAGCCGTAATGTGAGTGGGACAGAGTTGGAGTGAGGAACAGAGGCTTTGGCTCAAGAGGCTGCAGCAAGGATGAAGCAGAGGCTAGGTTAAGGCTTCTGTCAGGGTACCCTGTCTTTGTCTATTAGCGCCTAGCTACAGTAGTGAGAATGTATCCCAGGTCAATAGTGTCTTCTCATGCAAGATGTGGGGGATTTGGAAACCTCAAGTTTCCTTGATTCTGACATGTGAGAAATGCATCTTAAAGATCACGTTAAGGAATTGGAGCTGGATAACCTTTGGCTGATTCAGGAGAATAAGGAGCTGCAGGGAGGTACATGCCTAAATTGCAGGAGGCAGGTAGCAGGGCGACTGTCAAGACAGGGAAAGGGATTAGTTAGAGAGTGCAGAGCAGCCCTACGGCTGTTCCCTTCAGTAATCAGTATACCACTTTAGATTCTGTTGGGAGGAGGGCAGAACGACATCCCAGGAGAAAGTTGCAGCAACCTGGTCTCTGTGGTTCGGAAGGGGAGTGGGGAGAAAAGGAATGTAGTGGTAATAAGGGATTCAATCGTCAGAGGGGCAAACTGGAGAATCTGTGGTCATGACAGAGGTACTCCGGGATGATATGTTACCTCCCAGTCGCCAGGGTTAGGGACATCGCAGATCAGGGCCACAGCATTCTTAAGGGGGTGAAGAAGCAGCCAGAAGTCAGAGTACGTAATGGTACAAACAATATAGGTGGGAAAAGGGATGAGGTCCTCAAGAGGGAATATAGGGAACTAGGTAGGAAGCTGAAAAGTAGAACCTCAAGGATTGTAATCTCCGGATTGCCGCCAGTGAGGTAAGGGTGATTTGGCAGACGAATGAATGGCTGAAGAATAGGTGTAAGGGGCAGGGTTTCAGATTTATGGATCATTGGGATCTCTTCTGGTGGAGGTATAACCTGTTCAAAAGAGACAGGTCACACCTGAACTTGAGGGGAACCAATAATCTTGTGGGCAGGTTTGCTAGAGCAGTTGGGAAGGGTTTAAACTAGTTTGGCAGTGGAGGAGTGCAATCCAGAGTGATGGGGCAGAGGAGGGGACAGCTGGTGCAAAAGTAGATCCAGCATGTCAAGACTGTGAGGAAGGAAATGCAGTGGAAAGGGCATATTTGCAAAATGTTTAGATGGGGCAAAATTTGTCCAGGCAGGATTCCTGACACCGATACAACAAAAAGAGTTCATTGTGATTCCCCTTGGTGTATGCGAAAATAAAATGGAAATTTACAAGACAAAATGGTGTTAGGATGAAGTGAGATTGTTTTGTGAAAGTTCACGAAACCGGTCCACAGCAATGTTTTGAGAACGTCAAGGAAGTACAAGTCTGAAGCCATAATAGTGGAAAATAGTGAAAAACATGTTTGTCTGAGCTTGAGGCTGTAAGAGATAAGTGGTACTGCTGGTATCACCAAGGGAGTTATAAGCACTAGTGGAAGGGGGTTTGAAGCTTATAAGAAATGGCAATTCCTTTGAGAGTAACAGTGAGTGAGAGAGAAGGAAAGGAGAGAGCTGTGCCTTAGGCTAGGTCACAATCAGCACTAGTGCTAAGAGTTGGAGAAGATAGGGACAAGTATGTCATGGGAGTTAGAGTATCTTGATTCTGTTAGAAAGGGGGGGGAGGCTGGATGAAGTTTGCCAACATTCTGCAGATGAGCTTGTTTAGTGGATAATCAAAGTATTACTTTGATTTCTGTACTACTACTGTAGACATTTTTTTTCTGTATTGCATTTGTGCTAGTTCTAATGTGTTTTCTTGTGGTTTAACACATGTGAACTGCCTCCCTTTGTCTGCAAATGTCCTGATAGAAATGTTTAAATAATTTTCGGTATACAATTGGCATAGTTGGCAGGATTCAGCAGAATAGGTGCTATATTTTGCAAACAACAGGACATTTCGGAGGATGAGACTGAGATTAAGATACCAGGATGGATGGAGAACACCCTACGGCGTTGTGGCAGTGGCCAACGTGTTGTCCACGCTTTGCCCTCCCATGAGCTGAAAGGCACCAGTGGAACCTGTGTTTTCTGAAGGAGGAGGATGAGTTTCAGGAGTTTCCAGCAGAAGGCTGTGCAGGTTCAGATGAGGATGCCAAGATATTGAATCGATCACGTACATTAACAAGATTAATGATGGGGAAACGAGAATCAGAGTTTTGAAGTCAGAGGAGGGGATGGGAAACATTAGAAATAAAGCAGGCAGTAACCCTCGGCTAACTCGCAGGGAGGTGTTTCAAGTCCTGTTAAAGGAAATAGTGGATAAAGCAAAGGTTGATGGTATGCCCAGGGGAGCCATGTATGCCTTATGGGAACATCATTGTGATAATAAGAAGGCTGAGCCTAGACCCTCACTTGGACGAAGAATCAACTCCTGGGTTTAAGTGGAGAGGCTGATTGAGAGAATGATGGACCTCAGGGGCATAAGGATTGATCCAGAATGGCCCAGATTCCCCCAACCTCTCTGATAGGGGTGGGGTCAGTCAAGATAATGAAGCCTTACATGACTGTAACTTTGTGGTGGGGAAGTGGGAACAAACAAAAGGTTAATGCTTTGGTGGACCCAGATCCCAACTAACACCAGGGGCCCCTGGTGCAAGTAGAGGGTTTAGGGGCAAATATAATGAAAGCACGGGAAATAAGAGTATCGATTGGCTATTGGGGAAAGGCCGCCAATGAAAGCCCAAGTACTGATAGCCATGTTACCTGAAAATATAATTGGAATGAATGTGCTGCAGTGACAGACAGTGCAGACTAAATTGGTGAAGTTCATATTTAGAATTTTCAAAGCAACTGTTTTAATGGGAGCCTCTTACAATACTGTCACCAAGAGCTGTGGTTTGTGAAGCAGTACTGAGCACTGGGAGCACATTCAGAGATCTCTGACACTATGGCATGCTACCTCAGAGTATAACAGTGTTGTCTGAGCAGCAAAAAAAGTAAATTAGATGGCAACTGGAGGATGACAGTTGATTATTGTCAGTTAAGTGTGTCCCTTCATAACTGCTGCACAGTGACCTTAGTGGAAAGAATATCAGAGGATAGAAATGGTACGCTGTAATAGATATGGCCAATGCATTTTTTTCCTTTCCCCTGTCACCAGAGTCACAGGATCGATTTGCTTTCACATGGGAAGGCAGACAGTACACTGTTACCAGATTGCGTCAGGGGCATGTGCATAGCCCTACCTTGTGTCATGGATTGATAGCACAAGACCTCAAGGCATGAACTCTCTCACCTGATATACAGGTAAGCCCGCTATATCAATGACATAATGCTAAGAGGATACACAGAGGAGGGGTAGTTGAAGCCCTGGACACACTGGTAAGACACATGAATGACCGATTGTGGGTGCTGAAGAGCCAGACAGTACACTTCCTGGGTATCCAGTGTGTCTCAGGACACCAAGTAATCCTGGACAAAGTACAGAGTAAGATAACTGAATGGCTACTCCCACCAATAAGCAAGACCCAAAGGTTTGGGGACTATTGCAGGTGGCACATAGCACACCTAACTGTTTTGTTCCAACCATAATATAAAGTAACTAGGAAGAAAGCAACTTTTAAGTGAGGTGGAGAGCGATAACACTTGTTCCAGGCCGCTGAGGAAGCAGTGGCTCAGGCCCTGCCTCTGTCTCCTCGCTTACCCAGATTGCCCGTTGAGCTACAGGTACATCAGGACACCACTGTATGCAGTTTATGGCAAAGACAGAGGGGGGTGAACACTCCCCTAGCATTCTGGTCCCACACCATGCCAAGTGTAGCTGAACAATACACATCCTTTGAAAGACAACTGCTAGCCTGCTACTGGCTGTTGGTGGAGATGGAAGCCTCCACCGATGGGAGCCAAATCATTTTGAGACCCGACCTCCCTATCATGATGTGGGTGCTCTCAGAAGCTCCGTTAACAAGATGGGGACACCACAGCAAGCTTCTACTGTGAAGTGGAAGTGATGCATTGCAGAATGGGTGAATAAGGTCTTGAGGGAGTCAGCAAGTGTAGCCCACATGCCTGTGGATAAAAACTGTAGAAAACCACCAGCCTTCCCTCTCCTGTTGCATGGGGTGTACCATACGAGCAGTTGTCTGAAGCAAACACCAGGCTCGGTTTACAGATGGCTCCAGTCGCTGACAAACCAGTGTCCGGGGGCAGACAGCAGCTGCATTGGACCCAGTCACAGAACCACTTGCAGCAGCAAGGAGCGTGTGGCTCCAACCACACTGAACTGCTGCTGGAAATCTGAGCAACACACACAAAATGCTGGAGGAACTCAGCAGGCCAGGCAGCATCTATGGAAAAAAGCACAATCGATGTTTCGGGCTGAGACCCTTTGACAGGACATCAGAAGGACCTCGGACCGAAACGTCAACTGTACTTTTTTCCATAGATGCCGCCTGGCCTGCTCAGTTCCCCCAGCATTTTGTGTGTGTTAAATCGAATGAAAATCACTACTTTCCATGTAAAGATACTTCTCTATCCACCACCTTTAATAATGAGGTGGACCAGTTAGATCAGTTATGCCAGATCAACACCCCTAAATTCCATACGAAGGGACAATGGGCACGTCATATAGCTGGTCATTTGGGGGTACATGGTATGACTGAATGGGCTAAACGAGGTATATCATAAGATCATAAGATATAGGAGCAGAATTAGGGCACTTTGCCCATCGAGTCTGCTCTGCCATTTCATCATTCCCTCTCAGCCCCAATCTTTTCCCTTCTCCCTGTATCCCTTCATACCCTGACTAACCAAGAATCTACCAGCCTCTGCCTTAACTATACCCAATGGCTTGGTCTCCACAGCTGCCCGGGCAACGAATTCCACAGATTCACCACCCTCTGGCTAAAGAAGTTCCACCTTATCTCCGTTCTAAATAGGCATCCCACTATTCTGAGGCTGTGTCCTCTGGTCTTAAAACTCCCCCACCATTGGAAACAACCTCTCCACATCCACTCTATGGAAACCTTTCAACGTTCAATAGGTTTCAATGAGATCACCCCCTCATGAGTACAGGCCCAGAGCCATCGAACACTCCTTTCCAACCCTTGGAATAATTTTTGTGAATATCCTGTGAACCCTCGCCAATATCAGCTCATCCTTTTGCAGATAAGGGGCTAAAGCTGCTCACAATACTCTAAGTGAGGCCTCACCGGTGTGTTATAAAGCCTTAACAGTACATCCTTACATTTATGTATCGTACTAGTCCTCTCAAAAACAATGCTAACAAGGCATCTGCCTTCTGATGAATGTCCCTTTACACCTCAGATTTATAATTTTCTCCCCATTTAGAAAATAGTCTACATTTTTTTTTCTTCTACCAAAGTGCATGACCATACGTATCAAGCAGTAGTGAATGAAGGCAACTGGACTTGCTGTGTTGTCTAAAAGACATTTCGTCACTCATCCGAGAGGCTTCTTCAGTTCTGATCCATGGTGGGTAGTTTTCCTGCTTATAAACCCTGAGAGTTGTTTAAGGGATAGCAATCACGTGAGGGTCGTTAGGAGTCATAGAGGTAATGAGAGGGACATTAGTCTTACCTTTGCATGAACGGAGGTGTGAACTGTAGTGGAGGTGCAGGGGTAGAGATGTTAGGACCGCATTGTAAGTAGCTGATAGGTGGTGTCGTACCCCACTCTCTCTGTTCAGGGATGGGTTTTCCAGTTTGACAAAGATGGCTACTTTAACCCCTCTTTCAAACCACCGGTCCTCCTGTCCAAAATGCGCACATTGTGTCAAAGGAGTGTCCCTTATACTTTAGGTGTAGATATACAGCTGATTCTTGACCTGAGGTGTCAGCCCTCCTATGCTGGGCCATCTGTTTGTGAAGTAGTTGTTTTGTCTCGCCGATATACAGATCTGTGCAGTTCTTATTACACTAGATAGCATATACAACATAGCTCTGTTTATGGTGGTTTGAAGGAGGAGTTAAAGACGCTATTTTTGTTAAACTGGAAAACCCATCCCTGAACGGAGGGGTTGGGGTAAATTATCACCTATCAGCTACTTACAATGTGGCCCTAACATCTCTTCCCCAACGTCTTCACAATAGTTTACACCTTCATTCATGCAAAGATAAGACTAATGACCCTTTCATTACCTCTATGACTCTTAATGACCCAGCTATCCCTTAAACAACTCTCAGGGTTTATAAGCTGGAAAACTACCCACCATGGATCAGAACTGAAGGAGCTTCTCGGATGAGTGGGAAAAGGTCTTCTAGACAACTCAGCAAGTCCAGTTTCCTTGATTTGCTACTGCTTGATATACAATGACCTGGATGACTGAGAACCTTCATTGACATATTGCATGACCATACATTTCCCGACACTGAATTCCACCTGCCATTTCTTTGCCCATTCTCCTAATTTAAGTCCTTCTGTAGCCTTTCTGCTTCCTCAAAACTTCCCACCTCTCCTCCTAGCGTCACATAGTCCACAAACTTGGCCACAAAGCCATCAATTCCATCATTCTAAATCATTGACATAAGGTGTAAAAAGAAGTGGTCCCAACACAGACCCCTGTGGAGTCACTGGCAACCAACCAGAAAAGGCTCCCTTTATTCCCACTCTGCATTCTGCCTATCAGTCAATTCTCTATCCATGTTAGTATTTTACCTGTAATACCATGGGCTGTTAACTTGTTAAGCAGCCTCATGTGTGGTACCTTGTCAAAGGCCTTCTGAAAATCCAAGTACACAACATCCACCACTTCTCCTTTGTCTAACCTGCTTGTTATTTCTTCAAAGAATTCCAACAGATTTTTCCTTAAGGAAACCGTAATGACTATGGCCTATTTTATCATGTGCCTGCAAGTACCCCGAAATCACACCCTTAACAATCAACTCCAACATCTTCCCAACCACTGAGGTCAGACCTATAATTGCCTTTTTTTTTGCCTCTCTCACTTCTTGAAGAATGGAGCGACATTTGCAATTTTCCAGTCCTCCAAAATAATGCCAGAATCCAATGATTCTTGACTACCTGTGGACATGATTAAAGAAGTAGTTAATTATCAGCAGCTTAAAAGAACAGCACTCCCTGAGAAGTTGCCTGCCCATATTAAAAGGTATGGCAGACTGATTACATTGGACTCCTGCCATAGCAGTAACAATTTAAATATTTGCTTACCTATTCCAGTCTGTCAATGGCAATTCCTTGTACAAAATCTGACCAGGATCATACACTGAAGGGATTACAAAAGTTAACTAGTTATTATGGGGACCCTCAAATATATTGGTCTCATTTGTCGGGACAAACTGTGAAAGACTGGGTTGCCAATAAAGGCATCTAATCACAAACAAGAGAAAATCTGCAGATGCTGGAAATCCCAGCAACACACACAAAATGCAGGAGGAACTCAGCAGGCCAGGCAGCATCTATGGAAAAGAGTACAGTCAACGTTTTGGGCTGAGACCCTTCGCCAGGACCAATAAAGGCATTTATTGAGTGTATCACATAGCCTATCACCCCAAAGCATCAGGGCTGAACAAAAGAAAAATAGACTTTTAAAACAATAGATTTATTTACTGAAACCAATTCACACCTTACAGGTGTGGATGACTGTACTACTCCAAACCTTGAACAAGCTGAATACCAATGACCAGGGTGATCAAGGGTACTCCAGAAACAGAGGATAAGGGGTTCTGAAGAAAGGGTTCCCATGGTAGGAGGAAAGGTATGAATGCATATTCCAAATTTTCCATTTTGCAAGGGGGAGATTGCAGCAAATGGAGATGGTAACAATTATTGGACAAGTTCCATCTCTGGGTAAGACCAAAGGAAACAAGGATAAGACTATCTGGTGTGTTTAAACAGGGAGAAATTGACCAAGGGAAAATGATTTAAATCTTTGTAAGCCTCCAAGAGGATCACGACCTTGTCAAGGTTTGGAGGCTTTGACTCTTGGTAGGGTCACCCTTGCCAAACATGTCAAAGGGTAGAGGTCAGACTATGAGTGGTCCACTGGTCCTCCAGGTTTGGGGGTTCAGCTCAGGGCTAAAAGGCAGTAAGTAAGTAAATCTTTGTAAGACTGATAATAACAGATACTTTGTTTTCTCCCAGGTGAAATAACAGCTCTGGAATTAATTTTGTCAATGGCATGGACCTTCCCCTGAGTAGAGGTCACGATCTGGACGTGTGGGAAGAATGTACAATGGCCATCTGTAGAAGAAGATGTCCTCTGATACAACACATTTCTGTGAAATGTAACCATGATTAATTGTGATCAGCTTTGCATTATTCAAAGTATGGAACTGGGGACTGAATAGAGGGCATGAATTAATTATAGTGGTGGTTGTTTATAGTGAAGATTATTTTAGCTTGTTGCTTATACAGAATTCACATTATAAGCCCACTACTTAAGTAATTATAATAATTCTAGTTAACTTTTATTTACTATAATTTTTGTATAATATACCAATGAGGAATTAAGAGGAGTGTAAGTAAAGAGTTAATTGTGATTTGGCCCTTGGTATATGCTAAAATAAAATGGAAGTTTATAAGACAAAATGGTGTTAGCTTAGAGTGGGATTGTTTTGAGAAAGTACAAGAGAACCAGTCCACACACAGAAATGTTTTGAGAATGTCAAGTAAGTACAAGTCTGCAGCCATAATAATGGAAAATGGTAAAAATCATGTTTGTCTGGGCTGGTGGTTGTAGGGGATAAGGGGTACAGCCGGTACCACCAAGGGATGGAAAAGTACTAGTGGAAGGGGTTTGAGTATAAAAAGGGTAACTCCTTTGAGAGTGACAGTGAATGAGAGAGAGGGAGAAGGAAGAGTTTTGCCTTGGGCTAGGTCATGACTGGTGCTAGTGCCAAAATTTGGAGATGATGGGGGCACGTATGTCCAGAGAGTTAGAGTATGTCAGTTCAGAGTGAGAGAGCATGAAAGAGAGAAAAAAAGGCTGCATGAACTTTGTCAGCATTCTGCAGATGAGCTTGTTTAGTGGTTAGGTATTAGTTTGATTTCTGCACTGCTACTACTGTAGACATTTGTTTTTCCTTTCTATGTTGCATTTGTGCTGGTTCTAATAAAGTGCTTTCTTGTGGTTTAACACAGGTGCAGTGCCTCACTTTGTTTGCAAATGCACTGAGCTGAATCAGAAAAGAACACAACGAATTTTAAAGTACTTTTACCATAGCCTTGGACAGGGATAGAAGTAGATGATATGGGAAAGCATCTATTTGGGGAGGGCAAACTATGCTGCTGTTAGGCAGGAACTTGAGAGCCTAAATTAGAACAAATGTACTGAGTGAAATCCACAATTAAAATGTAAACAAGTAAACAATGAGGTCTTGTAGGCCTGTGTTTAATCAGCATAAAACAATGGATTATGTTAAATGGCCTGCATCAAACTAGACAAAACTGACTAAACTATTTATACCATTGTGACTGAGTCCAAGGAAGCTTGCAGATCAGACCAATTTTGTCATCTAGCACATCAAACACAGTCGCAGGCATAGTTGATCAATCAATAGTTGGGATATTTGTGTATTCAGAAAGTCAGCCCTCACAGCATTAATTTTGGGTGTCTGGAATCTCTGTCCACAGAAGCTTTTAGACCAACGTGTGGACAATAAACCCAAGACCATCAGAAGACTTGTGAGTCTCACATCAGTGGTGGGAAAACTATTGGAGAGGATTCTAAGAGACAGAATTTACAAGCAATTGGAGAAGCATAGTCTGATAGGGATCATCAACATAGCTCATCATTGGACAGATCATGGCTCAAGAGCCTGATTGAACTCTTTGAGGAAGTGATAAAACAAATTGATGAAACCAGAGCAGTAGATGTGGTGCATAAGGTTCATTCAGAAATCCAGGAACGACTCGATGGGCCAAATGGACCATTTCTGCTTCTATAGCTGATGGAAACTTGGTTGAGTGGATTCAGAATTGGCTTTCCCACAGAAAGTAAATGAAGCATATTCTGCCTGGAGGTCAACGACCAATGATGTTCCACAAGAATCTGTTCTGGGACTTGTGCTCGAGGATTTTTATAAACGACTTGGATGAGGAAATTGAAGAGTTCATTAGTAAGTTAACAGATGACACAAGGGTCGCTGGTGTTCTGGATAGTGTAGAAGGGTGACGTAGGTGAAAGGTATGGACATGGCCTTCTTCCCCACGGAGGAGAGCCTAAAACTAGAGGGCATAGTTTTAAGGTGAGGGGGGTAAGAATTAAAAGGGTTCTGAAGGGAAACATTTTCACAGAGGGTGGTAGGTATATGGAATGAGCTGTCACAGAAGGTGATGGAGGCAGGGAAATTACAATGTTTAAAGACATTTAGAAGATAGGTAGATGGATAGGAAAGGTTTAGAAGGATATGGGCCAAATGTAGGGAAATGGTATTAACTCAAATAGAAGTTGCAGAACCTGGGCCTCTGTATCTCCCTCTTCAACTGGACCCTCGCCTTCCTAACTGGATGACCACAATCTGTGTGGCATGGTGATAACATATCCTCCTCGCTGATGATCAACACTGGCACATCTCAGGGGTGTGTGCTTAACCCACTGCTCTACTCTCTATATACACATAACTGTATGGCTAGGCATAGCTCAAATACCATCTATAAATTTGCTGACGATACAACCATTGTTGGTAGAATCTCAGGTGGTGACGATATGGTGTACAGAAGTGAGATATGCCAACTAGTGGAATGGTGCCACAGCAACAACCTGGCACTCAACATCAATAAGACGAAAGAGCTGATTGTGGACTTCAGGAGGGGTAAGACGAAGGAACACATACCAATCCTCATAGAGGGATCAGAAGTAGAAGTAGAGACAGTTCCTGGGTGTCAAGCTCTCTGAGGATCTAACCTGGTCTCAACATATCAATGTAGTTATAAAGAAGGCAAGACAGACTATACTTCATTAGGAGTATGAAGAGATTTGGCACGTCAGCAAATACACTCAAAAACTTCTATAGATGTACTGTGGAGAGCATTCTGACAGGCTGCATCACTGTCTGGTATGGAGGGGCTACTGCACAGGACCGAAAGAAGCTGCAGAGGGTTGTAAGTCTAGTCAGCTCCATCTTGGGCACTAGCCTACAAAGTACCCAGGACATTTTCCCAGGGAGTGGTGTCTCAGAAGGGCAGCATCCATTATTAAGGACCTTCAGCACCCAGGGCATGCCCTTTTCTCACTGTTACCATCAGGTAGGAGATACAGAAGCCTGAAGACACACACTCAGCGATTCAGGAACAGCTTCTTCCCCTCCGCCATCCGATTCCCAAATGGACATTGAACCGTTGGAAACTACCTCACTTTTTTTTTAATATACAGCATTCCTGTTTTTGCATGTTTCTTAATCTATTCAATATCCACATACTGTATTTTATTTATTTATTTATTTATTTATTTATCTTTTCTATATTATGTATTGCATTGAACCGCTGCTGCTAAGTTAACAAATTTCACATCACATGCTGGTGATAATAAACCTGATTCTGATTCTGACAACTTGGTCAGCATGGGTGATTTAGGCTAAATAATTCCCATGCTGTGTAACTCCATGACTCTAGGATACTTCAATTTTGTGTACTACCCAAGAGGCTGTGAAGCATTATCATCAGTATGCTCAGCATGGAGATAAGTAAGTTTAGTGCTGGAAAGTAGCACTGAAGTAAAAGTTCAGCTGTGATTCTGAATGGCTGATTTTTTTTCCTGCTTCTATTTCTTCTGTTCCTGCTTCCAATACACTGCCCTCCTACTTCACAGGTAAGCACACAGACTCAGCTATTGAATAACATTAATCTCAACCATCATCTTTTCCCCAGTTTACCATAAACAAAAATAACCAATGAAATCGTTCCAAAGAGCCTGAAACTTACATGATAAGTCTTGATTTCCAACTATTGGTGCCTCAGAAGGGTTGGGAACTCCTCACAGAAAACTGCTAATGTGGTTTAAATAAGAGCACAGTTTGCAGTTCAGTAATCCAAGGTGTAGAATCTTCAAGCATGACAGGGAGAGAACAGAGATGTAGAAGTTGGCATGCATTATTAATTAAGGATTCTGCTACTGCATGATTATGGGAGTGTATCCTGAAAGCTTTTTCTAATGTGGGGATAGAGCTTAATAACAAAAAGGGGAGGCTATAATTTTGCCGGATTTGTTTCAAACAGTGAGATATATAGCAGGTATGTAAATCACAGAGCAGTAAAATACTGTAATAGGGTTATCATAGTAGGGGACTTCAACTTGCCCAATATTAACTGGAATTATCTAAATATGAGAGGTGGGTTTTCAAAGTGCATTGAGGAGAACATGTTTGAACAAGTACACTGACATCCGGGAACAGGTTCATTCAACATGTAGGGGTCATTCAAAAATGAAATACAGACAAGTCAGGGTTAACTAGTTTCCATAAGGTTGAAGGATATGGACAAGCCAAGAAACCCTGAATATTGAGGGTTGGATAAAGAAAAAGAAGGAAGTTTTAGATAAGTACTAAGAGCTGAAAACTGGGAAGGCATCTCAGGAGAATGCAAGAAAGTACATACCTAAAAACTTAGAAACGTTTGTAGATTAGGAAATTAGAAAGATCAAAGGGGCATAACATATCACTGGTAGCCAAGATTAAAGAAAATACTAAAACACTTTATGTATTTAAGGGCTAGAGTAAGGGTTCTCAACCTTTTTTTATGCCATAGACCTCTACCGTTAACTGAGGAGCCCATGGTTTTTTTTCCAGGTTGGAAACCCCTTGGTCTAGAGGGTAATCGGGGAAACTCCAAAAAGGAATTTGTGCATGCAGTTGGAGGATAGGGGTGAGGATTTAACTAAATATTTCTCATTTACACTTAGAAAGAAGAAATACATTCTGGTTCCAGAATTCATGGGCTGGGGATAATGGTGAAATGCTAAAACAAGTTACCGTTAAAAGATCTATTGGATGTCTTAGCTGACTTAAAAGTGAATAAATCCTCAGGACCTGATGAAATCTATCCCAGACAGCATTGGGAGGAGATTCTTGTAGACTTGAAAGAGATTTTTAAATCTTTATTGGAAACAGGTGTGGTACCACATGATTGGAAGAGAACAAATTTGGTTTCTTTATTCATGAAGAACTGATAAGCCAAGTTGAGGAGTTATTAGGAAAACTTCTGAGGGACAGGACTACTCTACACTTAGAATGGCAGATATTAATTAAGGTAGTCAACAGGGCTTTACTAGTGGGAGGTCTGACTAATTTGATCAAATTTTTCCAGAGGTAAGATGGGCACATATGGTCCACAAAAGATGGCATGGTGACAGTTGTTAGCACAACGCTTTACAGTACCAGTAACCTGGGGTTACTTCCCACCACTGCCCTTGAGGAGTTTGTATATTCTCCCTGTGACTGCTTGGGTTTCCTCCAGGTGCTCCGATTTCTTGCTACAGTCCAAACACATCCCGGTAAGTAGGTCAATTGGTTATTGATTAGTCTAGGATTAAATTGGGGGATTGCTGAGCAGCACGGTTCGAAGGGCTGGAAAGGCATATTCTGCAACGTACCTCAATAAATTTAACATTGATAAGTGAGGTGACACATTTTGGGAGAATTAATATTACTATGATATGTAATTTTGATGGAAGGGTCCAAGAGAATATTGATAAACAAAGGGTTCTTAGTGTGCAACTCCAAGGATCATTGAAGATAGAAGCTCAGGATGATAAAGTGGTAGATAAAGTAGATAGATTATTTCTTTGTTCTACTGTCAATGCCTGCAAGAAAATGAATCTCAAGGTAGTACAGTGGATTCCGGTTAATTGGGCCATCAGGGTAGCCACTTCTTTGGGGCAACTTTTAAAGAGCAAAAACTAATCAAGGAAACCAACTGGGACACTTAATTGGGACAGGAGATCGTTGCCCGACAGTTTCTAACTAGCGTCAGTCATGTGCACTTGTATTGTCATTAGACACTACACCGTGCTTCGAGCAAACAGTTTTTAAATAGCGTTAGTTATGCGTGTTTGCATTATGTTATACATTTGGGCTGATGGATGCCAATTCAGAAATCTGTGATTTTTGATAATTTTATATTTTATTTTATCTCTAAAACTTTCAGACACTTGCTAAGATGCCATGAAAGTATTTGACACTAGCTGAAAAGCTGGAAATAACTGGAGATAACTGGAGTGCTGCAATCTACAACTACACATAGATTTTGTTCAATTGCGGTTTCAAGCATTTAGGGTTGGAGATGCTAGAAACAGCCAGGAGTGAAAATAAAATGGTTTCACTACTTCAACATGTTAGGAGCTATGAAAAATTTGAAGGTTGATAATCATCTTGAACATTACAACGAAAACGAAGATTTAGAGGATTCACTTGTTTTTTTTTAGCGTGTCGCACCAGTCATCCATACCTGCCTGGCGCGTGGTGTCAGGATTGGTCTCCTCTCAGATTAACTGGGTCACGATATGAATGTTCCTGACTCCATCCTCTTTTTTTTACGAGGCCGAGTGGCTAGCTCGATGCTCAACCCAGCATGGATGGAAAGCGTGCTCAGGCGGGGGGAGGGTGGCCCGACTTGGATTCGAACTTGGGAGCCTCCACTCCGGAGTCCGGCGCTGATGCCATTGTGCCACCAGCCGGCACCACTTGTGGCATTCACTTGTTGAAAGCATTGTATGAAAACTCCATTGTATGAAATATGAAGATGAGGGACGTGTTGAAGATGACACATCTGAACTTGAGCAGGTGACTATACAGGATGCCAGAAAATTTATTGTTGGAATGAAGGAATCCATTATCTGCACTCGGTACCATCACTGATTTTGTTCATTTACAGTTAATCAAAAGAACACGGCAGCGTAGACTGGATGAATTCCTCTGACAATAACTATTAGATTTTAGATTTTTTAGATTGAGGACACGCAGTCCTCTTTTATTGTCATTTAGTAATGCATGCATTAAGAAATGATACAATGTTCCTCCAGTATGATATCACAAAAACACAAGACAGACCAAGACTGAAAAACTGACAAAAACCACATAATTATAACATATAGTTACAACAGTGCAAAGCAATACCATAACTTGATAAAGAACAGACCATGGGCACAGTAAAAAAAAGTCTCAAAGTCTCTCGAAAGTCCCATCATCTCACGCAGACGGTAGAAGGAAGAAAACTCTCCCTGCCATGAACCTCCAGCACTGCAAACTTGACGATGCAGCACCCTGGAAGCACCCGACCACAGCCGACTCTTGAGTCCGTCCGAAAACTTCGAGTCTCCGACCAGCCCTCCGACACCAAGCACCATCTCTGCCGAGCACTTCAACTCCAGCCCCGGCAACAGGCAAAGCTGAGAATTTGGGGCCTTCCCCTCTGGAGATTCTCGATCGCACAGCAGCAGCGGCAGCGAAGCCGGCATTTCAGAAGTTTCTTCAGATGTTCCTCCGTGCTTCTCACGTCTATCTCCATCAAGTCAGAATTGTGCACGATACCCTACGTAACAAATACGGATATCATTCTGGAGCGGTCACACACGCTGAGTCACGCCCCCATCTTCTCCTCCCTTGAAAATATTAGGAACAAATACACCATTTTATAGTACTATAATAGTATTAATGTTCTAATTTGCTCTGTATTTCATTTTAATACATAATTATTTAGTCTGTCTTTTTTCTACCTTTTTGAACAATCTCCATGAAACTTCGACTAATTGGGGCAGCCGCTTAATTGGAATGTGTGCATCCGGATGTGTCCCAATTAACTAGAATCCACTGTATATGGTAACATACACATAATTTGATGATAAATGTACTTTGAACTTTGAAGTAGGCATGCAGAGATGTTCCATTAGAATACAAGAACAAAGGGTCACGATTCATCTTTATAAAACAAAGGCTAGAAACTGCTGGAAAATTATGTAGTTATTTATTGTACAATAGGGAAAATGTAATTGCACTGGAAAGACTGCCAAGGAGATTCACTATCATTTTTCTTTTATAGGAAGACACTGAATAAGCTGATTTTGTTTTTACCTTGCACTGGAGAGGCTTGGGATCTGGGATAGGGCAGTAGATATATAGGTTTATAAGGAGCACTGAAAATACTGATGGTAGGAAACTTCTCCCTGTAGAAGAGGTGTCCAAAACCAAAGGGTATATTCTGGAGTAAAGGATGATAAGTTTATTAAAGGGAGGCGTTTGGAATCTAGAACACAGTGGCTGGGAAGGGAAGTAAGTGGAGACTCTCACAGTATTTAAGTAGCTAGACTATCATCTAAAACACGGAGGTATAGAAGGCGATAGACAAGTGTTTCCCAACCTTTTTTAGCCCAATGCCGCCCTAAAGCACTTCCATACTTGCCAATGCCCCCTAAAGCATCTTCATACTTGCCAATACCCCGCTCAGGCACAACATACTTTCCGGCGCCCCCTTAGTGTAAAAATATGTTCACCATATCCTAGCATGAAACAAAATGATTCTGCTTTAAATTTTTATTTATCTTTAAACCTAGCTTACACAGTACCTGTGCACAGTACAGTGGCTTCAATATCAATGTAATTCTTGAGCTTGATGCATCTGAGTGTAGCCCCCCCCGGCCAGCCTCAGGGTCGCTCGGCTCGCTGTCGTCTAGAGAAACAGCCCTCAGCCCCGGCAAACTGGGTAATTAGTTTGTGTGGATGCTGTATGATGAACCCCACCCCGCCCGAATAACAGACAATACACCAGATACGATTAAATGATTTACAGTTTATAGATATTACTGGAACTATATAATTAATAGAGAATAAAATATAAAAGGAAAATAAAAGGCGCCACACTTATCAAAGTTCAATCTCTTCGTGCACAAACAGTTGGAGCTCAGGACCCTTCTTCTTCACCCTGCGACCCCTCGGACCACCTCGACCGGCCGCCTGGGACCAACAAAGGTGGTCGACCAGACGCTCCACATGAGTCCGTCTCCGTCTCTCCTCACCGAACGCCTCACTCGGGGTCCGACCCCGTTAGCGGACTCACAGCACCTGGTCCATCCTCTGTCTCTCTCTTCCGCCTTCTCCCCCCAAACCCCGCGCATACAATATCTTACAGACACACCAAAAGCATAACAACTATCCCAATTGGTTCGTAACATCTTCTTATCAGTAACGTGATCCAAACAAACTGCTAGCGGGAGGACTTTCTCAGCAGTTAACATAACAAAGAAGCCCTTTCAATTATAACATAACAAAGAAGCTATTTTAATTAGACTACGCAGTGACATAATAAAAAAGAAACCCCCTTACGTGAGCAAGAATTAAGTATCTGGGTCAAGGTGTGACAGCAAAAGCCTTAAATCCCCATGCGTAACACTATCCAAGCACTTTTGTGTTTTTTTTGGGAGTATGTGGTTCACTGCACTGAAGCCTCTTTCAACAAGGTAGGAGAATGGAAATACAATGAACAGCAGTCTGGCTCTTCTCCAAAGGCCGGGAAACTTTATGACAGTGTAGCCACATACCACAAAAGCCAACAATTTTGAAAAGCCTTTTTGCTTCTTCATCAATCTAAATTTGGATAATTTCTTCTTGTAATCTCTCTTCCTGTTTTTCCACCTTGCAAAGAAATGGGTTAATTACCCAGTCCGTAATTTCCAGATCGTTCAAATTCTTGAATCGATTCTGAAAATCCTTCTTCAGTGACTGCAATCCTCTTGCAATCACCATCTGTAAAAGCAAGTGCCATACTTTTCATGCATGTAAACTGTGATAATATTTGGCTTATATATTTCCAATTTTCATAAAAGTGGACACTGCACTTTTTGCCTGAATTAAATTGAAATTCTCACTCTGTAGATTTATATTTAGAATGGTCATTTTGCCATATAGATCGACTAGGTATGCAATATCTCCTCGTAGAAGTTCAATCTTATTTCACAAGCTCTTGTCAACTTTGAGCAGAAATGTAACCACAGTGCCAAAAAGATCAAAGAAACGTTTCAAGCAGCAGCCCTTTGACAGCCAATGCACTTCAGTGTGAAGAAGAAAGTGTTCAAACTCTTCACTGTTATCTTGGCATAACTGGTGAAATATCCTGCTATTAAATGGATGAACTTCAATTTTGTTGACAGCAGATATTACAATAGCCATGCTTGAAAAAAGTTGCTGGCTGAGGCTTTTGGCTGAAAGATGTTGATGATGAATTATACAGTGGATCGCACAGATTTAGAATTTCTTTTTTCATAACATAGAAATCCTACAGCACAATACAGGCCCTTCGGCCCACAAAGCTGTGCCAAACATGTCCTTACCTTAGAAATTACCTAGGATTACCCACAGCCTCTATTTTTCTGAGCTCCATGTACCTATCCAGGAGTCTCTTAAAAGATCTTATTGTATCCACCTCCATCACCATTGCCAGCAGCCCATTCCACACACTCACCACTCTCTGCGTAAAAAACTTACCCGACATCTCCTCTACCTAGTTCCAAGCACCGTAAAATTGTGCCCTCTCATGCTAGCCATTTCAGCCCTGGGGAAAAAACCTCTGACTATCCACATGATCAATGCCCCTCATCATCTTATACACCTCCATCAGGTCACCTCTCATCCTCCGTCGCTCCAAGGAAAAGAGGCCGAGTTCACTAAACCTATTTCATAAGGCAACCTCTCCAATCCAGGCAACATCCTTGTAAATCTCCTCTGCACCCTTTCTATCGTTTCCACATCCTTCCTATAGTGAGGCGACCAGAAATGAGCAGAGTACTCCAAGTGGGGTCTGACTAGGGTCCTATATAGCTGCAACATTACCTCTCGGCTCCTAAACTCAATTCCACAATAGATGAAGGCCAGTGCACCATATGCCTTCTTAATCACAGAGTCAATCTGCGCAGCAGCTTTGAGTGTCCTAAGGACTCGGACCCCAAGATCCCTCTGATCCTCCACACTTACCATTAATGCTATATTCTGCCATCATATTTGACCTACCAAAATGAACCACTTCACACTTATCTGGGTTGAAATCCATCTGCCACTTCTCAGCCCAGTTTTGCATCTTATCAATGTCTCACTGTAACCTCTGACAGCCCTCCACAACTATCCACAACACCTCCAACCTTTGTGTCATCAGCAAATTTACTAACCCATCCCTCCACTTCTTCATCCAGCTCACTTATAAATCACAAAGAGTGGGAGTCCCAGAACAGATCCCTGAGACACACCACTGGTCACCGACCTCCACGCAGAATATGACCATCTACAACTACTCCTTGTCTTCTGTGCAAGCCAGTTTTGGATCCACAAAGCAATGTCCCCTTGGATCCAATGCATCCTTACTTTCTCAATAAGCCTTGCATGAAGTACCTTGTCAAATGCCTTGCTGAAATCCATATACACTATTATCTATTGCTCTACCTTCATCAATGTGTTCAGTCACATCTTCAAAAAATTCCGTCAGGCTCATAAGGCACAACCTGCCTTTCACAAAGCTATGCTGACTATTCCTCATCATATTATGCCTCTCCAAATGTTCATAAGTCCTGCCTCTCAAGATCTTCTCCATCAACTCAACAACCACTGAAGTAAGACTCACTGGTCTATAACTTCCTGGGCTATCTCTACTCCCTTTCTTGAATAATGGATCAACATCCGCAGCCCTCCATTCCTCCGGAACCTCTCCCACATCTCAAACCATCGGTCTGAGTGCATCCCTTCTCTATCACCTGCCTATCCTCCCTCTCACACTTTCTCCCAGCTTTCTCTATTTGTGAGCCAACCGTCTCTTCCTTCGTCTCTTCAGTTCGGTTCCCACCACCCAGCAATTCTAGTTTAAACTCTCCCCAATAGCCTTCGTAAACCCCCCCCGCCAGGATATTGTCCCCCTGGGATTCAAGTGCAACTCGTCCTTCTTGTGTAGGTCACTCCTGTCCCAGAAGAGTTCCCAATGATCCAGAAATCTGTATCCCTGCCCCCTGCTCCAATCCCTCAGCCACGCATTTATCCTCTATCTCACTCTATTCCTATACTCTCTGTCACGTGGCACAGGCAGCAATCCCGAGATGACTACCTTTGTGGTCCTCTTTCTCAACTTCCTTCCTAACTCCCTGTAGTCTGCTTTCAGGACCTCCTCCTTTATCCTGCTTACATCATTGGTACCAATATATACCATGACCTCTGGCTGTTCTTCTTCCTACTTCAGGCTATCGTGGACGCGATCAGAAACATCCCAGACCCAGGCACCTGGGAGGCAAACTACCATCTGTGCTTCTTTCCCGCATCTACAGAATCACCTGTCTGACCCCCTAACTATAGAGTCCCCTATCACTGCTGCCATCTTCTTCCTTTTCCTACAATTCTGAGCCACAGGGCCAGACTCTGTGCCAGAGGTGCGGCCACTGTTGCTTCCCCAAGGTAGGCCATCTCTTCCCCCTCCCCCAACATTACTCAAGCAGGAGTATTTATTGTCAAGGTGTACAGCCACAGGGGTGCTCTCTGCCTCTGAATCCTGCCCTTCCCTCTCCTGTTACACATTTATCTGTCTCCCCAGGCCCTGGTGTGACTACCTGCCTATAGCTCCTATCATCTCATCACTCTCCCTGACCAGATGAAGTTCATTGAGCTGCATCTCCAGTTCCCTAACACGGTCCCTAAGGAGCTGCAGCTCGACACACCAGGCACAAATGTGGCCGTCCGGGTGGCTGGGAGTCTCCCAGACTTCCACATCTGACACCGAGCACAGAACATCGGCCTCACACACATACTTCCTGTCTGTAATCTACACTACCTTGCCTTAACCCATTATCGCTGAAGCCCCATTGAACCAAAGCCTTCCTACTCTCCTACTCTGTCTCCCTCTACTCATATGCCTGCTCCTCTGAGGCCCGCTCTATAAAGCTGTCTCCTTTTAAACTCTTCTCGCTAGCTGATATCCACGCACTTGCGCAGTCGTGTCCCAAACCGCTGAAGAAATAAATGCCACTAAATCAGCATGGCGACCTGTCATATATGGTGCTCCATTGCTCCATCTGTTGCACAAGAAATCATGGAATACTTTTATTGTCAATATACATTTTGAGCTCATCATGGACTGATTCTTGTTGATATTTGTTTTGAACTTTTTACAAAAAAGAATCTCTTCATAAGCTTTTCTATTTTTTATAAACCATACATACGCCATTAGCAATGCCTCGTTGTCTCGCACAGTTGACTCATCCAGTTGTATCCCAAATTCTGTTTTTGTAGCTCTGTGCATTGTTGATACTCAACTATGAGTCTTTACTCATTTCATCAATATTACAAAAAACAGAGTTATTACTCAAGAGGAATATATTTTAAAATACTGGTATCTACTATGAGAACACTGGTGAGCACTTCTGATACAGCAGGCATTATTAATCTTTTGCCAGTTGTATGAGATTTTCCACACGCTGCTATCATTTTGGAAATGTTATAGGAAGCACTATCACGGTCATACTCCAGGTACGTAACATTGTTTTGACACACTTTCTGTAGTTTCTTTCTCTTAGCAGGATTACAATTCAAAGCTTCACTGCCTTCAAACCCAGAGACTGCACTATACGGATTTATCCATCATTAAGGAGATATATTAAAACTTTTTTAAAAACGTAAACTGGGAATGCCTATCAGACAGCAAGTTAACACGGATGGAACGATGGTAGCAGCACGCAAAGGCAAAGATGAAGACAATCACAACAGGGAAAATTACACTGACAAGGATTCAGATTGGAATCTGAATACTAATCAGGATAGAGGTGGTATTCCGCAAACTACCTTTATACTATTCCAGTTAGCCTGATTGACCAATCACACAAGGTCTCATAATCCCCAAAGGTGGTTCTTGACTGCACATATAAGCTGAAGTTGCTTTGAAAACCTCAAGAGGAATTCTCAGGATCAGCAGGCTCACTGGATCTATTTCACTGTTTGGTTCCAAGCAGAGCTGTATCGTTGTGTGACCTGTTTTCCATAGATCTGTAGAGAAAGTTGAGAGGGTGTACTTGACTTACCAACTATTAAATTGCATGAACTCGTTCTGTAGAGTCAAGGGAAACGGTTGGGCACCCTCGTTGCTAATTTATGCATCCCCAATGACGTGTTTGGTTGGTAAGGTTGGATGAGATTGCCAAGTTTCAGACACATTGAGATGATGAGTACACACCACCTGCAGAGCAATGGTTCTTCCTATGTTCCAGTGCCTCGTCCTTTTTTTGGAAGTGCCTGCTCTACTAACAGTCAGTCAGTCTGTCTGTCTGATCTCATGCTTCAAGTTAGGGTGACACTTACCGTCCCCCCCCCCCAAGAATCTTGAACACCCCAGAATGACTGCTATTGTCCCTAATGTCCCCTTCGGACAAGTAACCGCCCCCACTGGGAATCACTGCTATAAACCTATTGCTAGAAAATGGGATTGTTGCAGGTGTTGTATAGCACGGACACAGTGAGACGAGATATTCTTCTACTCTACCACTCTCATTTTTGGCAACAAGTGGCATCTAATGGTATAAAATAAATGATATAAAAGTAACTTTCACTTCAAAGTTTCGAGGGCACTCGTCTGCTTGCCTTCGCTGTGAGGGAAGAATCACATTAGGGCTGATACACATAATAAACGTTAAAAGCGTCGAAAAAACGGGGAAAAGGAATGAAGATTGAATTTGAAACTGGACAAACTGGTGTGGCTGAACGGCAGCAGAATGGGAAGTACAGTATTTAGCGAAAATGAATTCCCGCTGCACGACTTTCTTCACCGCCTTCCAACTCCTAAGATGGTCGCCGGAAATCAATTTCCTTGCCCCGCAGTGATCTGCCGCCCCAAATCGTCTCCAGGAAGAAGCGTCACTTCCAGACATCCGGTGTATGATTTCTATTGGTTAATTTCTGCGTGACCAATCATTAGACGCCAACTGGCCGCCGGGGGACTTCGCTGGGCACAACCTAACCCAATAGTGTTACGTTTCCGAGATGTAGATTGAGTGACACATCCATTGACCTCTCAGTGACAAGAGTACTAGGGGCGGAACAAAGCCAGGAGAGAACGTGGACCAATGGGCGTGTGGAACTTTGGGTTGGTTGCGCGTTGCGGTGTGTTGCCGGTAGATACTGTGCGCGGCCAAGTGCGGTGTGGAGATGCAGCGGATCGGCGTGATGTTGCTGGTGGGCGGTGTGGCTGCCGCCCTCATCTTCTTCGTGATGCCATCCGAGGCGCTGAAAGAAGGAGAGTGTGAAGGTAGGAGCTGGCCTGGTGGTGTGGAGGAGTCCGCGGCGGAAGCAGTGTGGGCCCCACTTCTGGTCCTTGCCGTTGTAGATCCTGTGCTGTCAGCTACTCCATCCAGTACTTCTGCCCTCATCCTGCATTCACTCGTCCCTTTCAAAGTACTTTAACTGTGTCTGAAAGAACCCCTACCGTGTATCCTCTTCCCACGTGAGGACACGGAGCAACACACAAACTGCTGGAGGAGCTCAGCAGGCCCGGCGGCATCTAGGAAAATGGTACAGTCGGCGTTTCGAGTGTCCTCTCTTCCTAGATGCCTGCCCTGCTGAGTTCCTCCAGCATTTTATGTGTGTTGCTCAGATTTCCTCTTGTTTGTGAGGACACGGACTTGGTTTCCACCATACCTACGAGTTCTCCTTTGTGATCATGTTTTTATTTTTTTTCTAGAAGCTCTTCCAAAGCAGACAAAGCCAGTGTTGCTGTTTCCTTAGGGAAACTTGGTGTCCTGGAGGTTAGAGAAAAGTTAAGGGGAATACGCCAAAATGTGAGAAGCTAGGTTAAAAGATAAGGGGAATTGTTAAGGAATTGGGAGGGTCGAAAGTGAGTATGAATAAATGAAAATTTCCCCATTTTAATGGATAAACCCAGTATTACTACATTTCAGTAATGTAGAGATTAAATCTTGAGTGGCAATCTTAAAATGTGCTGAATAAAAGCAATAGAATAAAAAGTTCAAAAATGAGAATTCAAATGTATTATAACAAAATGCACGCAAAAGTTACTTGCAACGAAGATGTGGACGATTGTGTTTGTCAAAAAATGCAAGTTTAAAAAGGCCTTACAAACAACAATGAAACTGCAGATGAGCCTTTTGTCTGTTTTTCTTGCCCTTAATGAAGCTTTCACTAAGGTAGGTTTCAACTAAGATTGGCCTCCTCCTCTCTTGGAATCAAAATCAATTTTATTATCACTGAAGTCTTATGCCTTGCTGCAGCAGTACAATAGAAAGACAGAATTACCACTCATGGCAAATAAACATAGTGCAAGAAACGATAAAAGAACTAATGAGGTGGTGTTCATAGACCATTCAGAAATCTGGCAGAAGGGAAGAAGCTGTTCCTGAATCAATTGAGTGTGGCCTTCAGGTTCTGTCCCTGCTTCCCAGCAGTAGTGATGAGAGTAGCACATGCCTCAGAAGGTAAGGATTCTTAGTGGAGCTGTGTTATTGAGGGACCACTCCTTGAACGTTTTCACTGGTGATGAGGGCTGTGAACCTGAGGGAGCTAGCTGAGTCTTGCAATCCTGTGTATTGCAACCTCCATATCAGACACTAATGCAGCCAATCAGAATGCTTTGCACTGTACATCCATAGAAATTTGGTGACATCAAATCTCTTCAAGCTCCTAATGGACTGGGAGCCCTTGTGATTATTTTAATGATAGATCCTCTGAAATGTTAATGTCCAGAAACTGGAAGGCGTGGAGCTGCTCACCCTTTCAGTCTCCCATTGGATGCACATGTAGAATTGAAACCGTAGGCTGATTACAGGATGTAATCGTGCTCTAATGACAAAATTGCATTATATAAAACCACTGTTCCAGATTATCTCAGACTTGCTGAGTAACATCAGTAGAAATCCACTACTATTTCTTAAGAACTGAATACAGTGAATCTGAGGGCCTCACTTCTGCCAAAATGAACAGGATGATACTGATTTTTTAATCAATGAATGCGAAAACCAGATTAGTCTAGAAGAGGAACATTTGATTTTAATTTTCACTGCACTTGAGATTTCTGGTAGCTTCTTCCCTTTGAGTCAGTTGCAGGGGGGAAAGAAAGGATTTTTTGGCAGGTTGATTAATTGTATTTACTCTTATTTGAGCCTGACCTCCAATTTCTCTGCAGTAGTAACTATACCAGGTCTTTCTTTATGTAGGCCATTGTATGCAAGTGCAATCACCATTAGCACATGACAGAAAGTTGATTTCTGGCATTACTGGGGGAAAAAAACTTGATGTTTTAAGAAGCAGTGACTAGATTTGGAATTCACAGAATAGATACAACACTGAAGGAAGGAATTTGAATTACTGAAATACTCCCACTCCCTTTCTCTTGCACATGGCAATGAAAATTCATCCCTTGTAGGTATTTATCTAGATCTTTCTTTTGATCAATGATTTAATCTACTTCCACTGCTCTGTGTGGTAGATCCTGACCACAAGGTGTATTTAGAAATGAGGTGGGTGGTTGAAGTTATCTTTTAATTTTGGTTATTTTGCAAGTCATCTTAATTCTGTGCTCCTAGTTAATGCAGTTATTGCCTGTACTTCCGTTGGGGCCTGTAACAGCATACTGTGTTTGTTGGAGAATGATTCTAGATTTAATAAATCTCCTGCACCACACAAAGAGTACATACAGAAGTGAATGCAGTGCTTCAAACCAGTGTTTTTTTAAGTGATCATAAACTTCCTTGATCTCGTGCTGAAGAGTGTAATATCCTTGGCACCACCCTTGAAACTACAATTATTTAGAAGGTTACAGCCAGCACCTCTGCACCTTTCCCTCAGCAATATGGTTGCATCCCATCAGGGCTAGCTTATTTATTCACTTTGTGTAGCTACAACATCAGAGTCAGCTGTGGTCGGGTGCTTCCAATGCATCGGCAGTTGTCGGCGCCTGGAGGTTTATGGCAGGGAGAGTTTCTCCCTTTTGCTGCCTGCTATCGGGAGTCGATCAGAACTTTGAGACTTTTTTTTGCCGTGCCCATGGTCTGCTCTTTATCAAATTATGTTATTGCTTTGCACTGCTGTAACTATATGTTATAATTACGTGGTCTTGTCAGTGTTAGTTTTTGGTTTGTCCTGTTTTTATTTTTGTGATATCACTCTGGAGGAACATTGTATCATTTCTTAATTCATGCATTTCTAAATGACAATAAATGAGGACTGAGTGTCCTCATAATCTAATTTAATCTTTCTGAATACTGATATAAATCATTTAAATGCTCAATTATGCTGCCAAGGCTGTCTGCTGTTTCTATTTCTACACTCTCTCATGCTGTATGAGAAATGGTGCACTTTTGAAATCCTTGTATGTTTTTGTACCTTATAATCAGCCTGCAGGATGATGCTGTAAGTAAGTGTTTTATTGAACCTGTGCACAGTGTAGGTACGTATAAGGAATTTGACTTTCTTTGCTTATTATTAATGCTGCCATGGTCCACAAACTTTCCTTGTGTACTCACTCCTCCCTGCCCCCTCCAGAATCCATGCAGTTACTTCCCCATCTCCTTGCCATGGGGAAGCAACAGGTCAATGCATCTCCAACATTTCTCTTCTATTTCCATTCCCACCAAATAAACTTCAGTCATACCTCTTCAATATACACTGCAAATATGAATATATCTGAATCACTAGCAATATTTGCATACTGTTATGACTAATAGTCAGGTATTAACAAGTAATCCAATGGCCGAGATTAAATGTCTGGGGAGATACTCAGATCGCAGCCAGTGGGCCAAGAAGCAGTAAGTGCTACACTTTACAGTGTCAGGTATGAGATCAGGGTCCGCTTCCTGCTGCTGCGTGTAAGGAGTTTATACGTACTCCCCGTAATCGTGGGTTTCTTCCCACATTGGAAAAGTGTCAGTTTAGGGTTAGTTCTGACCACGTTCTGTTGGTGCTAGAAGCATGGTGACATTTGTAGTCTGCCCCTATCACATCCTCGCTGATTTAATTTAATGCAGTCAAAGCATTTCACTGTGTTTTGACACACAGGTGACAAATAAAACTAAGGTAATCTGTTTGTAGAATTCCCCTGTAACTGTCATTTGACTCATCTCCCTGCCCCCCACCCCACACCCATTTAGTTGAGAGAATTTAAGTACTATTGTTGTAGAATGCTATGGCACAGAAATGGGCCCTTCAGCCCATCTAATCCATGCTAAACTATTAATCTGACTAGTGCCATCGACCTGCACCCAGTCCACAGCCCTCCACACCTCTCATCCTTGTAACTATCCAGTTGACCTAGTTGTTGAAATTGCACCTGCATCCACAACTTCAACTGGTAGCTCGTTCCACAACTGAGTGAAGAGGTTTCCCTTAATCATTTCATCTTTCACACGGGTGTGTTCTGCTGCTACTGTGGCCAATCCGCTTCAAGGTTCGATATGTTCAGAGATGCTCGCACACCACTATTGTAATGCCTGGCTATCTGAGTTGCAGTCACCTGCCTGTCAGTTTGAACTAGTCTGGCCATTCTTCTCTGATCTCTCTCATTAACGAGGTGTTTTCGCCCACAGAACTGACACTTGCAGTTTACTTTTGCTTTTCACACCGTTCTCTGTAAGCTCTCTAGGCTGATTTTGGCGAAAATTCCAGGAGATCAGTAGGGTGAGATATTCAAATCACCCCGTCTGAACTGACAATCGTTCCATTGTCAAAGTCACTTGGATCACATTTCTTGACCATGTCTATATGCTTTTATGTATTGAGTTGCAGCTACATGATTGGCTGATTAAATATTTGCATTAACGAGTTGGTGTGGCCACTGAGTGTACATCTGAAAGGACTCCTGTCTCCTGGTTTGTTTGAACAAGGTGATCTGTAATCTGAATTCCACCTAACCTAGCTGACCTCTTCTACCCACCAAAGTGGCACAGGTGAAAAGAATTGCTGGTTCTAGGGCTGGGCAATATGGCCACAATATCCTAGCAAGGCCCGCAATGGAAATGAAATCAGCTGTGAAAAGCATGTGACAGAATTATTATTGGGTAGCCCACAGGAAAGAGTCAGAAGCCTTCAGTCCAGTGAGAAAATTGTTCCCACGTTGCATATGAGTGCATTTCTATAACTTACTGAGAACCTTTTGTGCATGGTATATTCTCGGCTGTTTGTGTTTACTATTAGTTACATCAAAGGTTTTAAGTGTCCTCCTGCGATGCAACAGTAATTTTTGTTTCTTGTAAATTGTACATTATTTCAATGGGAGAATTGGGAACGAGCAGGCATAAATTTGCAGTTACCTGTTCAAAGTTGAAATTGGAGGATTGGTGTTTTTTTAAAAAATCGGAACTCTTCCATTATTGCAGTTAAATTCTGCAAACAGCTTGTGCTTCCAGCAGAAAGCCTTTTGTTGTTCTTATATGCCAAATATTCAAAGCCCTTTCTTTCACCTTGCAGTTTGTACAACATTCTTGGATCGGTTTTACAAATCACTAGTAGAGAAAAATGTAAAATTCACTACTGACGTAATAGAGGAAGAACTAATCGTGGCATGCAAGGATGTCAAGGGCAAGGAAAACAGATTTGTAAGTGGTTGCTAACCAGTATTTCTACTATGCAACTTGCATGCTTGATGTAGCTTTTACCTATTCAAAATAGCATTATGTTTAATCTAAATATCTCTAAATTTACCACCTGTGTTACTTTAGCAGTGACAACAAGATCTGATCAAATCCAATCATCTTTCAAATTTTCGAATAGTGTCATCCACTGAGTTGACAAATTGTACTCAGTGATATGTGTGGTGAGAATCCATACTCTAGGTACCTCACAATTCAAGCTAAGTAAGGAGGTACAGCCATTAGAGTTCTAAACAACACACACAAATCACTAGTGGAGGAAAATGCAAAATTCACTACTGATGTAATAGAGGAAGAATAAGAGGAACTCAGCAGGTCAGGCAGCGTCTATGGAGAGCAATGAAAGTCAGCATTTCAGGCTGAGGCCCTTCCTCAGGGCTGAAAAGGAAGTGGGAAGAAGATGGGTGTGGGATCTGAGTATAAGCTGATGGGTAAAACTAGGTGAGGAGAGGGGAATGACGTGAGAAGCTGGGAGGTGATAGACCATAAGATACAGGAGCAGTGGTTGGCCATTCGGTCCATCGAGTCTTCTCCATCATTCAATCATGGCTGATCCAATTCTATCAGTCACCCCCCCTCCCCTGCCTTCTCCCCATACCCTTTGATACCCTGGCTAATCAAAACCTATCTATCTCTGCCTTAGATGCACCCAATGACTTGGCCTTCACAGCTGCTCGTGGCAACAAATTCCACAAATTTGCCACCCTCTGACTAAAGTAATTTCTCCGCATCTCTGTTCTAAATGGACGTCCTTCAATCGTGAAGTCGTGTCCTCTTGTCCTAGACTCCCATACCATGGGAAATAACTTTGCCATATCTAATCTGTTCAGGTCTTAAACATTCAGAATGTTTCTGTGAGATCCCCCCTCATCCTCCTGAACTCCAGGGAATACAGCCCACGAACTGCCAGATGTTCCTCATACGGTAACCCTTTCATTCCTGGAATCATTCTCGTGAATCTTCTCTGACCCCCTCCAATGTCAGTATATCCTTTCCAAAATAAGGAGCCCAAAACTGCACACCATACTCCAAGTGTGGTCTCACGAGTGCCTTATAGAGCCTCAACAACATATCCCTGCTCTTAAACTCTATACCTCGGGAAATGAATGTCAACATTGCATTCACCTTCTTCATCACCAACTCAACCTGGAGGTTAACCTTTAGGGCAGGGGTGGCCAACCTTTTACATTTCATGCGTCAATTTTATCACGCCCAAGTTCGGATGTGATTTTTTTTCCACGCACGAGTTCTATATTAACATATTCTTACAAGAATTGAATGGGGGTACAAGAGTTGTATGGCGCATCTGAACTCGTGAGTGAAAAAATTCATGCATGGAATGTAAAAGGTTGGCCACCCCTGCTTTAGGGTATCCTGCACAAGGACTCCCCAAGTCCCTTTGCATCTCTACACTTTGAATTCTCCCCTCATCTAAATAATAATCTTCCCATTTATTTCTTCCACCAAAGTGCATGACGATACACTTTCCAACAATATATTTCATTTGCCACTTCTTTGCCCATACCCCTAAACTATCTAACACTCTCTGCAAGCTCTCTGTTTCGTCAACGTTACCCCCTCCTCCGCCTATCTTTGTATCATCGGCAAATTTAAGTTGAATAGGAAAAAGCCTGGAGAAGAAGGAATTGGAGAGTAGAGTGGACCATGGGAGATCAGGAAGCAAGAGGGGAGCCGGAATGGAAAAAGGGAGATGGGGAGAAATCATCTGAAGTTAGAGAAACTTCTGCCTCATTATAGGAAGAATGTGGAAGCTTCAGTGAGGATTGGGGGGGGGGGGGTGGAAATTTACTAGGATGTTACCTAGATTAAAGAGCATCTTTTATGAGCATAGGATGAGCAGTGACTTGATAGAGGCTCAAGATAAGAGGCATTGATTGAGTGGACTTTTTCCTAGGGCAGAAATGGCTAATGTGAGGAGGCGTCATTTTAGTGTGATTGGAGGAAAATATAGGGGTGATGTCAAAGGTTATTTTTACACACAGTGGTGAGTATATGGAATGCCCTGCTGGCAGTAGCAATAGAAACAGATATATTAGCGGCATTTAAGAAACTCCTATATAGGCACATAGATGATAGTAAAATGGAGGGCTATTTAGGGGAGAAGGATTAGGATTTTAGGATAGGTTAAAAAGTCGATTCAACAACATGGGTTGGAGAGCCTGTTTTGTGCTTTTATGTTCTATTCATCATTAACCCCTCCCCCCTTTTCTGTCCCAATAAAGGGTCTCAGCTTGAAATGTTGACTGTTTATTCCTTTCCATAGTTGCTGCTTGACTTGCTGAGTTCCTCCAACATTTTATGTGTGTTACTCTGGATTTCTAACTTCTGCAAAATTTCTTGTTTGGAGTTTAAGAGTTTGGAGAGGGACATTTGTGGGTAGTACACAAATTAATGCATCATTTTTTATTTTCAGTGCTATTATATTGGAGCGACAAGTGATGCAGCAACCAGAGTGGTCAAAGAGGTTTCCAAACCAATGAGCAATCATGTGCCAATCACTAAAATATGTGAAAAACTGAAGAAGTCAGATCATCAAATCTGTGATCTGAAATATGGTAAGGACTGGTGTAGGGGAGGGCATGTGGCACCCGGGCACTTGTGTTATGAAGGTGTATATGGTAAGGACCAGTGTAGGGGAGGGCTTATGGCACTCGGGCACTTATGTTATGAAGGTGTAGATTGTAAGGACTGGTGTAGGGGAGGGCATTCACAACAAGAGTAATAATGAAATAAGCGTACACAACTAAAGGAGTGTTCTGAGAGCTATCGCAGACTGTGCCAGATAGCCTCCTATATCATACATAAATATGAATAAAAATACATATTTTAATCTGCTGTTAATAGCAGCATAAAATCTACCATCTGATATATTTCCTAATATCAGCACTCCAACCCCCACCTCCCACCCGCTCCATAGAAGAGACTGCTGGGTGAAAGGAGCTATTGAGCTCTGAAACTAGAAGTTGCAGTGGTCATGCTTTCACTGTGCCTGGGACATTTCATTCTGCTTATTCCATCTGCTTGGTAACTCTTATTTAAAAAAGCAAGTTAGATTTGCTTTATACAGGCACATTTAGCAAGTAATAATTGTTAACTAGTGTCAGAAGCTTAGACTTTTTTTGGAAGAATAAGCACAGTATGTGAAGTACTTTAAAATATAAATCTCACAGGTTAGTGATATTAGTTGATCAATTTTTATTAAATCTTTTTGATGAAAAGTTATCAAATTGAACTGTGAACTGTTTGTTCTGCTCTGATGCCCGAAACGCTGGGTACTTTGAGTATTTGTTTTAATTATCCCATCATTACTGTAGCTCACCTTGTTCTGCTATTTAACATCCTGGAGCTTATTGAGAAAGAACTGTATTCATTTTGAATTCAAGAAGTCCCAAGCTGAATTGGCAAGTAACAGTTTCACTTGTGTTGTACATTGTCCAGGACACAAGGGATAATTTCGTCTGCTTGCAGTGATATTCGAATAAAAATAACATGGCAAATGGGTAGAGCATTTGCAGGTTAATTTCAAGTCTGCGGGCTCATTTGAATTTGTCTTTGTCTCTATGCTTCCCTTTTGGGGATGAGTAAAACCAGTGAGCTCCTCGCTAATTAGCAATAAACCGAAGCACTTTTGGCTCGGTGATGGTGCTCACCTGAATCACAAGGATGGGCTATGCTCCCTTCAAGAAAAGCTGACTTATAATCTTGAGTTGACAGATCTGAGGGGTGTTTTTCGTGTTTGCTCCTGTGCTTTCAATTGTATGTTTTCTTTTTTTTTAAATCCGCGCACTCTCAGGTGGGTGTGAAAGATGATGTTGTATAATTTCAAAACTAAGTGCCTGGTGTTTTGGCTGCTATATCCTGTGCTGAACAGAGAAAGTGATCAAATCTCAATGTTTGCACACAACTATCTTTTCAGAAACAGAGACTTACTGTCTCTGAGGGGTTAAGGATAATGTCACTGACCATATACCTGTCTTTCCCTTCTGCTGTGCCAAATGACAGACAAGCAGGTGGATCTGAGCACAGTGGATCTGAAGAAACTACGGGTCAAGGAACTGAAGAAGATCCTGGATGAATGGGGCGAGTCTTGTAAAGGCTGTGCTGAAAAATCGGACTTCATCCAGAAAATCACTGACCTGATGCCCAAGTACGCACCCCATGCTGCCAAATCGCGTAGCGATCTCTAATGACGCCCTTGCCACTATCTCATGACTGTACATTCTCCATCGTTTTTCACTTTTTTGTATTTATTAATAAAAAAGGGACTTTAATGCCATGATTTGTTATAAAATAGACTGATTCTTGGGAGATGCTGTTTTGTAGAGCTTTTCTTTTTGTTTGGGAAGTGGAGGAAATTAACAGGATGTGACGAACTTATTAAAGTTGTCCAAAACTTGATGTTCACTGACTTTTCTAAGTGGTTAATGAATGATCATGCCAGCAGATACCCAAAGATGAAAGGGTATTTTGTTAATACTTCTATGCTGCTAGTCTTAGCCTTTGATATCAGACTAGTTCCAGCTTTCTAAGTTAATTGCCATTCCTGAGAAAGGCCTTGCGTACGTAGTTTTGAGGAAGTCGAACTGCTTTCTCAATTGCTCACACATTGTGAAACCCAAACTTGACTACTTAGTGTTCTTTTTCAGAAAGGTTCTATGACAATGAACATATGGACGAGGTTTTTCTTCCTTCTCTGAAAACAACTGAGGTTGGAGAAGGGACTGCAGTCGCTGCAGTTTTCCTTACTGGAAAATGAAGGTGTTGAGGACCTGAAAGGGTTGAAGATGACTGAGATGACCTCATCTTTTTCCCCCAGTAGAAATGTTGTTTGTAGAGATATGGTTACATTTGTGGACAGGATCCAAAGAGCTTTTAGTTTGCTCAAAGAACTGAGACCGTGCGCCAACCTGAGAGAAAGGCAGGGTTCTGGCAAACAGTTAGGTGCAAGATTGCCTTGCTGACATTTGGTGCCATTTTTCCTGGTCTTCCAGGAGTTCCTCACCCACTCTCCACCCCCACCCCCACCCCCACTGAGTTGTTTTCTATCCCTCTAAGTTGAGTGGTGAGAAAAATAGTACAATCTTTGCTTTACAGTTTTTAAAGAATATTTTTTAATACCGGATACTGTATTTCTTTTGATGTAAAGCATTAAAATGACTATGCTTCTTTCCATGCCTCTAGTATGGACACATGTTCTTCCCCACCTACTGTCCTTCCCAGTGATGTTTCACATATAATCACTTGTTAGTCATGCACCCCAGAAACAAATCCTTCCAACTGTCAACCACCAGCCCTTTTCTACCTGATCCCAATTTTCCTCCTTGCACTCCCATTGTCCCAAGTCTGTCACCCATATTCCCCAAGAGCAACTAAGTAACTAATCTGCATCAGTAGTTGGCAAATTTTTGTCATGTGACAGGAGATCCCCATGACATGGGCAGCATCCAAGGTCAAGATTCAACCTGGGTAGCTAGAGGATTGTGTCAACAAAACTATTGCCTTGAAAGGTAGGCAAGAAGGGGTGGTGTGGCTTTTGCTTAAAAAAATGAAATCAAATCCTTAGAAAGAGCTAACAAATGACCAGAAGTAAAATCCCTGTGGGCGGGGTTAAGGAACTGGGGGTTAAAAAAAGACATTGATGGGAGTTGCATATGGGTCTGAATAGTAGCCAGGATGTGGGATATGAATTACAATGGGAGATAGAAAAGGCATGCAAGAAGGGCAATATTACAATAGTCATTGTGTATTTCAATATGCAGGTAGATTGGGGAAATAGGTTGGTGCTGATTTTGGATCCCAAGAGAGAATTTGCAATATTCCTACAAGATGGCTATTTGGAGCAGCTTGTGGTTTTGAGCTCACTGGGGGATCAGCTGTTTCGGATTGGGTGTTGTGTAATGAACTGGATTTGATTAGGGAGCTTAAGGTAAAGGAACCTTTGGGAGTCAGTGATCATAATATGATAGAATTCACCCTGCAATTTGAAAGGGAGAAGCTAAAGTTAGTGGCATTACAGTGGAGTAAAGGGAATTGCAGAGGCGTAAGAGAAGAGCTGAACAAAATTGATTGAAAGGGGACACTAGCAGAACAGCAAGGGTGCAGGATAGATACATCCCAAAGAAGCAATATTCTAAAGGCAGGATGACACAGCCATGGCTGACAAGGGAAGTCAAAGCTAACATAAAGGCAAAAGAGGAGGCGTATAATAGACCAAATAATTAGTGGGAAGTTAACGGATTGGGATGCTTTTTAAATCAGTCTTCACTGTGGAAGACACTAGCAGTATGCTGGATGTTTAAGAGAGTTGGGGCAGAAATGAGTGCCTTACTAGGGAGAAGGTACTTGGAAAGCTGAAAGGTCTGAAGGTAGATAAGTTACCTGGACCAGATGGACTACACACAGGAGGGTCCTGAAAGAAGTAGCTGAAGAGATTATGTATGGAGGCATTAGTGATGATCTTTCAAGAATCAGTAAATTCTGGCTTGGTTCCAGAAGACTGGAAATTAACAAATGTCACTTTATCCATCAAGAAGGGAGAGGGCAGGAGAAAGGAAATTAACAGGCCAGTTAGCCTAACCTCAGTGGTTGGGAAGATGTAGGGAGTCGATTGTTAAGGATGATGTTTTGGAATACTTGGAGGCACATGGTAAAATAGGCTGAAGTCAGTATGGTTTCCTTGAGGGAAAATCTTGCCTGACATGCTGGAATTCCTTGAGGAAATAACAAGCAAGATAGACAAGGGAGAATTGGTGGATGTTGTGTAGTTGGATTTTAAAAAGGCCTTTGACAAGGTGCCACATGTGAGGCTGCTTGATAAGATAAGAGCCTATGGTATTACAGGAAAGACGCCAGCATGGATAGAGCAATGGCTGATTGGCAGGAAGCAAAGAGTGGGAGTAAAAGGATCCTTTTCTGATTGCCAGTGACTTATGTTATGTGTCAGTGATCTGGATGATGAAATTGATGGCTTTGTGGCCAAGATGGGTGGAGGGCAGGGTGTGTTGAGGAAGCAGAGAGGCTGCAAAAGGGCTTGGGCAGACTAGGAGAGGGCAAAGAAGTGGCAGATGAAATACAATGTTGGGAATGTATGGTTATGCACTTTAGTAGAAGGAATGAAAGTGTAGAATATTTTCCACGGGGAGAAAATTCAAAAGTCTGAAGTGCAAAGGGATTTGGGAGTCTTCGTGCTGGATTCCCTAAGGGTTAACTTGCAGGTTGAATCAGTGAGGAAGGCAAATGTAATGTTAGCATTAATTTTGAGACAATGAGAATATAAAACATGGATGTGATGCTGAGGCCTTACTTGGAGACTCGGGAGCTTTTGGGCTCCTTATCTAAGAAAGGATGTGCTGACATGGGAGAGGGTTGAGGGGGATCTCATTGAAACCTACTGAATGTTGAAAGGCCTAGATAGAGTGTGGAGAGGATGTTTCCTATAGTAGGGGAGTCTAGGACCAGAGGACACAACCACAGAAATGAGAGATGCCAATTTAGAATGGACATGAAAAGGAATTTGTTTAGCTGAGGGTGGTGAAACTGGAATTCATTGCCACAGGCAGCTGTGGAGGCCAGATCACTGAGTGTATTTAAGGTGGATATTGGCAGATATTTGATTAATCAGGGTGTGGAAGGTTACAGGGGAAAGGCAGGAGAATGGGTTTGAATAAATTTATTATTAATGACAATGCTACAGAAATGTTTTTTTCTCTGCATCTGTGCTAATGGATTTTTCACACATTGGATGAAATAACATTCAAGAAGAGATGTTAATTCACCTTCCCCTTTCACCTCAACCCTCATGTGTTGATGGTCCTGACTTGATTAGTTCTGGATGGTCTGTCCTCCAGCCTAGCGCCTAGCACCTAGCTAACTCTCTGCTCTGCTACGTGCTTTGTTAGCTTGCTTTGTCACTCTGTTTAGTTCTTGAGTCTATAAAACATCTTCCAAAATTCTGACCCAATCTCTGTTCAGCTGCTTCCACCCAACACTAGAATTCCCCCCAATTTTACCCACCATTTTTAAGGTTCACTCTTGATTAGACTTTTTGGATAATCAGGAATATTGACAGATATTCTGTTAACTATATCCAAACAGTAGATAAGCAGTGGGATTGAAAATAAGGTATTTGTAGGGGTGATTGTGGCTATAAATACCCCTTCTCCCCATTATGTTGACTTATTTAATGCTATATCATGCAAAAAAAAAGAATGAGAACGGGCTACGAAGGTGAAAGAAACCCTGATTGGAAACGGTGTCAGGTTCATTACTTACAATTGAAAGGAATAGAGGTAAATGTAGTGGATTTAAAAACGTAAACACGAGGAATTCTGCAGATGCTGGAAATTCAAGCAACACACATTAAAGTTGCTGGTGAATGCAGCAGGCAAGGCAGCATCTCTAGGAAGAGGTACAGTCGACGTTTTGGGCTGAGACCCTTCATCAGGACTAACTGAAGGAAGAGTTAGTAAGAGATTTGAAAGTGGGAGGGGGAGGGGGAGATCCAAAGTGATAGAAGACAGGAGGGGGAGGGATGGAGCACGAGCTGGACAGGTGATTGGCAAAGGGGATATGAGAGGATCATGGGACAGAAGGAAAAGGGGGAGGGGGGTAAAAAACCCAGAGGATGGGCAAGGGGTATAGTCAGAGGGACAGAGGGAGAAAAGGGAGAGAGAAAGAAAGAATGTGTGTATATAAATAAATAACAGATGGGGTACGAGGGGAAGGTGGGATATTAGCGGAAGTTAGAAGTCGATGTTCATGCCATCAGGTTGGAAGCTACCCAGACGGAATATAAGGTGTGGTTCCTCCAACCTGAGTGTGGCTCCATCTTGACAGTAGAGGAGGCTGTGGATAGACATATCAGAATGAGAATGGGATGTGGAATTAAAATGTGTGGCCACTGGGAGATCCTGCTTTCTCTGGCAGACAGAGCGTAGATGTTCAGCAAAGCGGTCTCCCAGTCTGCGTCGGGTCTCACCAATATATAAAAGGCCACATCGGGAGCACCGGACGCAGTATATCACCCCAGCTGACTCACAGGTGAAGTTTTGCCAGGAGGGAGATCGGTGGGGAGGGATGGGGGGGGGAACGAATGGACAAGGGAGTCGCGTAGGGAGCGATCCCTGCAGAAAGCGGGGCGGGGGGAGGGAAAGATGTGCTTAGTGGTGGGATTCCTTTGGAGGCGGCAGAAGTTACAGAGAATAATATGTTGGACTATATTTGGAATAATATGTTGGACTAATATGTTAATATGTCCAACATATTATTCTCCGTAACTTCCAGAGAAAGCAGGATCTCCCAGTGGCCACACATTTTAATTCCACATCCCTCCCATTTCCATTCTGATATGTCTATCCACGGCCTCCTCTACTGTAAAGATGAAGCCACACTCAGGTTGGAGGAACAACACCTTATATTCCGACTGGGTAGCCTCCAACCTGATGGCATGAACATTGACTTCTCTAACTTGCGCTAATGCCCCACCTCCCCCGCGTACCCCATCCGTTATTTATTTATATACACACATTCTTTTTTTCTCTCTCTCTCTCTCTCTCTCTCTCTCTCTCCTTTTTCTCCCTCTGTCCCTCTGACTATACCCCTTGCCCATCCTCTGGGTTTTCTCCCCCCTCCCTGTTTTCCTTCTCCCTGGGCCTTCTGTCCCATGATCCTCTCAAATCCCTTTTGCCAATCACCTGTCCAGCTCTTGGCTCCATCCCTCCCCCTCCTGTCTTCTCCTATCATTTTGGATCTCCCCTCCCCCTCCCACTTTCAAATCTCTTACTAACTCTTCCTTCAGTTAGTCCTGACGAAGGGTCTCGGCCCCAAACGTCGACTGTATCTCTTCCTAGAGATGCTGCCTGGCCTGCTGCGTTTATCAGCAACTTTGATGTGTGTTGCTTAAATGTAGTGGATATTGTGTTACTTATAAAACAAATTTGAATCCATCTTCTTGATAATCTAACACTGCTGAGGATTAAGTAGATTGGAGTGGTATGACCCAAACAACAAATCTACAATGCAGAAAGACAGGTTCCCTTCACGATCTAAAGTTGTTCAGGTATTCAACAACATGCTGACAGAACTATACAGGAAATGCTGATAATAATAAGAAAAGTACTGTATTTCAATTCTTAGGCCTTATATGTGTTATTTTAAGAAATTTGCTTACAGAGCTTGGCCTCGTCTTGATGATAATATGGAGTTTCCAATACCTCCACTTAATGAAGACAACATAATTTAGCAAACTGGATATTGTAACCTGTATTGTTGGACAAGATTTTGTGTTGACAACCTAAGTGGTGCTTGAACATGTGACCTCTGACTAAGAAGGACAAGTGTTTCTACCAAACAACAACAAAAAAACAGAATAACAGTGAGACCTCTGTCCTAGTTTACTGGTGATAACTAGTGGGCAACAAAAGTCATTATTCAGCGTGCAAAAAAAAAATGCATTTCCAATACAAGGGTCAAAATGTGTGAGTCCCAGTTCTATCAACATCACACAAGCAAGTCGTTTATCCTTTTAAAGTGAACAGATTGCTGATCTCCTCAGAACCTAATAACAAAGTATAGTATGTATCAAATTTAGTACCCGCAGACAGAGTTGGTGAATGCTCCGATTCAAGTAAGGCTAAATATTTTGTGGATATGTTTACATAGGCAAATAAGTAAAATTGAGCATCGCTCTTAATAGGACAGAACAAAGATTATACAATTGTAATATTTTTGACAGGTAACAGGAATGTCTGAAAATGGTGCAAATACAGGCTGAAGTGGCCTTTTCCCACCTAAACCTGTCAGATAAGGGCAGCATACAAATCTTTAGGACCCACACTTCCCAATCAACATTCTCTTATTTTTACAGCTGCACAAACTAACGCATTGTTCTGAGCAGGAAATTTTTACACTGCCTGAAAACTGAACTGCGAGGCACTTTATTTATTTTTGTAATATGCATACTATGAATGGAATGAAAATTGAAAAATCATATTTTGATTTTACACAGTAATTGAGTATAATGACATACAGTACAACAAAGAAAATCTTTCACATTTTGCAAACTTTTTCTCGTCTGTTTTATTACAAATGCATTGTCTATAAACACTGTCTAGATTAATTTCACATCCATATGAAAGCTGCATCTTAACCCTCATTAGATCATCCGAATATTCCACTTCTGGTCTGTTTCTGGATTTACATTTGATTGAATTCATATGACTGAAAGCACCAGAAACTTGAAATGTTTCAACAATGTCAACAAGAATTGACAGTTTGTTGAATCCTTGGTTTCTGAGCATGTAGTTCAAAGTATCAGTGAACATCTTAATTGAATCAGTCTTAACTTTCTCAGAAATGACAAATTTGAAATCACTGTATTGCTGCGATATTTTTGAAGCAACGCATTCGGCATAGTTCATAATAGTAGCTGAATGTTTATTTTTGGTCGTACAACATTCTCTTTCTCAAATTCAAAATTGGTTGCATTTGCAATAGCAATGGGGTCAAAAACATGCCTTATCTCATCACACGCATTGAATGAATCGAATAATAGTAGTATCGACGCCAGAATTTATAGGTGCAAACAGATCTTTTATTTTGTCACTCCAATACAGGGTTTCACCAAGATACTGTGACCGTAATGTGTTAATTTTTGCTCTTGCATACTGCAGTGCTTCAATTGTATTCAAACTTCTTTTCTGAAGGAATTTACAAAGAGATTCCAAATCTTCAAAAACATTGTTAAGGACAGTTAATGGTACTTGATATTGTGAATTGGTCAGTCTTCAGGCAGCAGTTGCTGTTTGGATCGTTACATTCAATAACATACTCTTGCAATACAGGATAAAACTTGGTAATTCGTCATTAAATCATTAACTGCAAAGTGTCTTGACAGCCATCTTTGTTTAGTGGTCTAAATGACACAACATCATATTCTGTGACATTAGCTAATTCTTCCAGTTTTCCATTTTAACCAACGACCTATTGAACATTGTATACATAGTGTTTCTATATCTTGCGTAATTGATACTTTTCTCCATGCATCGTCTATCACAGGTCTTCCGTGTGTGCAAGGCAATGTTGCCCAAACAGATGTTTTTCCTCCCTCTCGTTGAAGAATTGCTGCCACACCGTTATTCAATCCGTTGAATCCTTTCTTTCCGAACATACAGTGGCATGCAAAGGTTTGGGTACCCCAGTCAAAATTTCTGATACTAATAGCTAAGCGAGTAAAAGATGAACTGATTTCCAAAAGGCATAAAGTTAAAGATGATACATTTCTTTAATATTTTAAGCAAGAAAACTTTTTTTATTTCCATCTTTTACAGTTTCAAAACAACAAAAAAGGAAAAGGGCCCAAAGCAAAAGTTCGGCCATTCTGCATGGCAGTACTTAGTAACACCCCCTTTGGCAAGTATCACAGCTTGTAAACGCTTTTTGTAGCCAGCTAAGAGTCTTTCAATTCTTGTTTAGGGAATTTTCACCCATTCTTCCTTGCAAAAGGCTTCTAGTTCTGTGAGATTCTTGGGCCATCTTGCATGCACTGCTCTTTTGAGGTCTATCTACAGATTTTCGATGATGTTTAGGTCAGGGGACTGTGAGGGCCATGGCAAAACCTTCAGCTTGCACCTCTTGAGGTAGTCCTTTATGGATTTTGAGGTGTGTTTAGGTTCATTATCCTGTTGTAGAAGCCATTCTCTTTTCATCTTCAGCTTTTTTACAGATGGTGTGATGTTTGCTTCTAGAATTTGCTGGTATTTAATTGAGTTCATTCTTCCCTCTACCAGCAAATCTTCCCCATGCCACTGGCTGCAACACAAGCCTAAAGCATAATCGATCCACCCCAGTGCTTAACAGTTGGAGAGGGATTCTTTTCATGAAATTCTGCACCCTTTTGTCTCTAAACATACTTTTGCTCATTGCGGCCAAAAAGTTCTATTCAAAAGGTTCAAAGGAACATCTAAACAAGCCTGATGCATTTTGGAAACAAGTCCTGTTAAAATAGAACTTTTTGAATAATCTAATTTACATTCCTCCCATTTGTTTCCACTACCGAACTCCCCTCCAAACCTCTGCTTTTCCACACAAATGGCACATACATTTTAAAATGCAAAAAAAACTCCAATTTTTATTTTTTTTGTTTTTGATGCAGAGGGTAGTTCAGTATCTATGTTGCAAAATCCTTTCTACTTTAAATGTTGTACAGCTTTGTTCTTCAAAGCATTTAATTTTTTGCTTTTCTTTTCAACATCCATAGGACTAAAAATAATAATTATTTGAGATCATTAAAAAATATTATTTGAAAAATTTAACGTCAAAAATTATAATTTTAATAAATGACCACAGTCATGCAAACAATTTTATGGAAATGAATATTTACCTTGTTCTAACACTTTTTAATTTAAATAGATTGACTTTTTTGAAAGATTAGGTTACTAAATAAGTCAGAATATGGAATCTATCACATCAAACAAACACAAACCACAACTCACAACACAGGTAAACAATGTTAGGCAGTCAAAATGACTGATAGGCACAATGGCAAAGGGAAGATGCTTTGACTATAGGCGTCAGCGTTCAGCAAGCCAGCCGCTTATTAATAGTGAACTACCAACTTCCATTCTGTGCTTTTTGCTAGAATTTGTACAGTAGACTAACTTGAAACACTGACAATGTAAATATGTTTAAGCTCTAAAATGTTTTATAGAGTAAAGGTTGTAATATGTTTATTATTTAGAAAATGTATGATTATGTTCATATTTCACAATTATATTATCATTCTATAAAAGAAAATTCTAATTGTGCGACAACAAAGGCTATGTGCACGAGAGCATTTGAGTTACTGTGAGGCCACACACCTGTGCAGCTTAGAGAGAACAGTGTTCACAATCTTCAAAGCGGCCCAGTTCCATCCCAATCTGCTAGAAGCAGGACTCAAGTGCATCATTGTCAATCCTTCCAGATAACCGCCTTCATAAACTAGACCATGAATTTCCAATATAAGCCAATGTAACATTTCATCCCACTGTTCTACAAACTATAGCACTACCAAATGTCATTACTACAACACGATACTACAAAACAACAATAACATAGATTCACCATAATTCGGGTCACCCATAATACTATCATAGCCCAGCAAAATACTATATCAAAGTCAAGCACTGCTATTGCATATGAATCTAAATCCAGAAATCAGAGCCCAAGACCAAATCCTTGTACTTGTCATTATATCCACACTACACCTATGTGCCCTTGATCCTGCAAGAACGTGTGGAATAAAATATTAAATGCAGGTATGAAATATGAATAATTAACTTAGTACTAATTCTCGTCACTTATTTTAAATTTTTATAGAATATGAACAGTTGAAAATCTAAAAATCCCAAGCTACATAGTAAAATCATTTTCTTTAAACATTAATGTAAAACACATTTTAATATTTTAATATCACACATCACAGTAGAACTTGTTGAAAAATTCAACGATCTCAAACTCCATGAGGAATGTTACAAGAAATTTAAAGTTGTGACTCTTATCAGCTCTTGTAAGCCTTCTCATGCTGTAAGTGCCACTTTTATATAGAAAGCAATCCCCAATACTGTATAGGCTCTGATGTGGAGCCTGCGTCTTATGCCTTCAGCAATTTTTTTTCCAACTGAACTCAGAAATTAACAAGCTCCCAATGTCCTCTATTTAAGACATTTTAAGATTGTTGAATGTCATTCTCAGCACACAAGTGTAAAGGAGAATAAAATATTTGTTACTCCGGACCCAGTGCAGCACAGAAAACAAAACACAGTAAGATAAAGAGCATAATAATTTTAAAAAAACATGATAAATACATATGATAGCTTATATACATAGATTGATTGTATGTCCACAAAGTGACACTAGGCACAGGAGTGTTTGTACATAAGGAGACTTTGACAGGAAATGATAATGTAGTGGCGGTGGTGGGTGTGGAGGGGTGGGTTAGCGGGTGGAGGTGTTGATCAGCCTTGCTGCTTGAGGAAAGTAACTACTTTTGAGTCTGGTGGTCCTGGTGTGGATGCTATGTAGCCTCCTCCCCGTGGGAGTGGAGCAAACAGTCCATGAGCAGGGTGGGTGGGATCATACAGCTTTCTGTATATATGCCCTTAATGGAGAGTCGGCCACAATTGCGTTGGGCAGTTTTGACTACCCGTTGTAGAGCCTTCCTGTCTGCTTCAGTGTAGTCTATGTACCATGCAGTGATACAGCATGTTAGGATGTTCTCTACTGCTGATCTGTAGAATAACATGAGGAGAGATGTGCATAGTCCAGGTCTCTTCACCCTCCTTGCAAAGTAGAGGTATTGAAAGTAGAGGTTTTGGACTATTTACATTTCTCCATTGTTAAGGGAACAAGTTATATTACGAATAGCTCCACCTTGGTCATGAAACATTTTGCTGCATCCCAAATCCAGTGAGCAACGTCATTGTGCTTCTTTTAGTTATTTCAGAAAACTGGGTTAATGGTCATTAACTACAGATAGTGCAGGTAAACAAGGATGTGCTGATTGAAGATCAGAGTAATCAATGCAGTGAGAAAAGTCTCAATAATGGTGCCATAATTTGAAAGTGAAGGACTGTGAAGGACTATTTGAGCATATGACTGAGGGCAATAGTCTGAGTGCCAATAATTGTGAACCACAGTAGAAGTTCTCAGGGTTCAGATCACAGTATTTGTGCCAATAATTTGAGGTTCACAGCATGGATGTCAGTGGTTGAGAGTCATAATTTTGGTGTCAATAACTGAGGATCATACCATGAGGGACAGTGATTAAAACCATTAAAAATAGGAGCAGAACGAGGCCATTTGGCCCATCAATTTCGCTCCATGTCTGATTTATTATCTCCTTATCTCTCTCAACCCCATTCTCGTGTCTTCTCCCCAAAACCTTGGATGCCCTTACTTATCAAGAACTTATCAACCTCAGTTTTAAATATACTTAATGACTTGGCCTCCACAATCATCCATGGCAATGAATTCCACAGATTCACCACACTCTGCCTAAAGAACTCCCCCTCATTTCTGTTCTAAAGGGGTGTCCTTATATTCTAAGGCAGAGTATATATGAATCTTGAATCCTACACTCTCCAACTAGTGGAAACATCATCACACATTTATTCTATATTCAGTAGATTTAATTAGATCCCCCCTCATTCTTCTAAACTACAGTAAGTACAGGCCCAGAGCCAACAAATACTCTTTTCATTCATAGGATAATTCTCATGAACCTCCTTTGACCCTTCTCAAATACCAGCACATCCTTTCTTAGATCAGGTGTACAAAACTGGTCACAATATTCCAAGTGTGGTCTGGCCAATGCCATAAGACCCAAGACATAGGAGTAGAATTAGGCCATTCAACCCATCAAGTCTGCTCTGCCATTTCATCATGGCTAATCTAGTTTTCCTCTCAACCCCATTCTCCTGCCTTCTCCCTGTAAGAGATAATGCCCTGCCTAGTCAAGAAACTACCAAGCTTTGCATTCAATACATCCAATGACCTGGCATCCACAACCACCTGAGGTAAAAAATTCCACACAACATCAGCCCCTAGCTAACGAAATTCCTCCTCATCATTCTAAATGGTTGCTTCCGTATTCTGAGTTGTGGCCTCTGGTCCTAGGCTTCCCCACTACAGGAAACATCCACTCTACGTAGGCCTTTCAACATTCAATAGGCTTCAATGATCTCCCCCTTCATTATTCTAAATTCCAGCAAGTACAAGCCCAGAGCAATCAATCATTCCTCATATGATAACCCTTTCATTCCCAGAATCATTTTCATAAACCTCCTCTGAATGGTCTCCAATATTAGCACATTCTTTCTTAGATAAAGTGCCCAAGACTGCTCACAATACTGAAAGTGAGGCTTCACCAGTGTCCTATACACCCTCAGTAATACATCCTTGCTTTTATATTCTAGTCCTCTTGAAATGAATGTTAGTATTGCATTTGACTTTCTCACCACTGACTCAACATGCAAATTAACCTTTAGGAAATTCTGCATGGGGACTCCCAAATCTCTCTGCACCTCAGATTTTTGAATATTTTCCACATTTAGAAAATAGTTTATGCTTTTATTCCTCCTAGCACAGTGCATGACCATACACTTCCCGACATTGTATTCCATCTGACACTTCTTCACCTATTCTCTGAGACCGTCTAAGTCATTCTGCAGGGCGCAGAGCCGGTCCATCCCAATCAGAATAGCATGAAACAGCAATAAAAAAAGTAACCGGAAATCAGGGGCACTGCAGAGTCCTATCCAAAAACTGCATCGATTAAACCTTCCCCAAGACCCAAGACAATGAGTGACAGGGAGAGGCAGACCAGTCAAACCAGGCACATTGGTCTGGCAGCAGTGGGTGAGAGGGAGAGAGAGATCAGTCAAACACAGTCATCTTCCTCCAGTAGCAACAAGCATGAGGGAGAGAGAAACCGGTCACATGTAGGTAGATGGCACAGAACACCCGCTCTCATCCTCGTTGATTTCAATCTTGCTTGACACTTTAATTGGTGAGATCTTCGAGAAACGGAGGTGATCATGGCTTCCAGGTTTCTTAGCCCCCAAGCCGCAAACTGCGCTCCAAACCTCACTGAACCTCGGAGACAGCTAAGTGCCAGGTCACTGAATCAGCCTGAAAACACACCCTCAAAATGTAACCATAGGTTCCAATCTTAGTAGAATCATACTTGAAAGAAGAAGAGGTTAAAAAAAAGTAATTTCGTGAACTGTCTGAAGGATGCCTCTGTTGGTCATATTGTTCACTGATGCCATCTTCTTCCAGATCCACACACAAAATGCTGGTGAGCTCAGCAGGTTAGGCAGCATCTATGGAGGGGAATAAATAGTCAACATTTCCCGCTCACACTCTTCATCAGGACTATTAACTGCAAACAGGCCATTGATGATTAAAATTTGCAATATCATTAATTCCCATTTCTCAGTTCCTCCATCTCTGTACCTAGGATGAGGCTTTCTTTTAGGGTCATCAGAAATACCCTCCTTATAGGGTTTCCCTTCTTCCACTTCTCCAAGATCCACCCTCACCCTATTTCCCAGTGCCTTAACAGGGGTAGAGTTCCTCTTGTCCTCACCTACCACTCCATAATCCTCCACGACTAGCACATCGTTCTCAGCAACCACCGTCATCTTCAACCGGACCCCATCACCAAACTCATCTTTACCTCCCCCACCCCCACTTTCCACAGGAATCGCCCCTTGTCCATTCACCCTTCTACACTAATCTCCCTCCTGGCACTTATCTCTGCAAGTGGAGGAAGTGCTGCACATGCCCATTCACTTTTTCCCTCACCTCCATTCAGGGCCCCAAACAGTCCTAGGTGAGGCATCTGTTCGTGTTGTTGGGGTTACCTGCTGTGTCCAGAGTTCCCGATGCAGCCTCCTCTACATTGGTGAGACCTGACGTAGATTGGTGGACCACTTTGTTGAGCACCTTTTGCTCAATCCACAAAAAGCAGGATTTCCCAGTGGCCAACCATTTTAATTCCAATCCCATTCCAAATCTGACATATTAATCTCATGGCCTCCTCTACTGCCACAATGAGGCCATTCTCAGATTGGAAGAGCAAACCTTATATTCCATTTGGGTAGCCACCACCCTGATGGCATGAACATTGATTTCTCAGACTTCTGGTAATTCCACACACCCCCTCCCCTGCCCCACTCTTCTTCATTTCCCCACTCTGGCCTCATCTGCCTATCACATTCACCTGGTGTCCATCCTCCTTCCCTTTCTCCCATGATCCATTTTCTTCTCCTATCAGATTTCTTCTTCTCCAGCCCTTTGCCATTTCTGCTTTTCACCTCCCAGCTTCTTACTTCACCCCTCTTCCCCACCCACTTCGCTTCACCTTATCACCTACTAGCTAGCTCCTCCTCCTCTTCCCACACCTTGTTATTCTGGCATCATCCCCATTCCTTTCCAGTCCTGATGAAGGTTCTAAGCCCTAAACATTGACTGTTCATTCATTTCCACTGCCTAAACTGCTGAGTTCCTCTTGCATTTTGTGTGTCTTACTCAATTTCACCTCATAACAGAAATTGGAATAATCGGCTGGACAGCAAAAATGATTCAAAACTTCTTCAAAGAAATGTAACAACCCAGGGAATCCCTAGCTCAAAACTGCTCAGTGGAAACATGGTAATTGGGTTGCCAGTGCAAACCAGTGTGATACACAACAAACCCAGTGTATCTGGAAAAGAATGCCACACAAGCTGCTCGTCGTCCCATCCCATTGATGGCAGAGTCTGCATTTAAGTGCATTGCCTTCTCATCATTGAGCATTGAAACCAACAAAAACTGAGTGAGAGTAAGTGATCGTCAAACCCACAGACTTCCTATGAAGGACAAAAACTACAAAGACTGAAAGTGACAGGACAAATATCAATACATGAGGTTATAGTATACCTGGCAATAAACTAGGGTCACAAAATGAGCATCAGCAATTGAATGTAATATGAGAGTGACATAGTTAATTCAGAAACAAAGGTTCTGAACTTAAAGAGGGGTAACTTTGAAGGTATGAGACGTGAATTAGCTAAGATAGACTGGCAAATGACACTTAAAGGATTGACGGTGGATATGCAATGGCAAGCATTTAAAGGTTGCATGGATGAACTACAACAATTGTTCATCCCAGTTTGGCAAAAGAATAAATCAAGGAAGGTAGTGCACCCGTGGCTGACAAGAGAAATTAGGGATAGTATCAATTCCAAAGAAGAAGCATACAAATTAGCCAGAGAAAGTGGCTCACCTGAGGACTGGGAGAAATTCAGAATTCAGCAGAGGAGGACAAAGGGCTTAATTAGGAAGGGGAAAAAAGATTATGAGAGAAAACTGGCAGGAAACATAAAAACGGACTGTAAAAGCTTTTATAGATATGTAAAAAGGAAAAGACTGGTAAAGACAAACGTAGGTCCCCTGCAGACAGAAACAGGTGAATTGATTATGGGGAGCAAGGACATGGCAGACCAATTGAATAGTTACTTTGGTTCTGTCTTCACTAAGGAGGACATAAATAATCTTCCAGAAATAGTAAGGGACAGAGGGTCCAGTGGGATGGAGGAACTGAGCGAAATACATGTTAGTAGGGAAGTGGTGTTAGGTAAATTGAAGGGATTGAAGGGAGATAAATTCCCAGGGCCAGATGGTCTGCATCCTAGAGTGCTTAAAGAAGTAGCCCAAGAAATAATGGATGCATTAGTGATAATTTTTCAAAACTCGTTAGATTCTGGACTAGTTCCTGAGGATTGGAGGGTGGCTAATGTAACCCCACTTTTTAAAAAAGGAGGGAGAGAGAAACTGGGGAATTATAGACCGGTTAGCCTAACGTCGGTGGTGGGGAAACTGCTGGAGTCAGTTATCAAGGATGTGATAACAGCACATTTGGAAAGCGGTGAAATGATCGGACAAAGTCAGCATGGATTTGTGAAAGGAAAATCATGTCTGACAAATCTCATAGAATTTTTTGAGGATGTAACTAGTAGAGTGGATAGGGGAGAACCAGTGGATGTGGTATATTTGGATTTTCAAAAGGCTTTTGACAAGGTCCCACACAGGAGATTAGTGTGCAAACTTAAAGCACACGGTATTGGGGGTACGGTATTGGTGTGGGTGGAGAATTGGTTAGCAGACAGGAAGCAAAGAGTGGGAATAAACGGGACCTTTTCAGAATGGCAGGCGGTGACTAGTGGGGTACCGCAAGGCTCAGTGCTGGGACCCCAGTTGTTTACAATATATATTAATGACTTGGATGAGGGAATTAAATGCAGCATCTCCAAGTTTGCTGATGACACGAAGCTGGGTGGCAGTGTTAGCAGTGAGGAGGATGCTAAGAGGATGCAGGGTGACTTGGATAGGTTGGGTGAGTGGGCAAATTCATGGCAGATGCAATTTAATGTGGATAAATGTGAAGTTATCCACTTTGGTGGCAAAAATAGGAAAACAGATTATTATCTGAACGGTGGCCGATTAGGAAAAGGGGAGGTGCAACGAGACCTGGGTGTCATTATACACCAGTCATTGAAAGTGGGCATGCAGGTACCGCAGGCGGTGAAAAAGGCGAATGGTACGCTGGCATTTATAGCGAGAGAATTCGAGTACAGGAGCAGGGAGGTACTACTGCAGTTGTACAAGGCCTTGGTGAGACCACACCTGGAGTATTGTGTGCAGTTTTGGTCCCCTAATCTGAGGAAAGACATCTTTGCCATAGAGGGAGTAAAAAGAAGGTTCACCAGATTGATTCCTGGGATGGCGGGACTTTCATATGAAGAAAGAATGGAAGAATTGGGCTTGTACTCGTTGGAATTTAGAAGATTGAGGGGGGATCTGATTGAAACATATAAGATCCTAAAGGGGTTGGACAGGCTAGATGCAGGAAGATTGTTCCCGATGTTGGGGAAGTCCAGAACGAGGGGTCACAGTTTGAGGATAGAAGGGAAGCCTTTTAGGACCGAGATTAGGAAAAACTTCTTCACACAGAGAGTGGTGAATCTGTGGAATTCTCTGCCACAGGAAACTGTTGAGGCCAGTTCATTGGCTATACTTAAGAGGGAGTTAGATATGGCCCTTGTGGGTACGGGGGTCAGGGGGTATGGAGGGAAGGCTGGGGCGGGGTTCTGAGTTGGATGATCAGCCATGATCATAATAAATGGCGGTGCAGGCTCAAAGGGCCGAATGGCCTACTCCTGCACCTATTTTCTATGTTTCTATGTAATTGTATGAACATTAATGGGTGAGAGTCTCTGCAAGAGTATCAGTCATCAAGGGTCACAGCACGTATGAATTGTTGATGGCAAGCTCTGGATGTTGAAAACTGAAGACCAAAATGCTATTATCTGTGACAGAGGACTACTTTGCAAGTGTCAATAACTGAAGGCCAAAGAATTAATATCTTCTTTGTATACAAGTAGATGTCCTACACATAGATTTCCAGGAATTGGAAATGAAAAAGTGCCATACAAAATCTATTTTGGAAATTGTATGGCTAGAGCATTGAGTAGCTAAAAGAATCAGAGTAGATGTTTATTTTCTAGTTAACAAGGTGTAACAAGTGGTGTCACAGAGTATGTTGCAAAGACCTAACTTCTAATAATTTATATAACTAATTTGATGAAAGCATTGAAGGGATTTTGGCTAAGCTTGCTGACAATACTTGTGAAGAGAGCACAAGGTAGCTAAAAATGGGTATGGGTAGGTTAAATGAGTGGTCAAAGGAAGAATAATGTTGAACTGTGGGTTTCATTAAGAAAACTGAAATATAAGGGCATTGTCAAAATGGTGAGAGCTTTGAGACACAGAGGGATCTGGGTGAAAAGCTATGTGCAGGTATGGCAAGCAAGAAGGAAAGCTAACAGAATGGTATCACGCAAACACGAGGAAATCTGCATATGCTGGAAATTCAAGCAACACACATCAAAGTTGCTGGTGAACGCAGCAGGCCAGGCAGCATATCTAGGAAGAGGTACAGTCGATGTTTCGGACCGAGACCCTTTGTCAAATGGTCTTGGCCCGAAACATCAACTGTATCTCTTCCTAGAGATGCTGCCTGGCCTGCTGCGTTCACCAGCAACTTTGATGTGTGTTAACAGAATGGTATAATGTATTGTGACTAGAATTGAATACAAACACAAGGATGTTATCCAGAACCTTGGTGAGACCATATCTGGATTACTGTGTAGGATATTGGTCTTATTGAAGGAAAAGTGTGAATGCATTAGAATCTGTTACTAGATTAACACATGGATAAAATATGTTGTATTTCGAAGAAACATTGAATCGGCTGAACTCTAGACTCTAGATTAGAAGAGTGGAATGACTTAAAAACAGATAATCACAGGACAGTACAGCCCCTTTAGCCCATAATGTTGTGCTGACCTCTTAACTTTCTTTAAGATAAATAAAATCCTTACCTCCTGCATAGCCCTTCATTTTTCAATCATCTATCTGCTTATCTAAGAATTCTTAAATGTCCCTAATGTATCTTCCTCTACCACCACCCCTGACAGGGTATTCCATGCATTCAAAACTCTGTGACATCTCCCCTATAGCTTCTTCCAATCACCTTAAAATTAAGCCCTCCCTTATTAGCTATATCTGCCCTGGGGAAAAAAGTCTTTGGCTATCCATTCAATCCTCTTATCATTTTGTACACCTCTATCAACTCACCTCTCATTCACTTTTGCTCCAAAGAGGAAAAAAAAGCCCAGCTCACTCAACCTATCCTCATAATTCATGCTCTCTAATCCAGGCAGCATCCTAGTAAGTCTCCTTTGTGGTCTAACCAGAGTTTTATAGAGTTACAGCATTACTTCATGGCTCTTGAACTCAATCACCCGATTTGACTTAGTTGTAACAAACAAGGTCCTGATTAGTCTTGACAAGCTGGATATGGAAAGGATGGTCTGGCTTGCTGGGGCATCTATGAGTGTTAATGATTAGGGTCAACAATAACCAATAACTGGGGATGGGGGGGTCACAATATAGTCTCTATGATTGAGAGTCAGTGAATAGTTATCAATAACTGACAGCCTCAATACAATTATTATCCACAGTTTCTGGACCAAAAAAACAGTTAATATTTGAATGCAAGACAATCAGCATCAATTATTGAGGGCTATTGCATGAATATCAGTGAATATGGTTCACAAGACTTACAGTATACACTCAGTGGCAAATATCCTTAATGCAAATATCTAATTAGCCAATCATATGGAATCAACTCAATGCAAAAAAGCATGCAGACATGGTCAAGAGGTTCAGTTGTAATAGTTGAGTGTTGGGAGCTCTGAATTTGTAAGGTCTTCAGTTCTGGGTGGACGGGAAATGAATGGGCACACAAGCTTGAGTTTATAATGCAGAATATAGTCCCAATGTTCACCCTTCTGTCATTTCTCCATCATTTAACCCTTTGCCTGTAGTTGATTCAAGCCTTCAAGAAAAGATCAAGATGAAGGTTGATTGTGTATCAGTGACACAGGTAGTTCAGCAATATATACAAGGCTTCTTACATATCTATACAGATGGTTCAAGAGATCCAGTGACAAGTCATTCAGGTATTTATGTTCCAAAGTTTCAAGTGACTCTTAAGAAAAGATAATCGAAGTATCAGTATTCACGTCTGAGATGTGTTATGTACCCCGAGGGTTCATATTTTCTGTGGACTGTCACTTTAAAATGCCGGGAGAATGAGACTGACTTTTGGACACTGTTTGGGGGGAGGGAGAGAGGGAGAGAGAGAGAGGGGGAGAGGGAGCGGGGGAGGGGGAGAGGGGAGAGGGGGAGGGGGAGGGGGAGAGGGGGAGGGGGAGAGGGGGAGGGGGAGAGGGGGAGGGGGAGAGGGGGAGGGGGAGAGGGGGAGGGGGAGGGGGAGGGGGAGGGGGAGGGGGAGGGGGAGAGGGAGAGGGAGAGGGAGAGGGAGAGGGAGAGGGAGAGGGAGAGGGAGAGGGAGTGGGAGAGGGAGTGGGAGTTATTTGATGGACAATTGATGTTATGGTTTCTCTGCAGCTTGTTTTGCATATACAAGGACACACAGACACACACAGTTAAGAGTCAAGATGGATTTGGTCAATGGAAGACATCAGTGAGTCGGTTCCTGGTTTAAACCTTCAGTAGCCCAAAAGGGGTGAGTTGAGATTGATCCAGAGTATTGATAAATGACTCTCACAAGTTTTCTGCAACTAGAACAAGTTTGCAGGAAGAGAAAAGAGGAGAGATAGGGGAAAACCTTTGTGAATACCACGTGTGTATTTACCCTTTGTCTGAGTGTGGTAGTTCACTGAAGAAAGGCGCCCCTGTGGCAAATCACTGTTGGAGTTATTTCATATGTCGTGGAACTGGATAAGTGGCTATCGCGTTGTGTGTTTGGGGTAACCTTGTGGAATCTACTGGTGTGTAGACCCTTGCCTGGGTGGTGGTTCCCTTGAAGAGGGTCCCCTTAGTGATAATCCACTGTTGGTGATAATCCATACGTGGATTCTGTTGGGGTATCCTGTGGCCACCACTTTTGAGATGTCCCGTAGCTGAATTCCAGTCTGGTACCACTTGTGTTGAAAGGATATTCATTGAAGATCACTGTTGGTGATATTTCGTGTGCAGAGTGGAACAACTTAGGAGATAAAACCTACTACTATTGTTATCTTGTATAGCTGTCGTGGAATCTGTGGAATATCGACATAATTGCCTTCTCACGACATTCCCCTTTGGATTACAAACATCTCGCATTAAGTAACCTGTGCATCTGAACTGAACTTTTCTTACCTACCATCGTAATACTGTATCAATTACCACCTAAGCTTGAAGTAGTTTGGGTTTTATATTTCCACATCTTTATATGCATAATTCTGCTAACCTGTTCGACTTATCTAGTTTTATATTACTGTATTGCATAGTTACTAATAGTGTTAGTTAACAGCAAAACAGACTCCAGGTGTGTTCCATTTCTGCTGGTTGTTTCAACCCGTTACAGGGTACGTAACAGATGATTGCCATCACTTTAGCCTTGGAATGAGTCTAAGTAGTACACCCTGATTATGTACTTCTGTGCTCTGATTCATTCATGGCTTTGACATCTATTAGAACAGGTATTTCAAATTGCAGACCAGACATTCTTCTTGAGATTGGGCAACATCTGTTGAGACTGCAGGGTCTAGGCTCATGTATCCATTTCTTATTTGCCCCTGGCCATGTGGGATTGAAAGAAACAAGGTGGTGGACATTCTAGCCAAGCAATCACTTAAAATCAAGGATGTCAATGTGGTGGTGCGTTTGTATAAAGGGGTGCTGAAAACCTTAATTAAAAAGTATATTCGATCATTGTGGCAACAAAGTTGGGATAAGGAAAAGAAAGGATGGCACTTATTTAAAATTCAGAGGCTGCTGTAAGTTCATCTGGGAGGTAGATATAAAAGGAGGCAAGAAGTTATTCTTACACATTTACACGTTGGACATACTAGGTTGAATAATGCCTTGTTTAGAATTAATGGGCATTTGTAGGGAGTGCATTTGTCAAGAAATGGTGCAGCATATATTCTTTGAATGCAATTCCTATGAGGTGCAAAGGAAACATCTAATTGCTAAATTGAGATCTTTGAGACAGACAGTTTAACTTGGAAAGATCATTGGAATATCACTGCCATCATAATGTATCTATGTACATATTTGACTTTTTGATATTATTTGAGTTTTTTGGGGGACAGAATATTAATTTAGTGGGCATACTTCCCGTCTCTTTGCTCCACACTCTACCTTAGTAGGTGGTAGTAATGCACCTTGGGTTGCTCTCCCAACTGCTGACTTTACAAGAAAGAAGTTCAGTTGTTGTTCAAACCAAACATCTGAATGGGGAACAAATATGATCTAAGTACCTTTGACTGTGGAATGATTGTTGGTGTCAGAGAGGGTGGTTTGAATATCTCCAGAAACCACTGATCTCCTGGGATTTTCACACACGACAGTCTCTACAGTTTACATAGAATGGTGCCAATAAAAAATATACAGTCAGCAGCAGCTTTGTGCACAAAGTCACCTGGTTAATGAGAGTGGTTGGAGTGGCCAGACAGGCTGAAGCTGACAGTAACTCAAATAACCACCTGTTACAACATTGCTGTGCAGAAGAACATCCCTGAATTCACAACACGTTGTACCTTGAAGTGGATGGGCAACAATAGCAGACCACACTGGGTTCCACTCCTGTACTTAATAAAATGGCCACTGAGTATAAGTGTCAATAATTCAGTACCAACAAGAAGGCCACAGAATGTATCAAAAATTGAAATGCAAAAAAAATTAATGATTAAGGGTTAGTGTACGTGTCAATATTTGGTGGTGGTAGACTCATTCTATGCATCTGTAGTAAAACAATGTCAGTATGTGTCAGTGTTTGGGTTCATACCATTTGTGAAAATACCTGAGTGTCAATAGTTTCATGTAAATTATTGAATGCTACGTTATATGTATGATTATCACATTATGGGTGCCAATTAGGGCCATATTACAAGTGTTAATAACTAAGATAATAAATATGTTAATGATGAAGCTCAAACTACAAGTGTTGATAACTGAAGGTCACCGTTCCAGAGAAGTTGAGGCTTGGGGTTGACCGGCCGTGATCATATTGAATGACCAGGAAGACTTGAGGAACAAAGTGAACAGCTTCTGCTCCGACTTGTTTGTTCTTGTGTAATGGTTGAATGTCACATAATAGCTCAATAATAGAAAAATCAAAGAATATGGTTGCCAGGTTTGACAAAGGACCTTTGAGCTGAAACATTAGCGTATCTCTCTCTCTCACACACACAAACAAATGTGGCCTCACCTGTTGACTATTTCCAGCAAGTTCTGATTTATTTTATATGTCCAAGATCTGCAGTTTTTTTTTAAATGAGTATATGATAGTTCAATAAATCTGATGGTTGTGACTCACATTATTTTCCAATAGTTTTAGGTTCAGAGTTCTGTCTGTAACTGAGAGAAACAGTGTGAAATGAAGAACCAAGGGCCACTAACAGATTGTCAATGAAAAGGCCATAGCTTGTATTGATTTATTATTGTCATATGTACAGTAAAAAGCTTGTCTTGCATACTGTTCATACAAACCAGATCATTATCCTGTGCATTGAGCTAGGATAAGGTAAAACACGTGTAGTGCTTAGCTTATCATTATTAGAGGACCAGTGACCAGGGTTCAGTTCTGCCATTGTACAAATTCCTTATGGACATTCTCCCTGTGACTGCATGGGTTTCCCCCAGTGTTCCAGTTTCCTCTCACATTCCAAAGATGCACGGATTAATAGATTAGTCACATGGGTGTAATGGGGTGGTGTGGGCTTGGCTGGGTTGAAAGGGCCTGTTACTGCACTTGTATCTCTAAATAAACAAAAATTAAACTACTGAAAAATACAGTGCAGGTAAATGAAGTGCAAGATCATAATAAGGCAATTTGTGCAAGAAGAGGTTTGTTCAAGTGTTTAATAACAGTAGGATAGAAACTGTCGGAGCCCAGTGGTACATAATTTCAGGTTTTTATCTTTTGCCCAATTGGAGATGGGAAAAGAAAATATCAAGAGTGGGTGGGATTATACTGGCTGCTTTACTGAAGCAGAGACACAAAGAGACCATAGGGGACTCATTCTATTTCTTATGTTCCCACAACTAATCGTCTCACTGTAAGGATTCTGTTATTTCATACTCACATTATTTATTACTATTTATTTATATTTGCTAGTTCATTGATCCCCTTTACAGTTACTGTTCTATAGATTTGCTAAGTATGCCCGCAGGAAAAATATTCTCAGGGTTGTATGTGGCAACATGCATGTATTCTGATAATAAATTTTTACTTTAAACTTTAAAGGGAGGATGGTTCCCATGATGTGTTGATCTGTGTCAATTATCTGCAGTCACATGCCACACCAAGCCGCTATGGATCCAGACATAATGCTTTCTATGGTGCGTTGTGTGTGTGTGGGTGCGTTTGCAGAATCATAGTATAAGTGTCAATGATTGAAGAGCTTCATAAGTAGTGTCAGGATTGACACTAACATTCCATAGATTAATTAATGAAAGCCACAGTGCAGCTGTTAATAATTGTGGCAACTCAGGTGTCAATGTTGAGGGCTTCATTGCTGGTCTGAGGGATCGCAGTAGACTATTTATCCCTTCCACCCTATTCCTCACCTCCATGGATAAATTATAATTTGTATATTGGTGATTTTAATATCCCCACTAAAGATTTTAATAATGGGGGAAATAACGTTGACAATTGCACTGCAAACTTTTTACGTAGCTACCAATGAGGTTATTTTAAAAAGCATAACGAAGTGGCTGGCTCATATAAATGAAGTGATTCTTCAAACTGAATCCATTTTGCTTCATCAGATGTCTGAATATTAGGTAAGGGTGAAATATTAGTATCTCACTATTTTAGTAACAATTTATCTTGCCAACTGCGACCCTGTTGCTGTTTGGTAACTCTGGATAGAACAGCAAAAGGGTCGCAGTTGGCAAATAGTGTACACTGTATTTCAAATAAGCAGATGTTATGACCACTGCTCTGCCGACAAAAGGACTTTAATCCTTAGAGCATAGAAGACTAAGAGGTGATATTATAAGTGTGTATAAAATCATATGGGGTATAGAGTAAATGCATCCCCCCCCCCGCCCCCAAGGATGGGGAATCAAGAAATATAGGACATAGGCTTAAGATGAAGGTAAAGATTTGATAGGAACTTGAGGGGCAACTTTTATTAGATCCTTCATTCACATAGAATGAGGTGCCAAAGGAAGAAATTGAGGCAGATACAATAGCAACTTCTAAAAGACAGGTACATGAATCAGAAAGATTTAGAAGATTATGGGCCAAATAGATCATGTTTGAATGGGCATCTTGGTTAGCATGGACCAATTGGGCTAATTCCACGCTGTACAACTCCATGGCTGTGACTCTGTATTTGGGAGAACCTTTTCAATTAGCAAAGTAGTGTTAAATTTGGTCCAAGCAAGTTCAGATGGGACAAGTGGAGTGCGTTTTATTAAACGATTCAAAATTAGAGGGACAAAATGGAGAGGAAAATAGGTAACTTGAGAGGCAGCATGGTGGCGTAGTAGTTAGCATAACACTTTACAGTGCCAGTGATTTGGATTCAATCCCTGGCGCTGAATGTAAGTTCTTCCCATAGACTGCGGGTTTCCTCCTACATTCAAAATACCTGCAGGTTAGGGTTAATAAGTTGTGAGCATGCTATGTTGGCATTAGAAGCTTGGCATCACTTGTGGCCTGCCACTCAGCACATCCGTGGACCGTGTTGGTTGGTGATGCAAAATGAAACATTTCATTGTTTTGTGTCAAATAAAACTGATCTAACCATTAAAATCTAATTTCAATTATTTAGAAGACCTAGCAGTTATAATAGGAAAGGTAAGTGCAAATTAAAGTACAGAGCATTGGATGGATTGGGACAAACTCAGTATAAGGGCCAAAGGTAAACCTAATACACCTCTATGGAAAGGAAATAAAAATTAAAAGGAAATGAGGTTTGAGGAAATTCTGTCAATAAATAAAGTCTGTGAAATGTGAAAGGGGTAAATGAAGTTGTCATGTGAGGAAACAAGTGATTACAAAAAAGGATGAAGCATTACATTGAATCCAGCATTATTTTTAATGCTTAAAATGTGAGTAGCTATTTCACCAAAACATCTACTAAGGACCCATACTTCATATGGAGGTAAGGAATGTGAAGAAAGTGTTAAATGTTTGCTTTGCATTTTTTTCTTCAAAGAGAGCACATAATCTGTACACTAAAGAGAAATTAAACATTAATGAAATAAAAAGAGAATTCTGAAAATAGTCATCAGGTTTGGCAACACCTGGAACCAGTTCAAGTCAATGATCCTTCAAAGGAAAATTGAGAAAACATGTTTTAGTTTGCAAAGGGCTGTGCAGGGAGAACAAATGTGCCTGGGTGACAGAAATAGTGTTGTTGTCAACTAAGTGAAGGGATGAGTGCTTTCTAATCACAGTGCTCTTCCTGCAGGACTTCAAATTCAAATAACTAGGTTTTCCTGCTTTAGCCAGAACTGTCTAATTCTGATATGCAGATGCTGAAAGAAAAACTGCCAGAGAAACCGACTGCGGAGAGCATCATGTGTGGAGGCAAAGGGATGACTGAAATTTCTCATGATACTGCATCAGGACAAAAAATATTCACAATCCCTTTGCCTCCACATATGCTGCTCAACCCAGAGTTCCTCCAGCACTCTCTTTTTCGCTCCTAATTCTGATGCACTTATAACGCAGAATTTATTTTCTCTCTGCAGATAGTAACTGACCTGCTGGATAGTCACCTCTACTTCAGATATTTAGCAACTGTTTTGTCCTGAATCACAGACTTCCAACATTTTCTCTTTTCTATCCCCATTCTTCTCTCCTACACGTCCTGATGTTAAAAAAAACATAAATTCCATTCATAAAATGGTCGAGAATGTCACTTGGATCAGAAAAGACTGCAGAGGGTTATATGATAGTCACTAGAGGTCATGTTGAATACGTGATGCCTCAACACCCAGGACACGCTCTGCTCATTACTAACATCAGGAAGGTGGGACATTAGCCTGAAAACACACACATTTTTAGTAATAGCATCTTCCCCAACACCGTCAGCTTTCTGAACAGACCATGGACCGATGAACACTACCTCACTGTTGCACTACTTTATTTCTATATATTTCTTATTGTATAGTTTGTGTACTGCACTGCTGCCCAAATTTCCCAATATGTCGGTGATAGTAAACCTGATTCTTGATAATCCCAGCCTTAATTCTATCACAAAAATTCCTTATTCTTTCCTCTTTCACCTTATGCAAATTTTATCATTTTTCCATGAATGAATCAAATCCTCTTGTAATGATCGCAGCATGTAATTTTTTCTAGTTATACATGCAAGTGACAACACCTCTTGCTATTAATTTCTAACTTGCAAAATCCCCTCAAATCGCCCATCATTGGGTACACCATATATGAATCCTTCAGTTTAAGATTCCACTGTGTATCTTACCCCATGAATGTTGCAGTCAATGGAAATTTGAAAGACAAACATAAAATGCTGGAAATAAACAACTTCTCAGGCACCATTCACTTTTCGACAGGAGTTTTTCTCCTGCCTTCATCCCACCTGGATACCTCCATGTCCACTTACCTTTCATTGTGAACTGCTGGTGATGAATATGACAGTCATTTGAACCCAATGGGTGATTTCTATAGCGGTTTCAGAGCCAGTGACTTTCGCTGGAGGTGTGTTCGTGGGTGGAATGAAAATCCCATTGTTCTGGCCCAGATAGAAATTATAAGCCTTTGTCCAAGATACTGCAACTGGATCCCAAACATGAATCAATTCTTTCAGAAACAAAGCTACTCTGAGTAATGACACACCTTCTAATGGAATAACACTCCCAGTTTCATCACTCAATGTACGAACATCATACTTTTGTCTTTTTCTTAATCGGGATTGGTTGAAACGAACAGCCAGTATATAAGAATGTGGCCACTGAAATGTCAACGAGGTTCTGAGACACACTAGACGGGTGCAGAGGCATCAGGATACACTTATACATGATCCAAAAATGGTTGCAGTATACAGGTAGAGGTGGTATTTAGGAAAGCAAACATGCAATACCTTATTGCCAGGAGAACTGAATGCAAAGGTAGGCAGGCTATACCTCAAGTTACATTGGGCACCTGATGAGAACACATCAAGAATGTTCTGTTCAGTATTGGTCTTGTCCACGTGGGGACATTGATGCACTGAAAGCAGTTCATGGATTTACTTGATTAGTTCAATGGACTGGGTGGATTGTTTGAGTAAAGTTGGATATGCTGAATTTACATTTGCTGGAATTTTTAAAAAAGTGGGAGGAGACATGACAGATAAATCTAAGGGAACTGTTTAAAATTCAGAGTCTTTGGAATTCTCTTCCAAAGGGCAAAGGGCAGAGGTAGATGGATTCTCCATATGCAAGGAGGTGAAACGTTATTGTGTGTAGAGCAGAGTAGGTAGTTGAGTTTACAACCAAATGAACCGTGATCTTATCAAACTACAAAGCAGTCTGAGGAAGCCGTGATTTTCTCGTATGCCTAATTCATGTGATAAATAGGATCTGACGCATCAGAAAAATATCAGCTTTGAGCTCCCAAGTACTAGGAACACTAAGAAAGGGTCTAACGACAAGGGTGGCTGGAATGGGATGGAAAAATTGACCACTATGATCAAGTTAGGTCCAAGAAGTGGCAAGAACCTGCTGGAGAGAGGAAGTAGCGAGGGATCAGGATAAGGTTCTGTGGTTTGAAGACTACAGAAAGGCAAGTACACACCCTTTTGGGGGAGGGGGCAGTGAGGGGGAATGGGGAATAGAGGTATGAAGGAGAAAATACTTTGAGGTGTGTATGTATGGTGATAAGGGACATTTGGAAGGACCCACTCATGTGGTAAAGAGTGCGTGCATGTGTGTGTATATTCAATTATGTATTAGGTTGATGGGTTCTTGATTAGTCAGGGCATCGAATGTTAAAAGGCCCAAACAGATTACATATGGCAAAGTTAATTCCCATGGTAGGGTATTCTAGGACAAGAGGGCACAACTTCAGGATTGAAGGACGTCCGTTTAGAACTGAGATGTGGAGAAATTACTTTAGTCAGAGGGTGGTAAATCTGTGGAATTTGTTGTCACCAGCAGCTGTGGAGGCCAAGTCATTGGGTGTATTTAAGGCAGAGATAGATAGGTTCTTGATTACCCAGGGCATCAAAGGGTATGGGGTGAAAGCAGGGGAGTGGGGATAACTGGAAGAATTGGATCAGCCCATGATTGAATGGTGGAGCACACTCAATGGGCCGAATGGCCTACTTCGGCTCCTATATCTTATGGTCTTATTTAAGGTTACGGGGAGAAAGTGGGAGAATGGGGGTTGAGAGGGATAATAAATCAGGGTGAGAGAGGGTAGTGGTGGGAGCGCGGGGTAGGGGCTGGGGTGGTGGCGATGAGATTGCGGGGGGAGGCCGGTGGGATCGCAGGGTGGAGGGCAGTGGAAGAGATGAGGTACAGTGGAGGAAAAAGTCAAGCACAGGAGGTCACACTGGCATAACAAAATCATGTAAGATTATGGGGCCACCAGGCTTAACTAGAGATTAGGTGTGTAAAACAGATGAGAAACATACATTCCCCAAGGGGATAAAAACAGATAGTAAAGGAACGAAATAAAGACACAGGTTAATGAAGGATAGGGAGAAATAAGCAAAAGTGGAAGACAGCAGAAATACAGGAAGTGGGACATGGTATGAGGACAGGGATTATTTGGTTATGTGAAAAATGGATGCACAGACAGTCACTAAAGGTAAAGGAAGTGACATATGACAAGAAAACAGATGAGGGGGTATTTCTTTAGCCAGATTGGTGAATCCTTGGAATTTGTTGCCACAGGAGGTAATGGAGGCCAAGTCATTTGGTATTATTTAAAGGAGAGGTTGATAGGTTATTAATCAGGGTAGGAAGGGCTATCGCAAGAAGGCAGGAGATTGAGGCTGAGAGAGAAATGGATCAGCCATGATGAAACGGTGGAGCAGATTTGATGGGCAAAATGGCCTTATTCTACTCCTATATCTTATGGTCTTATTAATGTTGTGAGGGGCCAGAAACAAGGAACAAGAAGAAAAAGCTGCAGAAAGGAGAGGCAAGTTGAGGAGCAATACAGAAATCAAACATTTGCAATGTGAAGAGATACAGATAGGAACAAGAAAGACAGAAGCAAATACAGTAGCTGTAACAGAGAAAGAAAAAAATAATGGAGTTGCAGATGTGCAAATGGAGAAGTGACATGGAATTAAAATAAGGAGACAGGCAGTGATGAAGGGGCTACATAGTACTAGTGCAGCAATTTTCTATGTGCTGGGTAGGCAAACAATTGTAACACTACAGAACAAACATGAAATTGGGATGGGGTATCCTACAGATGAAAAACCAGGTGGAGGAAAAAAAATTGCAACAGCAGGCAGAGGTAGTGGGCATAAAAGACACATGGGGGGGCGAGTGAAGGGGGCCAAGTGAAGGGAGAGAGGTAAATGAAGGGTGAGAGTGGCTGGGATAACAAAAACGATGGACAACAATGAAGAGAGACAGAGGCAGGTATACAGAGGAGAAAGATACAACCCAAAAGAGGAAGAATAAATATGGTAAAGTTGAATGGTTTTGAAAGGGTGGGCAGTGATTCATATATGGTATATCAGCGAGGAATGTGTTTCAAAGGATGCACAAAGGAAGCAAATAGGAAGTTCAGTGGTGTGGAACAGGATACTTGCACATAGAGCTAAAGTTAGAAGCAAAGTACACCTGTGGAGGGGATGGAGAAAGAAGGCCAGCAGGATCTGGGAAGAAAAATGGTTCGTAAAAGGAAGAATTAATGAGAAACAGGTGAATTATAACCAACAAAAATGGACTTAAAGACAAAGTCAAAAAAGTGGAAGGATTATTGAAAAACTTGAGAGATTCCAAGGGTTAAAGAAATCATCAGGTACAATTCTATGAGAAACCAATACAGGTTACATTCTTTAAAAACAGAAGCATTTGGGAGCCCCGAATTCATCATGCTTAGATTCAAATTCCTTACTGAAACTTCATGGTAAAAATCAAATCCACATTTTGTTTAATACTTTCTAGTGCCTTTCAACTTGTATAACAAAAATACAAAGTGATCTTCAAATTATTGTGGAACAATATTCATAAGCATCTCACTTTGCACTTTCAACTATTAGAAAGTATAAAAAAAGTCAGGAACAGAACAGAATTAAAAATACAACATTAGACGCAGCTTTACTGACAATTCAGAACTTTCTTCATACAGCCAAATTTAAAAAACCAAACAAATGAAAGTCGAACTTCAGCACTGGCCTAAAATTCCACTTGGAAGAAATAAAAGGACTATTATGGTAAAAACAGACTAGAGAATTAGACATCTAAAGGTTCTGGTACAGACAGACATTTGTTTGGTTTAGCAATTATTGTCCTAAAGACACTTGAACAGAAATGGCAGTCCTAACAAGAGGAGTTCACTTTATTCAATGTGAAAAGAGTCTCTCAAACTGAGTCCCGTAGTATTACCACAATCAAATGTTCTTCTTCCACTTTCCCCAAAGTCCTCATAGCTGTCTGTAGGAACTGCTGGGAGAAAACACAGGGAGGGAAGGCGTACAGCATGCCTGTATTGTCCTTGTCTTTCACCCCACCAATGGGCAAACTGATCACTCCAGCCGCCTGCTTCTGCTTCAAGTACGACACCAGATTCCGCAAGAGCCGCTGCTGGAGGCCTGGTTCAACCGCCACGGCACCATTACCACCCTCTGCCCCCTGGGGGGCTTGCACAGCAAGCAGCACAGCATAACCATCAGGGCTGCCCTGCTTAATGCGACGGGTCACTTCGTCCAACTTGGGCTGGTCAAGGCGGAGGCGCTGCGCAATCTTCAGCTGGGACACCTTGGCACCTGTTGCAGAGTCCTTTAGGAGGGCAAGGGTGATGGCAGCGTCACCCTCCAGTGTGAACATATTTGTGGGAAAGCAACTGTTTTTGAGCACAAGGACACCATTCCAGGCCAGTGACAGCGCCTGAGCAAACTCCAACAAATTGGCTGGCTTCTTGGTCTCAACTTTTGGAGCCTCAACGTTGGCTTTAGTCTCAGGATCAACTTCAATAGTTCTGTGATTGTGCTCACTGTCTTTCTTTTTAAGCTGCATTGGCTCATGGACATCAAGGAGCATTTTTTCCTCGAGGGGCAGGCGTCGGTCATCTTGGGCAATAGCAATGGTCTGCTCCTTGTCAGACAACCCATCCGCCGCCCTAGTGTCTCTGTTCCTCTTGTCTGGACTTGGTTCCAAAGAGCTCTGTGGCTTGGCTCTCATCCGTTCCTCGTAAGGTGAATGGGCAGGGCGGGGGCGATCATTGGAGAGACTCCGGCGCTTCCGGCGCTCCTCCCACGGCTTGACAGCTGCGGCACTACGGTCATTCTCCCGCTCGCTCGGCCAGCGATCTCTGCTGCGGCTGCGGACGGAGGTATTGTAACCATCAGCATTGTTGCGACGGTCCAGGGCCTTGGCTGGGCTGCTCCAGTCGCCATCAGAAAAGTTCCTGTCCCGCTCATGATACAGGGGCAGGGGTGGAGTCCGGTCTCGGGCACGAGCCTCCCTCTCCAGGCTGCGATGTCGGCTGTACCCATCAGGCAGGGGCTCGTAATGCATGGACAGTGGCGCCTGAGGGTAAGGCTGCTGGTAGCGTGTGTCCTCCACCTTGGCAAAATCGACCCGCAATCGACGATCGGGTCCCCCCAGGGGAAAGCCCCGCATTTGGGCACAGGCAGCCTGGGAAGCATCCAAACTCTCATACTGTATGTAAGCAAAACTGTCACCTTTAACGTAGTCAATGGTGCGAATGCTGCCAAAGCGGTCAAACTCCCTGGCGAGGGCAGCCAGCGAAGTCAGAGGTCCCAAACCACCAACCCACAAGCGAGTCGTTGGGTTGGCTTTGCCATATCCAATTTTAACATGGTTCCTGCCGATCACACGGCCCGACATGGCCACTTTGGCACGGTGTGCCATATCCAAATTCTGAAATTTTAAGAATCCATATGCGCCTCCTTGCCCCCTGGCTGGACGCTTAATAACTACTTCTTCAATGATGCCATATTTTTCAAAAGCACGCCTCAAGTCACTTTCTGAGATGTTGTGGTCCAAATTGCCGATGAACAAATTCCTGGTGGCTCGTTTGTCATCCTCAGGCATCAAATCATCTTCCTGCACTGGGTAGCTGTAGGCACGCCCACGTTCATCATACAATCCATAATAATCTAATGACCGCTCACGCTCCCTTGGCAGCGGTACCACCTCAATGGAATAATTGGCATGTCTCGACCTCTGCTCTCTGAGGGCACACGCTCCGGGTGACAAAGAGCGCTGTCGATACTGGTATCCAGCATGCATGGGCACATAGTTCACCTCTGGTGGAGTGCAGCTTCTCCTCTTCGGGTACACCGGCTCAATTTTAAGAGGACGGTCATAAAGCACCAGCCGCCCCTTAGCATGCCTTGCCTCCTTGGCGTTCTCATGCTGCCGAAAGTGCACATATGCCAGTCGGTCCCCCTCAGGTGTGTGGGTGGCATTGACAGTCACTTCCCCAAACTTCTTGAATTCATGGAACAGGCCATCCTCCACTGCCTCGTCTGTCAGTTGTGACCCCAGATTACTGACTATCAAGGTCTTATACTCCAGGCCAGTCGGCCGACTACTGTCACCTTTACCTTTCTGAGCTGAACTGGTCCTGGCAGACGGCGGCCTAGCGGGCTCATGATGATGGTGGTGATGGTGATGGTCCCCCCTGTCCTCCCTACGGTTATTACTATTGGATTTCTCTCCCGCTCCTCCTCCCCCTCCCGCTGGCCTGTCTCGGCTTCTACTTCTACTCTGGCCGGGGTGTTTGGCGCTGAGCGAGGCCTTGTGGTAATTACCGCCTCCTCGGCCCCCATCGCACTCCTCTCGCCCGCCCCGACTCTCCCTTTCTCGTTCCCGCTCCCGGAGCCGCTTGGCCGATCTGCTACCGAGCCCGCTAGCTGCGGCCGAGCCCGGGCTCGAGTCGCGCTCGCTCTGTCTCTTCATGGTCCGCCCACCCTCAGCCCGCGCCCGCGCTAGGCCGCCAGCCTCCCCTTCCCGTCCTCCCACCGCCACTTCCTCCCGCTAACCAGGCTCACCGCGACCCCGCCGCCGCCGCCAAGCGGAATCCCCCCACCCCTGATCAAAACGAACCGCCGTGGCCCAGCCCGGCACAAAGGCGCTGGCGCAACTATTGCTCACAGCCTGCGGTTCCCGGCCGCCATGTTGTCGGAGGAATCCCCCTATCCACCGAAAGAATGCGCGCCGCTGCCCCTCTCTGAGCGCAGGTCACCGCTTCCTGCGTACCTCACGCGCACCGGGCAGCGTGACGACGCCGCGGGCACACAGGTTTGGGCGACGTCATGCCCCTCTGCGCCGGTAGGCGACGTCCGCCGGGGTCTCGGGCGGCAGCGCCGTCACTGCCGGACAGAGGAAAACGGAGCCGTGTTCGCCGGTCGCATCGACGTGAGCTGCGTGCAGAAAGTCAGGATGGATTCGTTCCATGAAATGCTCATAGATGTTTTGAGGGGAATGCGGAGTGTACGGATTTCCGAAGGCCGTTTGATGAAGTAACGCCTCTATGATCGAGATAGATTGAAAGGGGCTAAAGTAGCGTGGGAAAGAAAAGTTACCAAATCACTGCGATATAACCGAACAAAACAAAGGGCGGAGACTTACCGTGATCTGGAAATGCTCAGGGTGCATCATACAAGAGTTGAAATCTCCAGTTACAGATGAAAGGCTAGCTTTATTTGTCACATATACATCAATACAAAGTTAAAGGGGTTTTTTTTGGTCTGGAGGAAACATACAGCAAAGGCTTGAATGAGTGACCTGGAATTGGATGCAACAATAAGTTGCAGATGGCACAAAACTTGAAAGCGAAGAGGTAAGTTATGTATTTGTGGCATCTTTATAGAAGAAAAGTAGGAACGATACATCAGATAATTACAGGCCTCTGAGTCTAATATAAGTGACAGGAAAGTTTATAGGGGAAACCAATTCTGAGAGACGGGATTAATCTGTATTTATCAGTACCCCATCCATCCAGGCCATGATCTTTTTCTCTCACATCTATCTGTCAATTTCTTGAACCTACCTGAACAACCCTAATTTTACTTCAATTATATTTCCCTCAACTTTCGCAAATGTCATTATGTTATTCATTTTGTTGGGTAGTTAGGTATAATTTACATCAAGTTTATGTAATTATGTTTGAAATGTACTGTACTGCTGCTGCACAAACTAGTTTTCATGACATTTATGTCAGGAGAGGACACCAGACCATAGAATAAAGGAAGGGGGTAGGGAGGTGAAGGTGATGTGTGGGGAAAGGGGAAAGATTAAAGTTAAAGGAACCACATGGAAAAGGGAAAACAGGGGGAGTGATTACTGGAAGTTAGAGAAATCGATGTTGATGGGTGCTTACCCAGCGTATGTGACAAATAAACTCATCTTGGGTTTCCAGCTGGTTACAGGTATCAATTTTAACCAACATTTCGATGACAAACTCTGCCATCTTTATCAGGATTGCCCGGGTCTTGTCCCCGATGAAGATGGCAGAGTTTGTCATCGAAACATCGGTTAAAATCAATACCTGTACGCTGCTGGAACCGCGAGAAGAGCTTATTTGACCTTGATGTGACGAGGTTGAAGATGATCAAGATGGAATCTGAGATGTTGCTCCTCCAGTCTGTGTCCTAGACTCGATGTGGCAGTAGAGGAGGCGGTGGGCAGGCATGGGGGTGTGAAAATGGGAAGTGGAACTGAAATGGCTGGCCACTGGGAGGCCCTGACTGTTGTGATGTACAGAACAAAGGTGCTTGACAAAGCAGATATCCCAGTCTGCGTCAGGTCTCACTGATGTAGGGGAGAACGCAGCAGAAGCACCGGATGAAATAAATTACGCTGATGGTTCGTCTGTCATTTGCTGCCGTACATGTAAGGACTGTTTAAGGCCCTGAGGGAGGAGTTATAGGGGATGCTGTAGACTAGAGGTTTAATGCTGAAACTTGACTAGGCCCTAGTTGTTGCTAAAGGAGAGATGAAGAGTAAATTTGCTGTAAATGATGAAATAATCATGAAATTTATTTGGGATGAAAGCTTCAGTTACACAAAGAGATTGGAGAAACTAGCAGTTCTGTTAAAACAGAAACAGTCAGGAAATTTAGAGATACCACAGGGAAACAGGGTCTGTGGCCTGCCAAGTCCATGGCAAATGTCCACCATTCATTTATGTTAACCCTACATTAATCTCTTTACTTTCCCCACATTCTTGTCACCTCCCCTCAATTCTACCACTCACCTACACACTGGGGCAATCTACAGTGATATACTGTGTACAGCTAACCAATCAACTAGCACGTCTTTGGGATGGAGAAGGAAACTGGAACACCTGTAGAACACTTCACACAGTCACAGGGAGAATGTGCACACTCCACACAGACAGCACTTCAGATCAGGACTTAAACCGCGTCTCTGGTGCAGGGAGGCACTGTTCATTATCAAAAGAGTGTAGATAAAAAAGGAAGGAATGAGAATAGGTAATCACAAGATAGCTTCAAAATAATGGGCAGGAATACCGAAGTGGAAATTGTTATCTTAAAGCAATCTCTGAAAGATTGGTGAAACAATTACAAAAATAATTCCAGGAAAACATTTAGATTAATATTTGAAAAGAGAGCATTTTTGGGCATAGAGACAGAGCAGGGAGATCAGACTTGATGCATACCTCTTCAGAGACTAGTGTGTATTTATAGAAGATCAGAAAGTCAGAGGAAATAACATAAAGAATATTTACACAGTTGTGCAGTAGTTAGCTCCAGAAACCTGGGGTTGATCCTGACCTCTGGTGCGGTGTGTGTGGAATTTGCGTGTGCTCACTATGGTGTGAGCTTTACCCAGATTTTCCAGTTTCCCCCTTCATTCCCAAGCAATGGTTGATAGAATAATTACCACTGTAAGTTACCGTTTAGCATAGCTTGGAGGCAAAAGAATTAAAGGGAAATTGGTTAGCATATGCATGGGTATTGGGAAATATAAGGGCGGGGTAGGGAGAGGGAGTGGCGTGGCTCTACTGCTAAAGACTGGCATCAAATCTGTAGAAAGATGTGACATAGGATCGGAAGATGTTGAATCCTTGTGGGTTGAGTTAAGAGATTGCAAGGGTCAGAGGACCCTGATGGCAGTCATATACAGGCCTCATAACAGTTGCTGGGACGTGGACCACAGATTACAACAGGAAATAAAAAAGGGATGTCAAAAGCGCAATGTTATGATAGTCATGGGAGATTTTAACATGCAGGTTGATTGGGAAAATCAGGTTGGTAATGGATCTGAAGTGAGTTTGTTGAATACCTTCAAGATGGCTTTTTAGAGCAGTTTGTCATTGAGCCTACTAGGGATCAACTGTACTGGATTGGGTGTTATGTAATGAACCAAAGGTGATTAGGTAAAAGAGCCCTTAGGAGCCAGTGATCACAATATGATTGAGTTCAACTTGAAATTTGATGGGGAGAAAGTAAAGTCTGATGTAGCAGTATTTCAATGGAGTAGAGGAAATTACAGTGGTATGAGAGAGGAGTTGGCCAAAGTAATTTGGAAGGAAATGCTGGCAGGGATGACAGCAGAGCAGCAATGGTGCGATTTTCTGGAAAAATGAGGAAGGTGCGGACAAATGTGTTCCAAAAACGAAGAAGTACTCAAATGGCAAAATAATACAACTGTGACTGACAAGGGAAGTCAAAGCTAATGTAAAAACAAAAAAGAGGGCACATAAAGCAAAAACGGGTATTTTACATCTGTTTTCATTGTGGAAGATGCTAGCAGTGTGCCAGATGTTGTAGTGCATGAAGGAAGAGAAGTGAGTGCTATTACTATTACAAGGGAGAAGATGCTGTAACCCTCAGGCTTCCCAGCTCATGTTCGTCTAGGGGAAACAGCCTTTGGCCCCGCCAAACTGGGAAATCACGTTTGTGTGGATGCTGTGTAGTGTACTGCCCAGTTACAAGCCCACAACACGAAATATCAGACAGTACATCATATGCAATTAAATAATTGAACTTTATGAATCTTAATATGAATACAGGGTTAGTAATGAAAATTTAAAAAGGGCCCAATTCAAGGAAAGGTCAAAAGTTCACGTTGGAGCTCACTCAGTAGTCATTCTTCCCCCATCAGTCTCCGAGCGTCGCCGACCTTCGGACCCTCAGATCCCAGTCCACTCCGTCCAGTGGTCTACCAGCCCTCTCCACACGCGTCCTCCCTCTTCAGCTCTCCTCGACAAAGACCGCAATAAAACATCCTTCCAGATACACAAGACAAAGCAACAATCTCCAATTGGCTAACATGCATACCATAGTCATGTTATCTCCAGCCGTAACCCAAACATTGCTGCTGCAGGGAAACCATTACCTCAGCAGTGAACATTACAGAGAAGCCATTACATTAGCAGTGAATCCTTACAGCGCGTTACAGTGCTTAAAAAGCTGAAAGACCTAAGGGTACATAAGTCACCTGGACCAGATGAACTGCACCGTAGGGTTCTGAAAGAGGTAGTGGTAGAGATTGTGGAGACGTTAGTAATGATCTTTAGAAAATCAATGGACTCTGGCATGATGCCAGAGGACTGGAGAATTGCAAATGTTACTCCACTCTTTAAGAAAGGAGGAAGGCAGCAGACAGGAAATTATAGACCAGTTAGCCTGACCTCAGTGGTTGGGAAGATATTGGAGTCAATTGTTAAGGATGAAGTTAAGGAGTACTTGGTGACACAGGACAAGATAGGCTGTGGTCAGCATGGTTTCCTTAAGGAACAATCTTGCCTGATGAACCTGTTGGAATTCTTTGAGGAGATTACAAATAGGATAGATAAAAGGGATGCAGTGGATGTTGTATGGTTGGACTTTCAGAGGCCTTTGACAAGGTGTCACACTTGAGGCTACTTACTAAGTTAAGAGGCCATGGTATTACGTGAAAGTTACTGGCATGGTTAGAGCATTGGCTAATTGGTAGGAGGCAGCGAGTAGAATAAAAGGATCCTTTTCTGGTTGGCTGCCGGTGACTAGTGGTGTTCCACAGGAGTCAGTGTTGGGACCGCTTCTTTTATGCTATATGCCAGTGATTTAGATGATAGAATAGATGGCTTTGTTGCCAAGTTTGCAGATGATAACAAAGATTGGTGGAGGGGTAGGTAGTGTTGAGGAAACAGGTAGGCTGCAGAATGACTTAGACAGATTAGGGGAATGGACAAGAAAGTGGCAAATGAAATATAAGGTTGGAAAATGCATGGTCATGCACTTTGGTCATAGAAATAAATGTGCAGAATATTTTTTAAATGGGGGAGAAAATCCAAAAATCTGAGAGGCAAAGGGACCTGGGAGTTCTTGTGCAGAACACCCTAAAGGTTAACTTGCAAGTTGAGTCAGTGGTGAGGAAGGCAAATGCAATGTTAGCATGCTGGCATTGGACAGAGTCCAGAGACAGTTAACAAGGATGTTTCTGGGAATGAAAGGCTTATAATACGAGGAACATTTTATGGCACTTGGTCTGTACCCACTGGAATTTAGAAGGATGAGGGGGGATCTCATTGAAACCTTTTGAACGTTGAAAGGCCTACACAGGGTAACTGCAGAAAGAATGTTTCCCATGTGGGGGGGGGCGGTCTAGGACAAGAAGGTACAGCCTCGGGATAGAGGTGTGTCCATTTCAAACAGTGGTGCAGAGAAATTTCTTTAGCCAGAAGGTGGTGAATTAGTGGAAATTTTTTACCACAGACAGCTGAGGAGACCAGGTTGTTGGGTGTATTTAAGGCAGAGATTGATAGGTTCTTGATTGGACTTGGTATCAAAGGTTATGGGGGAAGGCCAAGGAATGGGATTGAAGAAGGGGGAAAAGGATCAGCCATGATTACATGGTGGAGCAGGCTCAATGGGCCAAATGGCCTAATTCTGCTCCTATGTCTTATGGTTTTATGCTGCATGCAAGTTTTCATCATTTCTGTTCATGTGACAAAAAATTCAATTTGGACTTGGATGATGGGATTACTCTTCTGGAAGCTGGCATGGACTTATTGGGCCAAATAGTTTCCTTCTGTGGCATAATAAGTAAGTTATAAGGTTTTCTGCCAAACTCATAGTCATACAGCTCGGAAACAAACTCTTTGGTCCACTGAGTCTATGCCGACCACCAATCAGTACAGTGAGGACAGTAGGTGTAGTTAGTAGCTAACTTTGAGAGTTGGTGCCCACTGAACTGGAGCAGCTTAATGCCATTGGCTGCAGTCACAAGTGGAGCACTGTAATGAATTACTTATTTTATCTTATTTAGAGATACAGCGCAAATAGGCCCATTTGGCTCTTCAAACCGCGCTGCACAGCAGCTCACTAATTTAATCATGGGACAACTTACAATGACCAATTAAGCTACCAACTGGTATATCTTTGGACTGTGGGAGGAAACCGGAGCACCTGGAGGGAACCCAAGCATTCCACAGAAAGGACATATAAACTCCTTACAGAATTGAACTCAGTACTCTGACACCCCAAGCTGTAATAGCATCACTCTAACCGTTACACTACTGTGGCCAGAGTGAAAAACAGCCAATAAAGGGAAGCACAGGGGTAATAGAAATTGTTACAAGTGCTTTATTTGTAGTTTTCTACTAACTTCAGCCATCCTCCGGTTTCTACCATGATCTCAATTTAGAGTAATGTCTCTGGCTGTTAAGTCAGATTCAAATCAGTCGTGATGAATTTCTCTGCCCTATAGGTCACTGTCACTCCTGCTGTTCTTGTGATCATTCCAGATAATGGAGTTGGTACACATGTCATCTCTCACGGTGACTTGCTCACTGTAGCATTGTGAAGGCCACTGATGCTCTCTTTAGCTTTCACTTTAGCAGTGAACCTGAGACTTAAGCACATGAGCAGACCTTTCACCGTTGTGAGCTTCCCTGAGGTACATGCAGTGATAGATTGCATACACATACTACTTCATTTTCTCCACCTGAACCCAAAGGTGACAAAGGCGAACTCTCCCCATAATCAGTATCAGGTGTCCCGAGAGTTCACAAGATGCATTCATCCTTCAGCTACCAGTCTTCTCTGTAGAGGTTCAGGGTGGATTTTGAGTGATAAGACCTATTCATTTTTTTATTTCTCCTCTGGCTGCTGTCTGTGCTGCCGGTCAGTGTAGCCACAATGAAAGTCACTGCATTACACACATCCTCAAAATAAGCCTTTTGTCATCTGCAGTATTATTCTCCAGTATTCATCAGGTTGTGTTACGTACTGTGGCCTATAAACCTCTAGGAAATAGAAGAGGAAGAGGACTAGGTCAAGGAGGAGGAACAGCAGGATGATTAGCATTTGGCATAATAGGTAGGATTGGATGAAGACTGTGATAGATAGCCTAAAGGGTGGTCCCTCTCTGGATGTAAACTAAAGGCTTTTGAATTGTTCATAATTCGCTGCACGGTAACTTAGTGGTTAGTGTTATGCTATTACAGTGCCAGCGACCTGGATTCAATTCCTGCTGCTGTGTAAAGAGTTTGTACATTCTCTCTGTCACTGCTTGGGTTTCCTCCAGGTGCTCTGGATTCCTCTCATTCCAAGTACATATGGGTTGGTGGTGGTCACATGGGCGTAATTGGGGAAGCGGGGTCATTGGGTCAGAAGGGCCGCTTATCATGCTGTATTTCTAAGTAGCAATAAAAATACATTTTTGTCCAACATGTCATTCCATTCCCCACACATACACATTTATCACTCTAGAACTAAGAGGACACAACATCACTATGGCATATTTGTTAACGTTTTGCAAAGGAGTGGAACTCTTCCCTTCAACCTCAATGAATCACACATGCAGAAGCTGCTGAGATATTTTATTCCTGTCTAGACAGTGCTCAGGACAATAGACAAGGTGGGTATGACCTGTAAGGGTAGGAAACAGCCGGATCTTAATGTACAAGTCCAAGAATCTTTGAAGGTGGCAGCACAGGTGGATAATGTAGTGAAGAAGGCTTATGTTATACTTGTCTTCATTAGCTGGAGCATAGAAGAGCAGGGAGGTACAAATATAACTGTATAATACATTGGCTAGACTGCATTTGGAGTGCTGTGTGCCATTCTGTTTGTCACATGATTGGAAGGACATGATTGCACTGGAGAAGATACAGATGAGATTCATCAAGTTGTTGCCTGGGTTGGAGCATTTCAGACTGTACAGAGAGACTAGGTGGGTTTGATTTGCTTTCCTTGGAGTGAAGGAAGCGGAGGGGAAACTTGATCAATAGAGTCATACAGCAGGGAAATAGGCCTTTTGGGCCATCACAACCATACCAAACGGTAGGGACCACCTATATTAATCTAAACTAATCTTATACAGTTTGCCTTGTAGTAGTCTATGCCTTGGTGATTCAAATGCACATCTAGACTTCTTAAAAACTGTCAGTGACTCTACTTGCAGCATTCACCTACGGAATGTATTCCAGATACCATTCTTGGTGAAAAAGACCCCCCTCATATTTCTTCTCTATTTTTATCAGTTACCCTAAATCTTTGTCCCATATTCTTATCTACCTCTGATACGGGGAATAGTCTACTGCAGTGTATCCTATCTGTATACCTCATAATTTAGATCCCTCAATTATGTCTCCTGTTCATCACCTCAGTTGCAGATTCTCCAGGCTCTCCTCATATCTGAAAGTCCTCATCCAGGGCCAGCTGGTGGTGCAACGACTTTGGCACCGGACCCAGGAACGGAGGTTCCTGGGTATGAAACTAGTCGGGTCTGCCCCCGAGTACACTTTCCATCCGTGCTGGGTTGAGTGTCAAGACCGCAATTCGACCTCGTAAAATAAAGGGAAAATACTGCAAAAATTTCTGTGTGAGGAGTGGCGCACCACACAGTCTCTCTCTCACTCCGCGCCTTGTAAAAAGCCATGAAAAAGACATCATCACGGACGCACGAACAGAGGCGCATACATGGACACGCAGACGCACGCACAGACTTCGCACACGTGCAGGCTCACGCCAAAAAAAGAAAGTCCTCGTCCAACCTAGCACTATCACATCTTTCCTATAGTGTGGTGACCAAAACTGCACACAGTGCTCATGTTGAGGTTGGTACAATTGGAGCATAACCTCCCTTCTTTAGTATTTGATATGCTGACTAATGAGGCCTGCATCTCATTTGCTTTCTTAACCACACTATTTATTTGTGCTGTCACCTTCAAGGATTTTTGGACTTGTGCACCAAGGCCCCTCTGTTCCTCAGTACTCCTTTGGAGCTGTCATTTGTGTGTATGTCCTAGCCTTACTGGTACTTTAAAAATACATCATTTTATGTTTATCTGGATTTAGACCTTTGACAGGGTGATACACATGAGGCTGATAATCAAGATAAGAGCCCATGGTATTACAGAAAAGATACGAGCATAGTTAGAAGATTGGCTGACCGGCAAGAGGCAAAGAATGGGAATAAAGGGGGCCTTTTCCGATTGGGTGCTCGTGACTAGTGTTCCATAGAGGTTGGTGTTGGGACAGTTTCTGTCCATATGTATGTCCCTGATTTGGAATTGATGACTTTGTGGCCAAGTTTGCAGATGATAAGAAGATAGGTGGAGGGGCAGGTAGTGTTAAGGAAACAGGTAGGCTGCAGAATGATTTAGACAGATTAGGAAAATGGGCAAGAAAGTAGTAAATGAAATATGATGTTGGTAAATGCATGGTCATGCACTTTGGTAGCAGAAATAAATGTACAGACTATTTTCTAAACAGAGAGAAAATCCAAAAATCTGAGATACAAAGGGACTTGGGAGTTCTTGTGCAGAACACTCTAAAGGTTAACTTGCCAGTTGAGTCAGTGGTGAGGAAGGCAAATGCAATGTTAGCATGCTGGCATTGGACAGAGTCCAGAGGCAGTTCACAAGGATGTTTTTGGGAATGAAAGGTTTATCATATGAGGAACGATTGATGGCTCTTAGTCTGTACTCGCTGGAACTTAGAAGAATGCGGGGGGGGGGAGAATCTTATTGGAACCTATCAATATTGAAAGGTCTGGGTAGAGTGTGGGAGTGGGGAGTCTAAGACCCAGATTTTTGTTGCTCTTTCATGCTTCAGTCTTCAGCCCGCCCACCTCTGTCCTCATCTTCTTGTGGTGTTTAAATTCACTCTCCATTTTCCTTTGCCATTTTTCTTGTATATTTCCTGTTTGGTCAAATGAAAGTTTTGTTTATTCAACACAAATTCCTTTTATAAAATCTTAATAAAAGTTTTTGGCACATTACAGGAATTTTCTGTGATCTTTTTTGGTCAAGATTTTAGAGATTCCTATGAGAACAAATGCAGTAGGAGCTGAGTTGCAGAATCAGCACTGTGCGGGTTCATTGCCAAGAGGTCTATCAGTAGCAGTGGCGAAAGGGTCTGTGAGCTGGAGCTCACTGTAACCAGACATTGGGTGGTAAGATCAGGCTCATTTGATTCCTCATCGATGCACCATCCTCCAACAACTCCCTAAAGAATCAGAACCAACACCATGCCCCGTAGAACACCACTAATCACTGACAGCCTGCCAGAAAAGGCCCCCTTTGTTCCCATTCTTTGTCTCCTGCCAGTCAGCCAATCTTCTATCTTTCCAGTAATACGGGCTCTTGTTTAGCAGCATCATATGTGGCACCTCATTAAAGTCCTTCTGAAAATCCAAGTAAGCAACATCTGCTGATCTGTCCTGCCTGTTAATTTCCTTAAAAGAATTCCAAGAGATTTGTCCCTGAGGAAACCATCCTGACTTTGGCCTATTTTATCATGTTCCCTCAAGTACTCGGAAACTCCAGTGTTTTCCTGACCACTGAAGTCAGACTAACTGGCCTATAATTTCCTGTGTTTTTGCCTCCGTCCCTTCTTTCTGGTTGAGACCCTTCATTTGAGCATGAAGAGTTGAGGGGAGATGGTGTAATGGGTGAATGGAAGGGATGGTAAGTGAAAGGTTACAACTACTGCAGCCTTTTGTGTCTCTTGCAGGTGTTCATGGTCGACATCTGCTCTTCTCTATTTGACTGATGCAGAACTACCACGAGTTGGTCTCCCACTCACCACCCAACTTCCCAGCGCGCACTTCCACCGTATTCATGAGGCTCGACCCTTGCCTTTGAATCAGCATCCATTGTAACCCTTTTGGTCCTCCTCGAAGCCTCTTACTAAAGGCTTACTTTCATTACAAGCCCAGGACAACCCAGAACAAAACAAACCGTGCTGTATTGCTGGTATATCCAACTGTCAATGTTGGGAATAACTCCACCCGCTCTCTATGGAAAGTTGGGGTGGGGGTAAATACTGGATCTCCTGCTCTTTTTTGGAATTGATTCCGCCCCCCCACCCCCGTTTGCTCCCAGTGGTATCCAGCATTTTGATCGTGGACTTGAGGACAAACACCTTCCTTCCTCCGTGTAAACAGAGAGCAGCTTCATGGAGCAGCATGGTGGCAGGCTATCAGTTAGTGGTGACTGTCAGGTACATTGATCTACTGTACCCCAACACACCGTACCCACTGCATTGGTGTTGCAGTTCTCTGTAGTTGTACGTCTTCTGAATAACCCACACTCCCAACGCCCACTCACTTAATGTGCTCCTGGTAGAACTCAAAACCCGTGTGAGTATTTGGTGAGAGGAGGAAATTAGGAGAGTTTGATTACCTCACAGAAATGATTAGATCCTTGACCCTCCACACAGTCCAAATATATTTATTGTCAAATAACATGTATGTTACCAAATATGAGATGTATTTTCCTGCAGGCATTTACAGACAAATAAAGAAGTACAATAGAAATGATGAAAAACTATATATAAAGACTGATAAACAACCAATGTGCAAAAAAAGATAAATTGTGCAAATAAATAATAAAAAGATACAGGGAGTGTGGGTTGTGGAGTCCCTCACAGTGAAATCTGTATGTTGAGGGCTCAGTTCAGAGTTGTGCTGAATGGAGTTCTCCACACCAGTTCAGGAGCTTGATGGTTGTAGGATAATAACTTCCTTAACCTGGTGGTGTTGTACCCAAGGCTGCTGTACATCCTGCCCAATGGTGGTAGCGAGCAGATAACATGGTCTGAATGGTAGTGCTCCTTGATAATGGATGCTGCTTTTTTGTGACAACGCTCCATGTAAATGTGCTTGATGGTGCTGAGGTCTTTGACTGTGATGGACTGGGCTCTATCCACCACTTAGAAATTAGAACATAGAAATTTACAGCATATTACAGGCCCTTCGGCCCACAATGTTGTCCCAACCATGTAGCCTACTCTAAAAACTACCTAGAAATTCCCTAGCGCATAGCCCTCTATATTTCTAAGCTCCATGTACCTATCTAAGAGGCTCTGAAAAGACCCTATTGTATCACTTCCTCCACCACAGTCGGTGGCAGTGCATTCCATGCACCCACCACTCTGTAAAAAAAACTTACTCCTGACATCCCCTCGGTACCTTTTTCTAAGCGCCTTAAAACTATGCCGCCTCGTGTTAAGCATTTCAGCCCTGGGAAAAAGCCTCTGACTATCCACACAGTCAATGCCCCTCATCATCTTATATACCTCTATCAGGTCACCTCTCATACTCCGTCGCTCCAAGGAGAAAAGGCCAAGTACATTTCATAAGGTATGCACTTCAATCCAGGCAACATCCTTGTAAATCTCCTCTGCACTCTCTCTATACTATCCACATCCTTCCTGAGGTGAGGTGACCAGAACTGAACATAGTACTCCCAAGTGGGCTCTGACCAAGGTCTTATATAGCCATAACATTACCTCACGGCTCTTGAACTCAATCCTACGTTTGATGAATGCCATACGCCTTCTTAACAGCACAGCAGCTTTGAGTGTCCTGTCAACACAGACCCCAAGATCTCTCAGATCCTCCACACTGCCAAGAGTCTTAACATTTATATTCTGTCTTCAAATTGGACCTACCAAAATGAACTGCCTCACATTTATCTGGGTTGAAGTCCATCTGACACTTCTCAGCCCAGTTCTGCATCCTATCGATGTCCCACTGTTTCTGCAAACTTTCATTCCTGGCATTAGTGTTTCCATTCCAGGCTGAGATGCAACCATTAGGATACTCTCCACTATGCATTGATAGAAGTTTGTCAAAGTCTGCTGAATACGCAAACTTCAAAGAAAGTAGAGGCACTGCCTTACTTTCTTTGTCATGGCACTTGCGTGCTGGTCCCAGGGCAGATTCTCTGATATGATAAGACAATGTTTCATATTTACCCCAGCACCACAAGCCAATTCTTTTCCGGTCAAAATGATGTGTTAATCAAAATAGGGTGGCTCTTGGGTCAACATGGTTACTGCCTTGCTGGGAAGGAGTCCTAAGATCGTGATCCTTTATCTCTTCAAAGGCAGTCTTCATAGCTGAAACAGAATTTCCAAGAGGACAAGAACCCTTGGAAGATCAGGTCTTAAATTCCCAAAAATCAGTGTAACCAAATGCAGAAATTACATCTGAGGTCCTAAAGGGGTTTGACTGGGTAGATGCTGGGATGTTTCCATCCCACCTGGGAGAAACACAATCAAGAAGAACATCTAGAATGGGTTTCTCATTTAAAAGTAAGATGTGTAGAAAGTTCTTCTCTTGAAGGTGGTAAGTCTCTGGATTTCTGCCCTTGAGGGTGGAGGACACTGGATCATTTTATACATGTATTTGAAATATTGGGGTTACAGGGGAATTGACACATGGCTGGACTGGATGGTGGCGTCACGTAGAGGTGGATTGTGCATGGACGTGGAAGTTCTGTCTCAGTCCTGCTCCCCCGACCCGAAGCACCTGGTGGTCCAGTGTCATCTGTTCTACTCGTTCTCCACCATCATCTTGGTAGTGGCATACATTACACCCCTGACTAACATCAAGCTGGCACTGGAGCAGCTTAGCACTTTGATCATCAGTCACGAGTCAGCATCCTTAATGCCTTCCCGATCATTGCAGGGCACTTCAACTTGGCTAGCTTGAAGACGCCTCTGACTAACTGCATTCAATATATCATCTGTAGAACCAGAGGAGTCAATACACTTGATTGCTGTTACACCATAATAAAGAATGCCTACAGTGCCATCCCACACTTATGCTTTGGCAAGTCCAATCATTTGGCTGTACTTCTACTACCAGCAGATAGGCAGAGACTAAGGATCATAGCACTAGTTGTGAAGATGGTGAGGGTATGACTAAGGAAGATGGAGATGTGTTTACAAGACTGATCTGAATAGAAACTTAGGAAATAGGTGCAGGAGTAGGCTGTTCGGCCCTTCGAGCCTTCAGTGCCATTCAGTACGATCATGGCTGATCATCCAACTCAGAACCCTGTACCTGCCTTCTCTCCATACCCCCCGATCCCTTTAGCCACAAGGGCTGTATCTAACTCCCTCTTAAATATAGCCAATGAACTGGCTCAACTGTTTCCTGTGGCAGAGAATTCCACAGATTCACCACTCTCTAGGTGAAGAAGTTTTTCCTCATCTCGCTCCTAAAAGGCTTCCCCTTTATCCTCAAACTGTGACCCCTCGTTCGGCACTTCTCCAACATCGGGAACAATCTTCCTGCATCTAGCCTGTCCAATCCCTTTAGAATTTTATACGTTTCAATCAGATCCCCCCTCAATCTTCTAAATTCCAGAGAGTATAAGTCTAGTCGATCCAGTCTTTCATCATGTGAGAGTCCTGCCATCCCAGGAATCAATCTGGTGAACCTTCTTTGTACTCCCTCTATGGCAAGAATGTCTTTCCTCAGATTGGAGGACCAAAACTGCACACAATACTCCAGGTGTGGTCTCACCAAGTCCTCGTACAACTGCAGTAGTACCTCCTTGTTCCTGTACTCGAATCCTCTCGCTATAAATGCCAGCATACCATTCGCCTTTTTCACCGCTTGCTGTACCTGCATGCCCACTTTCAATGACTGGTGTATAATGACACCCAGGTCTCGTTGCACCTCCCCTTTTCCTAATCGTCCACCATTCAGATAATAATCTGTTTTCCTGTTCTTGCCACCAAAGTGGATAACCTCACATTTATCCACATTAAGTTGCATCTGCCATGAATTTGCCCACTCACCTAACCTATCCAAGTCACCCTGCATCTTAGCATCCTCCTCACAGCTAACACTGCTGCCCAGCTTCGTGTCATCCGCAAACTTGGGAGATGCTGCATTCAATTCCCTCGTCTAAGTCATTAATATATATTGTAAACAACTGGGGTCCCAGCACTGATCCTTGCGGTACCCCACTAGTCACTGCCTGCCATTCTGAAAAGGTCCTATTTATTCCAACTTTTGCTTCCTGTCTGCCAACCAATTCTCTATCCACATCAATACCATACCCTCAATACTGTGTGTTTTAAGTTTGTACACTAATCTCCTGTGTGGGACCTTGTCAAAAGCCTTTTGAAAATCCAAATATACCACATCCTCTGGTTCTCCCCTATCCACTCTACTAGTTACATCCTCAAAAAATTCTATGAGATTCCTCAGACATGATTTTCCTTTGACAAATCCATGCTGATTTCATCGCTTTCCAGATGTGCTGTTATCACATCTTTGATAACTGACTCTAGCATTTTCCCCACCACCGATGTCAGGTTTACGGGTCTATAATTCCCCAGTTTCTCTCTCCCTCTTTTTTTTTAAAAAGCGGGGTTACATTAGCCACCCTCCAATCCTCAGGAACTAATCCAGAATCTAAAGAGTTTTGAAAAATTATCACTAATGCATCCACTATTTCTTGTGCTACTTCCTTAAGCACTCTGGGATGCAGACCATCTGGCCCTGTAGATTTATCTGCAATTATCCCTTCAATTTACCTAACACCACTTCCCTACTAACATGTATTTCCCTCAGTTCCTCCATCTCACTAGACCCTCGGTCCCCTACTATCTCTGGAAGATTATTTATGTCTTCCTTAGTGAAGACAGAACCAAAGTAGTTATTCAATTGGTCTGCCATGTCCTTGTTCCCCATGATCAATTCACCTGTTTCTGACTGTAAGGGACCTATATTTGTCTTAACCAATCTTTTTCTTTTCACATATCTATAAAAGCTTTTACAGTCAGTTTTTATGTTCCCTGCCAGCTTTCTCTCATAATCTTTTTTCCCTTTCCTAATTAAGCCCTTTGTCCTCCTCTGAATTTCTCCCAGTCCTCAGGTGTGCTGCTTTTTCTGGCTAATTTGTATGCTGCTTCTTTGGAATTGATACTATCCTTAATTTCCCTTGTCAGCCATGGGTGCACTACCTTCCCTGGTTTATTCTTTTGCCAAACTGGGATGAACAATTGTTGTAGTTCATCCATGCGATCTTTAAAAGCTTGCCATTGCATATCCACCATCAACCCTTTAAGTATCATTTGCCAGTCTATCTTAGCTAATTCACGTCTCATATCTTCAAAGTTACCCTTCTTTAAGTTCAGAACTTTGTTACTGAATTAACTATATCACTCTCCATCTTAATGAAGAATTCCACCATATTATGGTCACTCTTACCCAAGGGGCCTTGCACGACAAGATTGCCAACTAACCCTTCCTCATTGCTCAATACCCAGTCCAGAATAGCCTGCTCTCTAGTTGGTTCCTCAACATGTTGGTTCAGAAAACTATCCCGCATACATTCTAAGAAATCCTCTTCCTCAGCACCCTTACCTATTTGGTTCACCCAGTCTACATGTAGATTGAAGTCACCCATTAAAACTGCTGTTCCTTTATTGCACGCATTTCTAATTTCCTGTTTAATGCCATCCCCAACCTCACTACTACTGTTAGGTGGCCTGTATACAACTCCCACCAGCGTTTTCTGCCCCTTAGTGTTATGCAGCTCTACTCACATCGATTCTACATCCTCCCGGACTATACCATATTCAGGGATTCCTCTGCAGTTCTTATTGACTGTGATACAGCCATCACTAACCTCAAGATCAATGTGGATGAGTGTGTGCCTTTGAGACCATACCAAATCTTCCCAAACCAGAAGCTCTGGATGAACCATAAGATTCATAGCCTTCTGATAGCTAGATCTGTGGCTCTTCGGACTGGTGATCCAGAATCCTACAAGAGATCCAGGTACAACCTACAGAAGACCATCATGATCACGAAAGGACAATTTCATGTGAAGTTAGTGACATAATCAGTTGCACGACAGCTGTGGCGAATTTTACATGCCATTACTTCCTATAAGCCGGCTGATGGTATAGTGGTATCCGTATCAAACTTCAAGGTGAGTGGTCCCAGGTTCAAATCTAGCTTGTTCCTTGCATACTTTCCATCTGTGCTGGGTTAGAGCGTTGAGCTAGCAACTCAGCTTCGTAAAAAACAGACAAGTGCTGAGGAAACGGCTGGGTTGCTGCCCAATGCACCACAAGGCATGGAGAGGAGCAACGTCAACTTCCTATAAGGTGAATCCTAACAGCATAATGACAGTGATGTTCCACTCCCTGATGTGCTGAACACCTTTTATGACAGTTTGTAAGGGAGAATAACATTACACCTCTGCTAATCCCCACAGCATTTGGAAACCCTGTGATCTCTGTTTCCAAGCTGACGTTGGAACATCTTTCAAGAGGATGAACCAGAGTCCGATGATGCTCCTAACTGGGTACTGAAAATCTGTACCAACCAATTGGTGACAGGGACATCTTCAATCTCTGTTGCAGTTAGAGATTCCCACCTACTTCAAAAGGGCATCAATCATGCAGGTATCCAAGAAGAGGTACCCAAGGGTGATCTGTCTCAACAATTCTCACCTGCTAGCACCCACATCTACTGTGATGACATGTTTTGAGAGGTTGGTCATGGTTGGAATTAACTCCTGTCTGAAAAAGGACCCGGACCCACTGCAATTTGCCTACCTCCACAACAAGTCTACAGCAGATCATAAACACAGGAGATTCTGCGGGTGTTGGAGCAACACAGACAAAGTGCTCACTGGCTCTTCACTCAACTTTGGAACACCTGGACAACAGTACGACAAATGTCAGGCTGCTTTTTATCGATTACAGTTCAACATTCAACATCATCTTCCCCTCACTAATGAAAATGCTTCAAGATATGGGCCACTGTATCTCCCTTTGCATCTGGATTCTCGACTTCCTTGTCTGGAAAACAAGTCAGTGCAAATTGGTGGTAAATTCCTCCTCCTTGCTTAAAATCAACACAGTTGCATCACAAGGATGTGTACTTAGTCCACTATTCTATTCTCTCTACATTCATGACTGTGTGGCTAGGCACAACTCAAATACCATCTATAAATTCACCCATGACTCGACAGTTGTTGGCAGAATCTCGGATGATGTGGAGGAGGCTTGCAGGAGTGAAATGGATGGGCTGTCACAACAACAACCTTGCACTTAATGTCTGTAAGACCAAAGAATTGATTGTGGAATTCAGGAAAAGAGAGTCAGGAGAGCACACACACCAGTCCTCGGCCCTGGAAAATGTGAGCAGCTTCAATCTTTCAGAGGATCTATTCTGGGTCCAGCATGTTTATACAATCACTAAGAAGGCATGCTAGTGAGTATACTTCATTAGGGGTTTGAGGTAATTTGGTATGTCACCAAAGACTCATGCAAATTTCTTCCGTGGAGAGCATTCTAAATGGTTACATCACAGCCTGGTATGAAGCCTCCATTGCACAGGATGACAAGAGGGTTGTAAACTCAGCCGGTTCCATCATGGATACAAGAGTCCCATCCATTGAAAACATCTTCAAAAAGTGGTCTGTCAATAAAGTGGAACCCATCATTAAAGACCTTATCCTCAAGCACATGTCCTCTGCTACAGGAACTTGAAGACCTACAGTCAACATTTTAAGAACAGCCTCTTTCCCTCCACCATCAGATTTCTGAATGGCCCAGGAAACCATAAACCTTTAAGCACACCTGGTGTGTTGGTGTGTTTACATTCATCAACTGTGGGATTGAGTTCAAGAGCCATGAGGTAATGTTACAGTTATATAAGACCTTGGTCAGACCCCACTTGGAGTACTGTGTTCAGTTCTGGTCACCTCACTACAGAAAGGATATAGATACTAAGAAAGAGTGCAGAGGAGATTTACAAGGATTTTGCCTGGATTGGAGAGCATGCCTTATGAGAATAGGTTGAGTGAACTTGGCCTTTTCTCCTTGAAGTGATGGAGAATGATAGATGACCTGACAGAAGTGTATAAGATGGTGAGGGGCATTGCTGGAGTGGCTAGCCAGAGGCTTTTTCCCAGGGCTAAATTGGCTAACACAAGGGGTATAGTTTTAAGGTGCTTGGAAGTGGGTACAGAGGGGATGTTGGGTAAGTTTTTCACACAATGTGGTCGGTGCATGGGATGCACTGCTGGTGATAGTGGTAGAGGTGGATACAATAGGGTCTTTTAAGAGACCCTTAGATAGGTACATTAAACTTAAAAAAAATAGAGGGCTATATGGTAGGGTAATTCTAGGCAGTCTCTAGAGCAGGTTACATGGTCAGCACCACATTGTGGGCCGAAGGGCCTGTAATGTGCTGTAGATTTCTATGTCCTAAACCATAAATCCAAAGGCCCTTAATCTTTGTATTATTTATTTATTTTGTAACCTTATAGCAATTTTTATGTATTGCACTATACTACTGCCATGAAACAACAATTTTCACATCATACAGTACCTATAACAAATATTCAACGCTCTTTGAAGTTTTCATGTTTTATTGTTTTACAACATTAAATCGCAGTGGATTTAATTTGGCTTTTTTGACACGGATCAAAAAGGTGATAATAATGAAAGTGATGATAAACCTGATTCTGAAATTGAAGAATGTGCAGAGCTAGCAGCGAAGAGATTAGGCCTGGGGCAGTTTAAATGGCAGGTCAGGTTTAGCGAACCGGGTATCCTAATCTTATGCTGTTCTCAAATATTACCCAGGGCATAATTAGCCCTAATGCTGTCGGGAGAAACTTACCACAACATAATTTGCCAGCTATCCCTGTCTCTGTGAGGGATGTCAGGGACAGTAAAAATAGACAGAAGCAAAGTAGGATTAAGGGGAATCCCAAGGCACTCAATCCATTCATCATGAGCAAGCAGATAACTAGGGAGAGTGTAAGGCCACTCAAGGATAAAGAGGGGAACATTTGCTTGGATGCAGAGGATGTGAGTGAGGTACTTAACAAGTACTTTACTTCAGTGTTTACCAAGGAAAAGGGCATGAAGGATAGGGTGATCAGTGCCAAGAGTATTAATATACTAGAGCATCTCAAAGTAGATGAGGTAGTGTTAGGGTCTCTTAAAGAGCATATCCTCGGGCCTGATGGGTTAGGCCCCAGGTTATTGAGAAAAGCAAGAGAAGAGATTGCTGGGGCCTTGACCAATACCTTTGTGACCTCTCTAGCCACAGGCAAGGCCCCTGAGTACTGGCAACTAGCTAATGCTGTTCCATTATTCAAGAAGGGATAATCCAGGAAACTGCAGACAGGTGAGTCTCATGTCAGTGGTAAGGAAGAGTCACTGGAGAGACTTCTTAGGGATAGGACTTAGGAGCATTTAGAAATTTGTCATCTGTTTTCGTGATATTATTCTGGAAAAACATTTTATCATTTCTTAATGCCATGATGAGGCTAAACTCAGGTTGGAGGAGCAACACCTCATATACCGTCTAGGTAGTCTCCAGCCCCTTGGTATGAACATAGAATTCTCCAACTTCCGGTAATTCCCTCCCCCTCCCTTCCTCTATCCCTATTTCACTCTACCCCCTTCCCCAGCTCCCTCATGGTTCCTCCTTCTTCTACTACCCATTGTTTTCAGGGCTATGATGTCAATGCTTCCCCTCCCCCACCCCTTTGTCTTTCAAATTACTGGTCTTTCAACTGATGCTACAAGCATTCTTCAAATCCTTCCCCATCTTTCATTCTTCAGTCCTGACGAAGGATTCTGGCCCGAAACGTCGACTCATCATTTCTGACTGATGCTGCCCGACCTGCTGAGTTCATCCTTTACTAAATGACAATAAAAGGGGACTGCGTGTCCTCGTAATCATTATCATCATAATCAGGGAGAGCCAGCATTGCTTTGTGCGGAGCAAGTCGTGTCTTACGAACTTGATTGCGTTTTTTGATGAGGTACAAGTGTGACTGATGAAGGTAGAACTGTGGATGTTTTCAACATGGATTTTAATAAGGCGTCTCACAAAGCCCCTCATGGGAAGTTTATCCAGAAGATTAAGATGCATGGGATCAATGGTGAATTGGCTGTTTGGATTCAGAATTGGCTTGCCCATAGAAGACAGGAGGGTAGTGGTCGAAGGGATTTCTTCTAGCTGGATGTCTGTGATTGGTGGTGTTCCGCAGGGATCTGTCCTGCAGCCTCTGCTGTTTGTGATGTATATAAATGAATGGATGAAAATGTAGATGGGTGGATTTGTAATTTTGCAGATGATACAAAGATTGGTGGGGTTGTGGATAGCGTAAATGACTGGCAAAGAATACAGCAGGATCAGTTGCAGATATGCGTGGAGAAATGACAGATGGAGTTTAACATGGTCAGAGGTGAAGTGTTGCACCTTAATAAGTCAAATGTAAGGAGACAGTACATTGTTAAGGGCAAGACCATTAATGGTGTAGAGGAGCAGAGGGATTTTGTGGTCCAAGTTCATAGCTCCCTAAAAGACGCTTTTGATAGAGTGGTTAAGAAGTCATATGTTTGCCTTTATTCGTCATGGCACTGAATTTAAGAGTCAGCAAATTGTGTTGCAGCTTCATAGAACTCTAGTTAGGCTGCATCTGGAGTATTGCACACAGTACTGGAAGGATGGTAAGTCTTTGGAGAGGGTACAGAAGTGTTTTACCAAGCTGCTGCCTGGATTAGAGGGCATGTGCTATAAGGAGAGGGTGGACAAGCTTGAGTTGTTTTCTCTATAGTGGAGGAAGTTGAGGGGGGATCTGTTAGAGGTTTATGAGATTATGAGATAGAGTAGACAGATGGTATCTTTCTCCCAGGGTTGAAATGTCTAAAAACCAGATAATGTGCATTTGAGCTGAGAGGAGGTCATTTCAAAGGAGATATGAGGGGCAAGTTTTTTACACAAGAGTTGTGGGTGTCTGAAATACTCAGCCTGGGTTGGTGATAGAGGCAGATTCTTCAGAGGCATTTAGATAGGCACGTGAATGTGAGGAACATGGAAGGGTGTGGACGTTGTGTAGGCAGGGAGGATTAGTTTAGTTGGCCATTTGATTACTAATAATTTATTTGGTTTGGCACAATATTGAGAGCCAAGTTCCTGTTTTTGTGCTCCAGATTTCTATGTTCTATGTTCTGTGTTCTGTGCTCCTGTGTTCTGTGTCCCATGTTCTGTGCTCCTGTGTCCCATGTTCTGTGCTCCTGTGTCCCAAGTCCTGTGCTCCTGTGTCCCATGTCCTGTGCTCCTGTGTCCCATGTTCTGTGCTCCTGTGTTCTATATTCTGTGCTCCTGTGTTCTATGTTCTGTGCTCCTGTATCCCATGTTCTGTGCTCCTGTATCCCATGTTCTGTGCTCCTGTGTTCTATGTTCTGTGCTCCTGTATCCCATGTTCTGTGCTCCTGTGTTCTATGTTCTGTGCTCCTGTGTTCTATATTCTGTGCCCCTGTGTTCTGTGTTCTGTGCTCCTGTGTTCTATGTTAAACATAGAAACATAGAAAACCTAGAGCACAATACAGGCCCTTTGGCCCACAAAGCTGTGCTGAATATGTCCTCAGCTTAGAAATTACCTAGGGTTACCCATAGCCCTCTATTTTTCTGAGTTCCATGTACCTGTCCAGGAGTCTTTTAAAAGACCCTATTGTATCTGCCTACACCACCGTCACCAGCAGCCCATTCCACGCACTCACCACTATCTGCGTAAAAAACTTAGCCCTGACATCTCCTCTGTACCTACTTCCAAGTACCTTAAAACTGTGACCTCTCATGCTAGCCATTTCAGCCCTGGGAAAAAGCCTCTGACTATCCACACGATCAATGCCTCTCATCATCTTCTACACCTCTATCAGGTCACCTCTCATCCTCCATCACTCCAAGGTAAAAAGACCGAGTTCACTCAACCTATTTTCATAAGGCATGCTCCCCAATCCAGGCAACATCCTTGTAAATCTCCTCTGCATCCTTTCTATGGTTTCCACATCCTTCCTATAGTGAGGCGACCAGAACTGAGCACAGTACTCCAAGTGGGGTCTGACCAGGGTCCTATATAGCTGCAATAGAAGCTTCCTTCACTGTGCTATCAGAATTTGGAACAGCCTTCCAGATGCTGTGGTTGGAAACATCTGCGATGATGGGGTTCAAGACTTCAAGAGTGGAGTGCAAAAAAAACCTATCATCTCTGGGAGAGAAGTCACACGCTTCTTCATAAGCTATCATGAAGGGGGACCAGGACGGCAATGCTTGGTTGTTGGTAGGTAGGGTTAACACCTGACTTTCAAGAGCACTTGTGAGTTATGTTCCGGCTGGACTTAGTCCTTAAACTGCTGGAGAACAGTGCAGAAAGAACAAGTGCTGTTTTCTCCTGGTAGGGATTAGTTTTTAGTTCCAAGTGTTCCTGCCATGTTTTGTCACCCTGCAACCTTATCCTTCAACCTCTTTGAATTATGGAGGACAGCATGTGTATAAATGTCTCTCTCCAGCAGACTTCATCATGATCATCATGACTCCAGTACTTACATAATACTAAAACTCGCATGCTCTGTCTGTCTGTTTGTGACCTCCAGTTAGCACAAACGGTGCATTACAGCGGCACTTTTTTTGGCTAAATCGAATCAAGATGTGCTAACTTACAGAATGCAGGCAAAGTTCAGGGTTATATATTCGTATAAAATTGCTTATTCGCCAAAAAATCAACAGGCTGGATTTCACCCGGGAGCCGATCGGCCATTATGGAAATCGGACAGCCCGAAACATGCGCACGGCCAGCCTCAGCAGCGACACCTACCGGAGCATAAGGGCAGAGCAGCTCTATTTCGTGGGGTCACATACTACGTGTGCAGGATTGGGACAGATCTAACTGCCACCCATCAATAATTGATAATTACATCTTATTGTAATGACGTACTTCCAGACAGCCATGAAACCCTTTGCTGCAGTCAAAGGACAGCGGTGACTATATCACATCCATTTAGAAGAGCGCCAACCACATCATCAAGAATAATCAGCATCCTTTGGTGTTAGTGCTTTGTATCTTCTATCCAGCATTAGGGTAAAAAAAATGGTCAGCCTAATTATGCCGCGTGGAAAGGGAAGGCGGACATTATGGTCAAGAGAATATGCCAAACGTCGTTGGGAAGCGGCAAGGAAAGGGAGAGAACAAGAACTGGATGAGGCCAGGGACTCCAGGATCAAAGAGTCAGGACGAAAAAGATGAGAGAAGAAGAGACAGAGGAGGAGAGGCATGCATGTCTCCAGGTTCAGAGACAAAGAACAAACAGTAGAAGAGATGAAGAGATGGCGGATGAAAGGACTGCACGTCTCCAGAATGACAACGAGAGGCACTAGGGTGGCAGATAAACCAGAAATGATGCCATCCAAAGTGACCTTTGTTAAATGAGGAGCAGCTATATTTGCTTTGTTACGCATCGTTCTTCTTTAATAAACTGAGGTTTTCTACTTCAGTTTCCAAAGCAACGCAATACTAATAGCATTCAGGAAAATTTAATGTTCATTCTGGTCACATCAGACTGCACTACCCTTCTCTCAAAGGGTGCCCCAACGGGTCACCCCGTTGTCTAGATTCTACCATTTTTTAATTGTACATATGATTTTTTTTTTTGTGTTCTATTGCTGAGCAGCAGTGAACCATCTGATCGGCCTATTAGAGTTCTCTTTGGGAACTAGTTGACTTGATGAGCATTTCTGATCTGGCTGTTGTTCACGATTGCATTTAATAAAAAAAAACATTACCTCTCGGCTCCTAAATTCAATCCCACGATTGATGAAGGCCAGTGCACCGTATGCTTTGTTAACCACAGAGTCAACCTGCGCAGTAGCTTTGAGTGTCGTATGGACTCGGATCCCAAGATCCCTCTGATCCTCCACACTGCCAAGAGTCTTACCATTAATACTATATTCTGTCATCATATTTGAACTACCAAATTGAACTACTTCACACTTATCTGTGTTGAACTCCATCTGCCACTTTTCAGCCCAGTTTTGCATCCTATCAATGTCCTGCTGTAACCTCTGACAGCCCTCCACACTATCCACAGCACCTCCAACCTTTGTGTCATCAGCAGACTTACTAACCCATCCCTCCACTTCCTCATCTAGGTCATTCATAAAAATCATGAAGAGTAAGGGTCCAAAAACAGATCCCTGAGGCACACCACTGGGACTGACCTCCATGTAGAATATGATCCGTCTACAACCACTCTTTGCCTTCTGTGGGCAAGCCAGTTCTGGATCCACAAAGCAATGTCCCCTAGGATCCTATGCCTCCTTATTTTCTCAATAAGCTTTGCATGGGGTACCTTATCAAATGCCTTGCTGAAATCCACATACACTACATCTATGGTTCTACTTTCATCAATGTGTTTAGTCACATCCTCAAAAAATTTAATCAGGCTGGTAAGGTACAACCTGCCTTTGACAAAGCCATGTTGACTATTCCTAATCATATTATGCCTCTCCAAATGTTCATAAATCCTCCCTCTCAGGATCTTCTTCATCAAGTTAACAACCACTGAAGTAAGACTCACTGGTCTATAATTTCCTGGGTTATCTCTACTCCCTTTCTTGAACAACATCCACAATCCCCCAATCCTGCGGAACCTCTCCCGTCCCCATTGATGATGCAAAGATCACTGCCAGAGGCTCAGCAAGCTCCTCCCTCACCTCCCACAGTAGCCTGTTCTATGTCCTATGCGCCTGTGTTCTATGTTCTATATTATCTGTTTCTGTGCTTCAAGGCTCGATATTCTATGTACTGTGCTCCTGTGTTCTATGTTGTACATTCTGTGCTCCAGTGTTCTATGTTCTTTGTCCTATGGTCCTGTGTTCGATGTTCTGTGCTCTTGTCCTGTTTCTATGCTCCATTGTTCTATGATCTATATGAATGAGAGGAGTATGGAGAGCTATGTGCTAGTAGATAGGACTAGGCAGAGTAACAACTTGGCACTGACTGAGTGGGGCGAAGGGCCTGTTTCTGTGCTGCATCTCTCTATGACTATGTTCAATCGTTCCATAGGGCATTGCTTTGTTGAACCTGCAGATGGCGTTCTAACCCAGCAGTATAACATTCCAGAAGCAAGACCATGTTTGGTCTTACAGCTTGGGCAGTGTGTAAATCTTAGAGATACAGCGTGGAATAAGCCCTTCCCGCCTTTGAAACTGTGCCACCAGCAACTCCTGATTTAACCCCAGCCTAATCACAGGACAATTGACAGTGACCAGTTAACCTACTAAGCAGTATATCTTTGGGCTGTGGGAGGATACTGGAGCACCCAGAGGAACCCCATCCATTCCATGGGGAGGACATCCAAACTCCTTTTAGCAGACACCAAGATGGAACTCCAACTCTGACGCGCTGAGCTGTAACAGGGTTGAGCTATCTGCTACGCTACCATAGTACCAGTGAAGACCTTGACATGGGTAATAACGGGATTTACTCGCTGCTTGGGTCTTAATGACAAAATGTATGGTAACCGAACAAGAATATCTGAAAACAGACAGACAGACGTACTTTATTGATCCCGAGGGAAATTGAGTTTCATTACAATTGTACCAACCAACAATAGAGTATAAATATAGCAATATAAAACCATAAATAATTAAATAGTAATATGTAAATTATGCCAGGAAATAAGTCCAGGACCAGCCTATTGGCTCAGGGTGTCTGACCCTCCAAGGGAGGAGTTGTAAAGTTTGATGGCCACAGGCAGGAATGACTTCCTATGACGCTCTGTGTTGCATCTCGGTGGAATGAGTCTCTGGCTGAATGTACTCCTGTGCCCAACCAGTACATTATGTAGTGAATGGGAGACATTGTCCAAGATGGCATGCAACTTGGACAGCATCCTCTTTTCAGACACCACCGTCAGAGAGTCCAGTTCCATCCCCACAACATCACTGGCCTTACAAATGAGTTTGTTGATTCTGTTGGTGTCTGCTACCCTCAGCCTGCTGCAGACTAATGCAGTTATTTGGTATGAAAAAAGTGCACTCATGAAAGATATTAACACAAGGGACTGCAGATGTGAGAACTTGGATAACAAACTATCTGCTCGAGGAACTCAGCATGTCGATCAAAATCTATGTGAGGAAAGAAATCTTTGCAGAGTTTCCATCTGCGATGTTGACAACTTTTCTCCCCTCAGAGATAATATTTGACTTGTTCAGTTCCTCCAGCAGATTGTTGTTTGCTCGAAAATTGTTAATCTTGTATAAATAAGGATAGGTTCAAAGTTCAAGGTAAATGTGTTTTTGAAGTATGTTTTTGTTTCAAAGTACTACCTTGGGATTCATTTTCTTGCAGGTGATTACAAAAAAAATAGAAATACAATAGAATTTATGTAAAGCTATGCATAACTGCCAATGACTGCCAAAAAAGTAATATGCAAAATAAGACAAACTGCAAATAAAAAAAAATACTGAGAACATGAGTTGTAACGGGTCCTTGAAAATGAGTCTGTAGGTTATAGAATCAGCTCAGAGTTGTGGTGATTGCAGTTATCCACATTGGTTCAAGAGTCTGATGGTTGAATAACTGTTCCTGAACCTGGTGTCTGTACCTCCTTCCCGATGGTAGTTATGTGATGAGAGCACGGCCTGGATGGTAGGGGTCCTTGATGCTGTCCTTGTGACAGCATCCTAAACGTGCTCAGTGGTGGGAGGCCTTTGCTTGTGATGGACTGGGCTGTATCCACCACTTTCTGTAGGCTTTTCCATCTTGGTCCCAGGTGTTTCCATATCAGACCGTGATGCAACCAGTTAGAATGCTCTCCACTGTGTATCTATAGAAATTTATTAATATTTTTAACAACATTCCCAATCTACGCAAGCAGAGGCACTACCATGCCGTATTTGTGATGACACTTAGCGCCGGTCCTGGGGCAGATTCTCGACGTTAATGCTGACCTTCACGTCTGTTTCTCTGATGAGGACTGGCTCGCAGACCTCTGGCTTCTTTCTCCTGTAGTTCTATCGGTTTTGTTGACACTGAGTGAGAGGTTGTTGTTGTGATACAATTCAACCAGATTTTCAACCCCCCTCCTATATACCAATTTCTCACCTCCTTTGATTCAGCCGACAACAGTGGTGTCATCAGCAAACGTAATTACAGTGTTGGAGTCATAGATATAAAGTGATTGAGCAGGGGGCTAAGCACATACCCTTGTGCTGATTGTGATTGTGGGGGGAGATGTTGTTGTCAATCCCTACTGACTGGGGTTAGCAAGTGAGGAAACTGAGGGAGATATTGAGGCCCAGGAGCTTAGTGATGGATTTCATGGGGATGATCATGTTGAATGCTGAGCTGTAGTCAATGAAGAACATCCTGATGTATGAAGACATTGCCCAGCTGTTCCAGAGCTGAGAGAAGAGCCAATGAAAAGGCATCTCTGTTGACCTCTTGTGACGGATGCAAATTGGAGCAGATCCAAGTCATTCCTTAGGCAGTCATCGATACGCTTCGTAATCAACTTCTCAAAGCACTTCATCACAGTGGATATAAGTGCTACGGACAATAGTCATTGAGACAGATTACCACGTTCTTCTTGAGCACCTGTATAATTGATGCCTGCTTGAAGCAGGTGGACACCTCAGACTGCCGAAGTTAGATCTTCATTACTCGGCCAGGTACACTGCCTGGCCCAGATGGCTTTCATGGGTGCACCCTACTCACTTTCACATTGGCCTCAGATCACAGGGTCGCTGTGTGCTGTGGGGCTTTGTGAAGGTACCTCCACCTCCATGTTCTGTCAGTCAAAGTGAGCATAAAGCATTCAGCTCATCTTGGAGCAAAACCCTCTTGTCACTGATGTTGTTTGGTTTTGATTTTTAGAAGGTGATTGCATTCAAGCCCGGCCACAGTTGTTGAGCCTCCGTCTGTGATTCTAGTTTAGTCTGGAATATTCTCTTTGCCTGTGAGATGGCTTTCTGGAGGTCATGCTTGGAGCTCTTGTGCTTTCCTGGGTTATCAGTCCTGAATGCCACCGATCTGGCCAACAACAGGTTTAGGACCTCTTGGTTCATCCAGGACTTCTGGTTGTAGAAGACTCTGAATAATTTTGTGGGGACACACCCACATGTGGTGGACAATGATATGCACTTGGTGGACAAGCACAGGCACATTGTAACATGATGCAGACAGGTCAGACATCCCACCTATCCTGGAAGTTCCGGGAATCTCCCGCATATTAATAGCAGCTTCCTGATGCCCGCAAGTTATATACAATATCCCGGAAATGAGAGGGAGAGGGAGAGCGGGAGCAGGAGTGAGCATTCTGATTGGTCTCTCTTTCTGACAAGTTGACCTATCAGTTTTCTCTGTGGGCGGGCTTTACAGTCGACCTCTCTCTCTCTTTCATTGTCCATCAGTTCAGTTTAGTGTCCTGCAGCGCCATGGCAGAGTGTTTCAAAAAAAGAAAATATAAAACACACTTCACCCCAGACTACACTAAAGTGTACCCCTGCCTAATAGGGGTCAAAATAATGACTGTGTTGCTCGCTGCACTGTTTGCAACAGTGACTTTTCTATTGCCCATGGTGGGTTAGGACTGTAAAAGACATGTTGAGGTGAGTTTAACAGGTGTCATTCATTCATTAGCATAGCTAACATTATTTAAACTAGCTGGCTAGCTGCTAAGGAGCTACTCTATTGATGTCCTACATGATGAGGCCAAACTCCCTGTAGACGTGCTTAAGGTTGTAATAGAATTAAAAATGACTCCATGATAAGTATATATTTTAATCTCACATTTTCTGCATAAACCCAGTTAACAGATTACAGATTGGTTTACAGATTAGACAAAATCACTAAACAAAGTATTACATAAGACAATATAATAAGGATACACCTTGTGATTTTATTTCTTCTAGGGACCACAATATATTAGGGAGGTTAATCGCAGGGAAGGCTGCTCCAAGTATTTCACAGTTCTTTTCAGCAGAGCCACATCACAGTACAAGGAAAGTTTGCAAAAGAAATAGAAAAACTATTTGCATTAGCACTGAGATTGCCAACAAAATACTAAACAAGGAATATATATGTATGTGTGTGTGTGTGTGTGTGTGTGTGTGTGTGCAAATGGTTTCAATATGTGTCAAATAAATTGTTGTGTTCTTTCATAATCAAATGTCCCGTATACATACGCCCTTGGAGGTCGGTCGACGGGGGTGGGGGGAGGGGGGTGGAGGTTCTACCTCCCTGAAATGAGTTTTTGCAGGGTGGGATGTCTGAGACAGGTACACACAGAAAAATGAAGTAACAAGTACGAGCAGAGACTGAAGTAACACCAGATGCACCGTGTTAACAAAATTCAGACAGAAAGTCCAGAAAATCCGATAACAGATTAAAGATTTTTAGCTTTATTTGTCACATGTACATCAGTGAAATGTGTCGTTTTGCGTTAACGAGCAACACAGACTGAGGATTGTGCTGGGACAGCCCCGAGTGTCACCACACTTCCAGCACCAACATAGCCTGCCTGTCGCTCCCCATCTCTAATTCTAACCTCTACGTCTTAAGGCTGTGCGAGGAAACTGAAGCACCCGGAGGAAAGACATGCGGCCATGAGGAGAACTTACAAACTCCTTACAGACAGCAGTGGGAATTGAATATCGATCGGTAAGTGTTGGTGCTATAAAATGATTGCGCTAACCACTTCCGCGTCACTCTGACGGCATGATGCAGGGTGAAAAGCAGCACCACGTGAGAGGTGGAAGCAAAGGAGAAATAGCAGGATAACAAGTGTGAGCAGAGGATGGTCGACACAGTGTGAGCATACTGTCAGTGAATGGCATAAACTGCAGCAGCACGTAATGAGACTCAATTAGCATTATACAGACCATCAGAGTTGGAACTATCTCAATAATTGGGCAGCAAACTTGATTGGTCAGAGAATGAGGCCATTTCATGTGAACAGGTCCAAGCAAAAAATGAAGTAACGCCATGTGATCCTGTACAGTTAGAAAATAAAACAACAGTGTATTAATACAAGTTGGCAGTCCAGTGACTTCCATGTAAATATCCTGAAGGGGCGAGGCTTAGGATGATGGAGCCTAACAGCAACTCCTTTGCTTGTATCTTCGGAAACAGCTCTATTTCTATCTTTGATATCTTTTTTTTCCCCTTTCAAGGTTCTTTTGAAGACCCTGACCAGGAGTTACACGCTGACTTTGGTTCTTTGCGAGAATGGGACCCGTTCTCAGGGCCTCGCGACCGGCCGTTTTTCGATATGCCAAGGACGCAGCCTGGAATTCTAACTCACCTTCAGGGCGCCGGATTTTCGTGACTCTGAAGACGGGCTGATTCAAGGCTGGTGCCGCTACCTGATGTGTTGTGAGAGTACACGGAAGATCGGAAGCAGTGAGCTGGCTGCTGGCTGTGTGCCTAGAGACCTGAGTTCTTTGGGCCCAGAGCTCGGAAAAAGTGACACAACAGACTTTTAACACTATAAATCAGAGAGTTGTTTTGTTATGTCTCCCCTCTCGCTGTGAAACAGGGACACCTCTTTTTCCTTTATTAGGGAGAGAGAGAGCCTGTGGTATGTCGAATTACCAGGTGAACGAGTAATGGGGGACTGCAAGTCTGTGTCTTTGCTGCACACTTGATTGCTCGGTGGGGGGGGGCACCAATGCTTTTTGCTGGTGGGGAGGGGGGGTCATTGCTTTGCTGCTGTTTATGTGTGGAAGGTGGAGTTGGGGGGGCTTTGGGGTCCTAACATTTAACTGTCATTCACTCTTTGGGGCACTCCTATTTTCGTGGATGTTTGTGAAGAAAAAAGGTTTCAGCATGTATATTGTATACATTTCTCTGACATTAAATGTATCTATTGAAACCTACCTATTGAAATATCCAACTTCCTTCTTTCCGGTTCTGATAAAATATCTTCAGCCTGAAAAGTCAACACTGTTTCTCTTCCTACTTAGTACTTCCAGCAGTTTCTGTTTTTAATTTCAATTACTGAATTTTTAATTTAGAGATACTGTATAGGAACAAGCCTTTTAGGTTCAACGAGCCCAAGCTGCCCGATTATATCCGTGTGACCAATGAGCCTACTAACATGTATGTCTCTTCTCCCCTGCTGGACTTCAGCATCTGGGGAGAAACATGGTTAGGGAAGAATGTCATTTGAGCTGGCATACCAGAAGACCATAAGACATAAGTCAGGATTAGGCCATTCAGCCCATCGAGTCTGCTCTGCCATTCCATCATGGCTGATTTATCACCCCTCAGAACCCTATTCTCCTGCCTTCTCATTGTAACCTGTGATGCCCTTACTAATCAAAAACCTATCAAGCTTTGCTTTAAATATACCCAATGGTTTGGCTTCCACTGCCGTCTGTGGCAATGATTCACCACTCTCTAGCTAAAGGAATTCCTCCTCATCTCTGTTGTAAAGGGACGTATTATGAGGCTGTGCCCTCTGGTCACGGACTCCCCTCTATAGAAAGCATCCACTCCATCTAGGCCAGGGGTTCCCAACGATGGACCCCTTAGTTAATGATAAGGCTCCATGGTATAAAAAAGGTTGGGAACCCCTAGATTCTAGGCTTTCAATATTTGATAGATTTCAATGAGATTCCTTCTCGTTTTTCTAAACTCCAGCGAATACAGGCCCAGAACCATCAAATGCCCCTCATACGTTAAACATTTCATTCCCAGGATCATTCTAGTGAACCTCCACTGATCTTTCTTCAATGCCAGCACATCCTTTCTTAGATAAGGGGTCCAAAATGGCTCACAGTACTTCGAGTGTGGTCGGACCAAATATCTTATAAAGCCTCAGTATTATCTGCTAGCTACTTGAATGTTTGGCAGTTTGACCTGCTGCCTATTGTACTCCTGTTGTGGATGGCATTCTCAACTCTGATCAGTCTGAAGTGGTTCTGTTTCCTCAGCTGTTCCAGGAGATTTAGAGTTCAGTCTGTATCACACCCAGACATTACAACTGGTGGAATGTGCTTCTGATGTCAAAGCTAGGTCAAAGCCCAAAAGGAGCCAGGCGTTATTTGTGGAACCGTGCGTGCAAACTATGCCACTTTGTTTGCGCAATGGCGCCATTTTCACAAGACTAGACCTACCGCGTGCCTGATGATGTACTCCAACCTCAGGCTGTGTTTCCTTCTTTATTTGTCACTGTGCTGAAAATAGAAAGCAGACCGACAGGAAGAATCAGAATAGCCCGGTAGCTGTGTACAATGGGTGAGCACTGGGTGAAAGGAAACGGGAGGGCGGGGAGGTGAGAGTGGATATGAAGCCTCGTGTGTGTGGAGTGCTGCAGGGCTCGGTGCTAACCACTCTGTGTGAATAGTGTGTCCTCGGATGAAGATAAAGGTTTGAGCTTGTGCTTCCACCCTCACATCCACACAGATGATCCAACTCCACCCCTCCTCCTGGATTATAACATCATAAGATATAGGAGCAAAATTAGGCCATTTGGCCCATCAGCCATTCATTAGCAGCTGACATTTTTAATCCCATTCATCCACCTTCTCCTTGTAACCTTTGGCCAGCCTACCCACCATCAAGGACATATACAGAAAGGACCCAGAAGAAGGCCAGCAATATTATGAAGGATCCTACCCACCCAGCTTATGGACTGTTCGTCCCACTATCATCAGGAAAGAGACATTCACACCAGTTCCACCAGACTTAAAATCAGTTACTTCCTCCAAGCTGTCAGGCTGATTAAAATCTCCACACCCCCACCACCACTATTTTATCATTTCCTTCAAAGTCACCTTATGCACAGATACTCCTGTACCTAGTGTCATTTTATGTACTTATAATCAGTCTGCTATAAACTAATCTTATGTATTTATATTTATTGTGTTCTTTATGCTTATTGTGTATTTTTATGCTGCTTCGGATCAGGAATAACAATTATTTCATTCTCCTTTACACTTGTGTGCTGGAATTTGTGTTATTATGTGTGTATATAATAAAGAATTGCAGTTCCCAGTGGGCAATGCGGGCGGTTCACCCGGAATTGGACGTGACGTGGGGGAGCTGGTTGCACGCGCTCGTGTCAGGCTGAAGCCATGGCTAGAATGTCCTGAATAAATATGTGCTAGCATTTTATCCCACACTTTGTCTTTATTAATAACAAACGTAAAATGGTGTCAGAAGTCGACATGAGGTCAAAACACGAGTGTAAATAAATGCTGCCAGTGACTAAGAAAGAGATGCTAGTTCCGATGGAGAAGCTGCCAGCCAGAGAACACATTGTGTCCAGAGATTAAGATGAAAGGCGCCAAAAATCCCTGTAATGGATAACCCAAGTCCTTCCACACCAATGCAGTTTACCAGCAATCTAACTGATATCTGGAAACACTTCAAACAACGATTCAATATATATTTAGCTGTGAGCAGAGCCAGAAAGACAGAGGAGCAATTGAAAGTGTCTATCTTTTCACATGTAATTGGTGAAGATGTTTTGGACATCTACAACAGCTTTCAAGCTGATGAGATAGGCTTAACGTTGGACACTCTGATGACGAAATTTGAGGAGTATTTTGTCTCAAGTAAAAACATCACGTTTGAAAGATTAAAGTTCTTTTCCTGTGACCAGAAAAAAGGTGTTAGCTTCGTCCAAAACTTAGCTGAGCTTCACACACTAAGTCCTGTGAGTTTGGAGATTTGAGAGATTCACTAGTAAGAGACAAAATAGAACTTCAAATAAGAGAAAAATTGCTCCATGAAAAAGATTTAACGCTGGAAAAGGCCGTGGATATGAGTAGGGCAGTGGAAACCACATTGATGCACCACCAATAACTCCAAAAGACTGGAAGTAGAGTAAATACTGAAAGACTTTTATTCACAGTAAAATGTGACCTCCAGCATGCTGAGTGTCTGCCCCTGGACTGAGAGGAGGAGCAGTGACCCAATCGCCTTTATTCAGGGGTCTGTGGGAGGAGCCACAGGGGCAGTCAGCAGAGGGGCGTGTCCAGACAGGTAACCCACTTACAACATATATACATGGTTTACCACACACACGATCACAAGCTAAGGAGCTACACATGGCAGATACAACAGTGCATGCAGTGAACACAGAGGGGCAGAGAATACGGTGTTTCCCAAAGCAACGGCATAGCTAAGAGGTAGGCTCAAACAGTAAATGCAGCAAACGTGGAGGGAGGCACATTCGAAAGAAATGTCCTGCTTATGGAAAGTCCTGCAATAATTGTGGGAAGAGGAAATAGAGGAAAGTTTTGTACATTCTCTACAGACTGTTGGTGCAGCTAACACAGAACAGATTGCTCCAGTGATAGTGAATGAGACAGTAATTCAATTCAAGCTTGACTCTAGAGTCCAGGTGAATCTGTTGTTCATGGAGGACTACAAAACTTCCAAACTTAAAAGCAAGATTTATCCAGTGAAATTAAAAGTAACAGGCTATACTGCAGAGAGCGTACTAGTAAAATGGGGCTGTGTACTAACCTTCTAGCAGAGAGGGCAACATCTAAAGGCAAAGTTACTGATTGTTGAAAAGTGAGTACAGCCAATATTAGGCCTGACTGCATGTGAAAGGCTCAAGCTGGTGGCTTCACAGACAAAAGATGACCATGAAACACTCATAGAAGAGTACAAAGATGTCTTTGAGGAATTCAGATACTTACCTGAAACTCAAGAAACTCCTTAGAGCATCCATGAGAGTTCAGGAGAGGTTATGCAAGAGAGGAACAAGAACTCCCCCTTCCATTGAAATGCATACCAGTTACACCAGCATGACAGTCAGGATGACAGTGCTGAACAGGGTGATCATGATGAACAAGTCGCCAGTTTTGCTTCCACATCATGCAGCTTTGGTTCAAAATCTGTCTCTTCATCGACTTCCAATTAAAGATTAGAAATCAAAAATATCTCCATGATCCTCTCTGAAGTTGAAGAGGAAGATAAAAAGGAGAATGGGAGGGCCCAAAGGCCAGAACAACAGCAGCCATTGAACACAAACCAACAGGAGGAATTGCTATTTATGATACGCAGCCAACAGAAGGAGCTCTGTGAATTGAGACAGAATCAGTTGACTCACTGATCACATAGATACAGTCCAGAGCTACATTATGAGGCATGTGGAGCAAATTATTATCACACAGACAGAACAAGAACAGAGACAAACAGATAGGGTCTTGGCAGAAGGATGTGAAAGAAATGAACATGTTGACCGGAGTTCTCAAAAAGACATTAATACTAACACAGCAAATAAAAACAAGACATCTGTGGACCAGAAGGGATCATTAAACCACCACAGAGATGGATGGATAGTACATGAGTGAATAAAGGAGTGCAATTGCTCATTACAATTGAAGTTAATGTAAATATTTTTGTTGGAAAGCATTATTGTTTCTTGAAGATCTATGAGGACATAGTATTGTGTTTGGTTTTTGTTAAAGGGGGAAGGTGTGTTACTATGTGTGTACATAATCGAGAACTTCAATTCCCATTGGGCAATGTGGATGGTTCATCCAGAACTGGAAGTGACATGGGGGAACTGGTTGCACATGCTTGTGTCGAGCTGAAAGCATGGGTGGAGTGTCCCAAATAAATATATGCTAGTGTTTTTACCCACGCTATTTGTCTTTATTAAGAACAAAAATAACATTAAACAATCTTGAATTGAATGAATAAATCATTTTACCAATCAACAACCTTTCAGTCTCTGCTTTAAATACATTCAATGACACCCTCCATGAATCTCTGCGAGTTTGCTGGGATAGTTGAAGGCCCAATGTCTGCCAGTCCAAGTCTGAATCCAACTCTGCTGGAGGCTGGAGGCCGAAGAAAATGGACTGTCTTGGAGTTAGAGGACTGTATACGTGCGCGGCCGGGAGGGAGGAATGAACTTGTTTTGCTGTTGCTTGTTTTGTTTTGTGTTGTTCTGCTGAATTCCGTGGGCATGCTATGTTGGCGATAGAATGTGATGCAACATTTGCGAGCTATCCCCAGCTCACTCTCAGCTGTTTTGGATGTTAATGCAAACAATGCATTTCACTGTATGTTTCGCGTGATAAATAAACTTGAATCTTAAATTTTGAATATTGAAATTCATTACCCTCTGCCCGAAGAAATTCCTCCTGCTCTCAATCCTTTATTTCAGTCTTTCCCTTCAGATCCTAGACTGTCCTGTGGATAGAAACATCTTCTTCATGTCCTCTCCATCCAGATCCCTCAGAATTCTGTAGGTTTCAATGAAATACCTCCTTATTCTTCTCAATTCCATTGATTATAGGCCCAGAGTCTTCTAACACTTTTCATTCATTAAGCCTTTTGTTCCTGGGATCGTTCTTATGAGTCCCTTAGAATATAAGACCATAAGCCATAGGAACAGAATTAGGCCATTCAGCCCATCAAGTCTGCTCCGCCATTTCATCATGGCTGATCCCAGATCCCATTCAACCCCATACACCTGCCCTCTCATCTTATCCCTTGATGCCCTGACCAATCAGAAATCTATCAACTTCCTTTTTAAATATACCCACAGACTTGACCTCCACCACAGTCTGTAGCAGAGCATTCCACAGATTCACCACTCTTTGGCTAAAAAATTTCCTCCTTATTTCTGTTCTAAAAGGTCGCCCCCCCCCCTCCTCAATTTTGAGGCTGTGCCCTTTAGTACTGGATACCCCCACCAGAGGAAACATCCTCTCCACATCCACCTTATCTAGTCCTTTCAATATTTTTTAAAGAAAGGGGCTTCCCTTCCTCCACTATCAACTCTGCTCTTAAACGCATCTCCCCCATTTCACGTACATCTGCTCTCACTCCATCCTCCCGCCACCCCACTAGGAATAGGGTTCCCCTGGTCCTCACCTACCACCTCACCAGCCTCTGGGTCCAACATATTATTCTCCGTAACTTCCGCCACCTCCAACGGGATCCCACCACTAAGCACATCTTTCCCTCCCCCCCTTCTCTGCATTCCGCAGAGATCGCTCCCTACGCAACTCCCTTGTCCATTCGTCCCCCCCCATCCTTCCCCACTGATCTCCCTCCTGGCACTTATCCGTGTAAGCGGAACAAGTGCTACACATGCCCTTACACTTCCTCCCTTACCACCATTCAGGGCCCCAAACAGTCCTTCCAGGTGAGGCATCACTTCACCTGTGAGTCGACTGGGGTGATATACTGCGTCCGGTGCTCCCGATGTGGCCTTTTATATATTGGTGAGACCCGACGCAGACTGGGAGACCGCTTTGCTGAACATCTACGCTCTGTCTGCCAGAGAAAGCAGGATCTCCCAGTGGCCACACATTTTAATTCCACATCCCATTCCCATTCTGACATGTCTATCCACGGCCTCCTCTACTGTAAAGATGAAGCCACACTCAGGTTGGAGGAACAACACCTTATATTCCGTCTGGGTAGCCTCCAACCTGATGGCATGAACATCGACTTCTCTAACTTCCGCTAAGGCCTCACCTCCCCCTCATACCCCATCTGTTACTTATTTTTATGCACACATTCTTTCTCTCACTCTCGTTTTTCTCCCTCTGTCCCTCTGAATATACCTCTTGCTCATCTTCTGGGTGCCCCCCCTGCCTTGTCTTTCTTCCCGGACCTCCTGTCCCATGATCCTCTTGTATCCCCTTTTGCCTATCACCTGTCCAGCTTTCGGCTCTATCCCTCCCCCTCCTGTCTTCTCCTATCATTTTGGATCTCCCCCTCCCCCTCCAGCTTTCAAATCCCTTACTCTCTCTTCCTTCAGTTAGTCCTGACGAAGGGTCTCGGCCTGAAACGATGACTGCACCTCTTCCTAGAGATGCTGCCTGGCCTGCTGCGTTCACCAGCAACTTTGATGTGTGTTGCTTGAATTTCCAGCATCTGCAGAATTCCTGTTGTTTTCCTTTCAATATTTGGTAGGTTTCAACTAGATTCCACCCCCTGCCCACCGCATTCTTCTAAATTCCAGTGAGTACAGGCCCAAAGCTGCCAAACGCTCCTCATATGTTAACCCCTTCATTCCTGGAATCATCCTCGTGAACCTCCTCTGGACTCTCTCCAATGACAACACATCCGTTCTGAGATATGGGACCTAAAACTGTTGACAATACTCTTAAGTGTGAGCTGACATAAAGCTTCAGCTTCAGCATCCCTTCTCCACACTGAATTGAATTGACTTCATTACTTACACCCTTCACATACATGAGGAGTAACCATGTTTACATTACATTTCCGTCTATATGTGCCATGTGCAATTACAGTAATTTATAATAGTCAATATAACTTGACTATATAACTTGTGTCAGCATGAATTAAGCAGTGGCCTGGTGGAAGAAGTTGTCCCAGAGCCTGTTGGTCCTGGCTTTTATGCTGCGGTACTGTTTCCCAGATGGTAGCAGCAGGAATAGTTTGTGGTTGGGATGACTCAGGTCTCCAATGATCCTTTTGGCTTTTTTTTACTCACCTGTCTTTGTAAATGTCCTGAATAGGGGGAAGTTCACATCTACAAATGCGCTGGGCTGTCCGCACCACTCTCTGCAGAGTCCTGTGATTGAAGGAAGTACAGTTCCCATACCAGGCAGTGATGCAGCCAGTCAGGATGCTCTCAATCATGCCCCTATAGAAAGTTCTTAGGGTTTGGGGACCCACACCAAACTCTTCAACCGTCTGAGGTAAAAAAGGTGCTGTTGTGCCTTTTTCACCATACAGCTGGTATGTACAGACCAGGTGAGATCCTCGGTGATGTGTATGCCGAGGAACTTAAAGCTGTTTACTCTCTCAACCCCAGATCCATTGATATCAATAGGGGTTAGCCTGTCTCCATTCCTCCCGTAGTCTACAACCAGCTCCTTTGTTTTTGCGACATTGAGGGAGAGGTTGTTTTCTTGACACCACTGTGTCAGACAGATGACTTCTTCTATGTAAGCTGCCTCATTATTATTTGAGATTAGGCCAATCAGTGTAGAGTCGTCAACAAATTTAATTAGCAGATTGGATTTGTGGGTGGTGACACAGTCATGGGTATACAGAGGGTAAAATAGAGGGCTTAGGACACAGCCCTGAGGGCACCTGTGTTGAGGGTCAGAGGGGCAGAGGTGAGGGAGCCCACTCTTACCAGCTGCCGGCGATCTGACAGGAAGTCAAGGATCCAGCTATACAAGGCAGGGTGAAGGCCGAGGTCCCTGAGCTTCTTGTCGAGCCTGGAGGGAACTCTGGTGTTGAATGCTGAACTGTAGTCCAAGAACAGCATTCTCACATAAGCATCCTTCTTCTCCAGGTGTGTAAGGTCGGGGTATAGAGCTGTGGCTATTGCGTCGTTTGTCGATCAGTTGTGTCGGTTGGCAAATAGTAGTGAGTGGAGGAGTCTCGTCTCGTCCAGAGACTCCCGAAGCAGGACAATCTCCCTGACTCCGCTGTGAGCTGTCAGTGGCACACTACCGGGACCACAGGAGCCATGGTGTTGCTCTGGCATGTAGATGGTGCCGAGCTGTGGTCTCCACATCAGGGTTGCTATTCAGGTTTAGTTATGTTTTACGGTATTTTAGGTTTGTAGGGATGGAGTTGGGGACAGAGAGGGGAGTTTTGTGTCAGGTTAGGGTTTAGGGACAGTGATGTGGGAGAATTAGAGGACAGGCCCAAGTCTAAGCCTCTGCTTCACATTCAAAGGCCAGCAACATGAACATTCCTGCCAGACCAGCGAGGATGAGGTACCCCCAGGTAAGTGAGTCATCAACATATTTTGGAAGACCTGTGAGGGCAGGTGGCAGAACGGTTGGTGACAAATCAAGGCCTAGTGGTCAGGGTCCATTCCTCAATGAGTTGGACCTCGAGACCTGGAGGTCAGGTCCTCATCCAAGGTCCTCATTCATTGTCATCAGCAGATCATGGATTGATGTCGAAGATCAAAGCTTAAAGGTCGATTGGAAGTCCAGATTGAGGCCCAAAGGTTGATCGGAAGTCCAGATGTCAAGGCCTGATGGCCAGAGCCTGGGTCTGCAAATCTCAGCGCGTCCACTGGGGAAGTTGAAGGTCCAATGTCTGTGAATCCATGAGTCCACTGCAGGCTGAAGGCCGGAGATGGCCTGTTCTGGGGTTAGGGAACTGAGTATGTGCGTGGGTGGATGAGTGGATGCAAATGAAGAAGGAACAGGGGTTGTTTTGCTGTCATAGCTTTGTCACTTGGTGTGTTTTGCATTGTTCTGTTGAACATGATGGGCATGCTGTGTTGGCGCCAGAATGCGTGACGATACTTGTGCGCTGCCCCCAGCACATTGCTAGGTTGTGTTGGTTGTTAGCATGAACGATGCATTTCAATATATGTTTCCATGGTCATGTGATAAGTAAAGCTGAATCTGAATTTTGTATTTCCACAAACAGTGGGCTATTCGACCAGCTGAGGGAGCCTGACAATGATGTCACAGCTCCAAGGGAAGATCCTGGCCAGTGGAGGAGATTACCCTGCCCCCCCCCATTAAAGACACCCCCAATGCGAGAGATTTGATGGGAAGCTGTGGGACAACGTCACAGCCCAGCACCCTCAGATGGGGCCTCAAACCAGCTGCAGTTGCAGAGGAGTCAGGGAGGGGGTGGAGGTTGAGAATGGAGGGAGGACAATTGTAGGCCCTCTGTAATGGAGGGGTGGGAGGGAATGAATCCTATGGTAGAGTGGAGGAGAGTGGAATAAACCCTCCATTTGGGGGAAGAGGAGAGTTAACCATCAAGTGGCAGGATACAGGAGTATAAATTCATTAGTGAGGGGTTTTGTGGAGTATAAACCCTCTAATGAGGGTGGGGCTAAGTGCTACAAACCATCTTGTAGTAGTGGCATAGAGGGCTATGGATTCGAGTGTCTAGGGGGGATAAACCCCTATAAATGATAAATTGTTTTATCAATTTATCAGGGCGCACAGTCGCATTGCAGTTAGCATAAACTGTTACAGCACCAGCTGTAGGATTGGGGTTCAATTCCCAGTGCCGTCTGTAAGGAGTTTGTACGTTCTTCCCGTGACCATGTGGATTTCCTCCAGGTTCTCCGGTTCCCAAAGGCGTCCATTTAGGATTAGTGATTGATGGCCGTGTTGGTACTGGAAATGTGGGGACACTCACAATCCTCGTTCATTTGATTTGACACAAACATTGCATTTTGCTCTTTGTTACAATGTAAATGTGACAAATAAAGCTAATCTTTATCTTTATTATCACGTATACCAAGGTAGAGTGAAAAGCTTTGTTTTTTCCAGATCCTTTCATCACATCAGTGCATTGAGGTAGTACAAGGGAATAACAATAACAGAATGCAGAGTAAGTGTTACAGTTACAGTCAGTGCAGTGTAGGTTGACAGTAAGGTGCTAGGCCTTCACCAGGTAGATTGTGGGGCCAAGGGTCCATCTTATCCTACTAGAGAACTAGTCAAAGGTCTTATAAAAGTGGGGTAAAAGCTGTCCTTGAGCCTGCTTGTATTTACTTTCAGCTTTTGTACCTGCTACTCAACGAGATGGGGGAGAAGAAAGAATGTTGAGGGTGGGGGGGGCTTTGATTATGCTGGCTGCTTTACTGAGTTGGAGGGAAATATAGACAGAGTCTGTGGAGCGGAGGCTGCTTTCTGTGGTGAACTGAGTTGTGTCCACAACTCTCAGCAGTTTATTATGGTCTCAGAGAGAACACCCGCCATACCAAGCCCTGATACATCCAGATAGGAAGCTGCCTGCAGTGCATCGATAAAAATTATTGACAGTCAGGCATGTTCTTGGCCAAGGCATCAACATGGTTGGACCAGGACAGACTCTTAGTCATGCTCACCCCTTGAAGTTCTCAACCCTCTTGACATCAGCATCTTTGATAATGTGAACCATCCCATTTCTCAAGTTGAGCAGTGGGGCTATTTAATCCTTTCCCTTCTCTGAGGATCATCACCTTGTTGTGCTGGAGAGGTTTGCGAGTTCCTGAGACATTGAGAGCAGTACCACATGGAGCCTAACCCCTGGGGGGGGGGGGGTCACCCATGGTGGTAAGGTCAAGGGGGAGATTCCAGACAAAGAGCGACCCAACCGAGATCTCAACAGTGGAGTTGGCAGAAAAGATGGCACATCACAGTGGCAGTGAAGGTCCCCTGCTGTCTTGAATTGCATGCCACTGGATCCTGACCCCGATCTGTCAAAGACCGTGTGTTGGCTGCCCCTGCATCAGCCTCCCCACATTAAGCAAAGCCACGCACGGGTGTTCTCCATTAAAGGAATAACCCCTTAGGAGAACATCATACTCGACTCGAGTGACTGCACTACTACTACCACTGTAATCCTCTCTGGTGGCTGGGTAGTGGGGAATTAACCCTTTAATAAAGCTGAGGTAGTGAGGCATAAACTCCCTAGGGGTAAGGTGGTATCAACCCTCTCAACTAGGTAGAGAATTGTAAAGCTTCTATTGTTGCGTGACAGCCTCTCATGGAAGGCAGTCTAAATAAGACCATAAGGTATTGTAAAAAAAATACTCTTTATAATGATGATTAGTGAAGCACAGAGAGATCTGTATTTACTGACAAGTACCTTTATTGTTCAAACTAACAAGTACGTGAATTCATACACCAAATACCTTGTGTGCACACTCGCTAAGTATCCCTGACTCTCCTGAATAGTCAAAGAATAGCAAAGGTATTACCCGGGCAAAGGAGTTTACGCTGGCCAGGCGTTCCTCGTTGTCCCGATTCACTCACCATGTGTTTCATGCAGGGTTACTCACACTTGTATCTGCGATGGTTATTCTTTGAAGTTACCGCTGCCAGCACACACAAAGCATCCACTTTTATATCCATTCCTTAACAATTCAAATATCACATTCCAGTGTCATTGCCACAGGTCATGTGTCTGTCCTTTAACATCTTGTTGTTGGCTCCGCTCTAAGCCAGCGTCCATTTATTGCCCTCTTCCCATCATGTGACAGTCGATAATTTATTGCTCTTTATTCTCAATTAGCAACACGAACCACTCCAGGCGGGCACCAACCCCAACATTCACAAACCTGCATATTATAGCCAACCAAAGAAAATCTTATTTGAAAATGATCTCCAGTCCAGCAGACTACCTGATGAATCACTGTGTCTTTAAAACATTGATCAAGCCCAGCATGTCAAGCTCACATAATGGAGAACAGAGTGTCTTCACAAAATGGCAGCCTCCATCCCCAAGCACGCAACAAGAATGAAGACAATTAGTCTCTCTGCTTCCACTGCCCTTGATTCATTTCAATTCACTGATTTGTAGACTGACATTCTTTCTGGCCAACAGTATAGTATAACAGTATTAGGCCATTTGGCCCATCAAGTCTGCTTCATCATTTCATCATGGTTGATCCATTTTTCCTCTCAGCCCCAATCTCCAGCCTCCCCCCCACCCCCGTATCCCTTCATTTCCTGACAAATCAAGAATCTATCAAGCTCTGCTTTAAGTATACATAAAGACTTGGCCTCCACAGTTGCCTGTGGCAACAAATTCCACAGATTCACCACTCTCTGGCTAAAGAAATTACTCCTCGTCTCCATTCTAAAAGGATGCCCCTCTATTCTGAGGCCATGTCCTCTAGTCTTAGACTCTCGCCCCACATCCACTCTATCAAAGCCTTTCATCATTTGATAGGTTTCAATTAAGTCACCCCTCATTCTTCTGAATTCTAGTGAATATAGGCCCAGAACCATCAAACGCTCTTCATATGACAAGCCATTCAATCCTGGAATCATTTTCGTGAACCTCCTTTGAACCCTCTCCAGTTTCAGCCCTTCGGCCCTTCGCCCCATGCAGCCCCAGCAAACCCTCAGCCCCAGCAAGCCCCAACCTAATCACGGGGCAATTTACAATGACCAATTACCCTACCCTGTACATCTTTGGACTGTGGGAGGAAACCAGAGCACCCGGGGGAAACCCACACATTCCACAAGCAAAACATACAGAGACCCCTTACAGAATGGCACCAGAATTGAACTCCAAACCCTGAAACAACCCAAGCTGTAATAGTGTTGAGGTATCAGCCCACTCTGTATATCCGCAGACAAAACTCTGAATCAGAATCAGGCTTATTACCGCTGACATATTTCATGAAGCCGTTGTTTTGAGGCAGCACTTCAGTGCAAAACATAAAAACTGACCGTTACGATATGAATGTATGTCTAAAAAATAAATGGGTAGTGCAAACGGAGGGTTCATGGCTTTATGGACTGTTCAGAAGTCACGGTCGTGTGGTGGTTAGCACAACGCTATTACAACTTGGGGTGTTAGAGTTCAGCGTTCAGTCCTGACGTCCTCTGTAAGGAGTCTGTATGCCCTCCCTGTGGAATGGGGTTGCTAGGGCAGCACTGCCTGAAGGGCAGAAAGGCCTACACCACACTGTATCTGAATAAAAATAAATACATTTTGATGGAAGAAGGGAAGAAGCTGTTTCAAAAAAGTTGAATGTGTGTCTTCAGACTCCTGTACGCCCCCCCAGTGGTAGTATTGAGGAGAAGGGCATGTACTGGATGGTGATGATCCCTCATGATGGATCCCCTTTTGAAGGTGTCCTTGATGGCAGGGAGGCTAGTGTCCACGACAGAGATGTCTGAGTCCTCAACCCTCTGAAACTCTTTTCTGGTCCTGTGCATTGTCGCCTCCATACCAGATGCTGATGCATCAGTCAGAATGCTCTCTACGGTACATCTGTCGAAATTTGCTAAAGCCTTATGTGGCATACCAAGTGTCTTCAAACTCCTAAAGCAGTGTGGCACTGGTCTGCATTCTGTGTAATTGCATCATTATGTTGGGCCAAGGATAGATCCTCCGAGATGCTAATGCCTAAGAACTTGAAATTGCTCATCCTTCCAACTGCAGACCCCTCCGGAACTCCCCTTCCTGAGGCTCACAATCAATTTGTTGATCTTAGTGACGTTGGGTGCAAGGTTGCTATAACACCACTCAACCAGTCAATCTGTCTCACTCATGTACACCTCCTTGTTGCCATCTGAGACTCTGCCAACAACAATCGTGTCATCAGCAAATTTATTGATGGTCTTTGAGCTGTGCCTGGCCACACAGTCAAGTGTAGAGAGAACAGAGCAGTGGGCTAAGCATACACCCTTGATTGCACTTGTGTTGATTGTCAGTGAGGAAGAGGTGTTACTACTGATGCACATTGTCATCTCCTGATGCAGAAACCAAGGATCCAGTTGCAGAGGGAGACACAGAAATCAGGTTTTCCCACAATGTGCAATTTTAAAATATCCTATAATTGCTGTGACAAATTATTTAGCTTAACAGTACAATTACCAACCATTTCATTATATGTTCAAATATAACCATATAACAATTACAGCACGGAAACAGGCCATCTTGGCCCTTCTAGTCCGTGCCGAACTCTTACTCTCACCTAGTCCCACCGACCTGCACTCAGCCCATAACCCTCCATTCTTTTCCTGTCCATATATCTATGCAATTTAACTTTAAACGACAACATCGAACCTGCCTCAACCACTTCTGCTGGAAGCTCGTTCCACACAGCTACCACTCTCTGAGTAAAGGAGTTCCCCCTCATATTACTCCTAAACTTTTGCCCTTTAAATCAAAGTTCAAAGTATGTATATTTCTCTATATACAACCATAAGATTCATTTTCTTGGCAGCATTTACAGGAAAATAAAGAAAACAAAGATTGACAAACAATCAACATGCAAAAGAAAACTACTTCAGCAGATTTTAAATGGATAAATAAAACTGAAAACATGAGTTGTAGAGTCCTTGAAAGTAAGTTTAAAGGCTGTGGAATTAGCTCAGAGTTGAGGTGAGTGAAGTTATCCACGCCGGTTCAGGAGTGTGATAGTTAATGGGCAATAACTGTTCCTGAACCTGGTGATATGGGACCTAAGGCTCCTGTACTTCCTGCCTGATGGTATTACTGAGAAGATATATTTACAAGCAAGAGAAAATCTGCCGATGCTGGAAATCCAAGCAACACACTCAAAATGCTGGAGGAACTCAGCAGGCCAGGCAGCTTCTATGGAAAAGAGTACAGTCGACGTTTCAGGCCGAGACCCTTCATCAAGACTGGTGAGAAAAAGATGAGGAGTCAGAGATAGAAGGTGGAGGAATAAACACAAGGTGATAGGTGAAACGGGGGGGGGGGGCGGTTGTGAAGTAAAGAGCTGGGAAGTTGATTGATGGAAGAGATACAGGGCTGGAGAAGGGGAAGTCTGATAGGAGAGGAATAAAGAAGAGGGAGGTGATGGGCAGGTAAGAAGGTAAGGTGAGAGAGGGAAGTGGGAATGAAATGGTGAAGGGGGGGCATTAACCAAAGTTTGAGAAATCGATGCTCATGCCATCATGTTGGAGGCTACCAAGATGGAATATAAGGTGTTGCTCCTCCAACCTGAGTGTGGCCTCATCGCGACAGTAGAGGAAGCCATTGACTGACATGTCGGAATGGGAATGGGAAGTGGAATTAAAATGAGTGGCCAATGGAGATCCCGCTTTTTCTGGCAGACAGAACGTGGGTGCTCAGTAAAGCAGTCTCCCAATCTACATCAGGCCTCACCTATATACAGCAGGCCACAACAGGGGCACTGGATACAATAGATGGCCCCAACAGACTCACAGGTGAAGTGTCGCCTCACCTAGAAGGACTGGGGCCCTGAATGGTAGTGAGGGAGGGAGGTGGTGTAGGGGCAACTTGTTACACTTGCAAAGATAAGTACCAGGAGGGAGATCAGTGGGAAGGGATGAATGTATGTTTTGAATTTTCTGCGTTGTTATCAACAAAAAGGTTTGATCCTAATGCAGCTGTGAAAAAACACAGTTAAATAATGTGTTTATAGGACACTGGGAAACATTGCATGTCTTTCCATATCAAATAGAAGCAGCTACTACCAATATTTTGACATTCTTTGTCAGTTGTTCAATTTGACTATTTGACTCAGGTTTTCTAATAAGGAATCATTTAATTAAGTACATACTGTAGATGGAGGCAGTGCAGCTGATGTAGTCTAAATGAATTTTAGAAAGGCATTTCTCAAGATCCCATCTGGGTATTGGTCCAAAAAGTTAGTCCATGAGATCCAAGACAAATTGCATCCAAAACTGGCTTAGTAATGGACAGAGGATGACAGCAAGGGTTGCTTTTGTGATAGGAATCCTGCCATCAACTTTATAGTGGGATCCTTATATACATTAGTGACTTAGATGTTGATGAAAGAGGTATGATAAACTTGCAGATAAAACAAAATTATTGTAAGGATATATTGATCACTGGTACGTTGGGCAGAGCAATGGCAAATGGAATTCAGTCTTGATAAGCATGAAGTGATGCATTTTGGAAGGACTAACAAGGCTCGGACGTAGGATCTCAGGGAGTTCTGAGGAACACAGGCAAGCTAAAGATCACTGATGGTGCTAACACAGGATGTGGAGAACGCATGCAGAATGCTAGCCATCATTAACTGAGGTACAGAATACAAGAGCGGGAGAGTTATGGGATAGGTTTATAAACCATTGGTGAGGTTATAAATTCAATATTGTGTCAGGTTTTGGTTGCTTCAGTGCAGAAGAATGTGATTGTGTGGGAAAGTGTGAAGGAGAGGTTGACCAGGGTGTTGCTTGGGGTGGAGAGTTCCAGTTATGAGGAGACACCGGAAAGGCTGGGTTTGTTCCTCTTGGAGTAGAGAGGCTGAAGGGATAGCTGTCAAAAGTGATGAAAATTATGAGGGGCATATATAGGGTAGACAGTAGTAAACCTTTTCCCATAGTAGATCTATTACCAGAGGGTGTGGTAAGGAGTAAGAAGTTTACAGGGGACGTATGGAAGATTTTATTTTCATCCAAAGACTGGTTGGAATCCGGAAATTGGATGAATCATTCTGGAAAGCACTATAGGGCTTCACAACATTTTAAAAGTCTCTTCCTTCAGGCAGTTAATCCGATTAAACATTTTAGTTAGCCCTCGCCCACCCAGTTCTATTGCCTCAGTCACTGCACTGTAAAACTGTAAACCACTGTTTATAATGCTGTTGACATTGTAAATACTTGCTGGTATTTATCCACATTTTATTCCATATCCATCCTTTAACCTCTAACTTTGTTTTTTATATAATTCTTCATTATTTATATATAATTGTTAACTGTTGTTTTGTTGTCTGTCACACCAATGCACTGCCTCAAATTCCTCACACATGTAACGATGTGTGGCGAATGAAGTTGATCTCTGAATCACCAAGACATAAAAGGCTGTAGACCAAGCGCTGGAAAATGGGAGTTATGCAGATTGACCTCATGAGAACCCACACCAGTCCTCACAGAGAGGTCAGCAGTGGGAAAGGTGAGCAGTTTCAGGTTCCTGAGTACCAGCATCTCAGAGGATCTGTCTTGGGCTCAACATATTGATTCAATTGCCAAGTAAGCACAGCAGTGGCTATACTTGATTAGGAATTTGAGGAGATTTGGTATGTCACCAAAGACTCCAGCAAGCTTCTACAGATGTACTGTGGAAAGCATTCTAACTGGTTGCATCACCGTCTGGTATGGAGGGGCCACTGCCCAGGATCAGACAAAGCTGCATAGTGCCGTAAACTCAGCCAGCCCCATCATGGGCACTAGCCTCCCTACTATTAACGGCACCTTCAAAAGGCAATGCTTCAACAAGGTGGCATCCATCATTACGGGCCCCCTACACCCAGGATTCTCATTACTACCATCAAGGAAAGGGTACAGGAGCCCAGAGACACTCAACACAATCAATACTGTGCTAACAGCTTTTTCCCCCTCGCCCCCTCCCCTGCACACCATTGGATTCCTGAATGGTCAATAAACCCATGAACACTACCTTACATAGTATACACTACCTTACAAAAATACATACTATTCTTGCTTTCTTTTTGTACCGCTTATTTATTTTTAAATATATATCTCTTATTGTAATTTATATTTTTTTTGCATTGTACTGTACTACCACTGCAAAACAGCAGATTTCACAGCATTTATCAGTGATATTAAACTGATTCTGATTCAATATTCCCTATTTCTGAACTCCAAAACTTCTGCAATAAAAGCCAAAGATCTGTTGACCTGTTTCACCGTTTCTGTTTTTATTTCAGACCTGCTGCATCCACACCTGAATTTATTGGTGATCCCCTGTACATTTGGCTTAGTAATCCACTGCCATCTTTCCTGCTGCTGATCCAGTGTCACTCGTTAATCAACATTTCTGAATAATTAAGCAGCTCTGAAGTATGTCATTGACAGTTGTTCAATGATATGACTAAGAATGACCAATTGCTAAATTTATGATAACAAACACTATATGCTGGGGAGCTCAGCAGATTAGGCAGAATCAACAGAGAGGAATGATAGGCGGTGGTGTGGCTCTGTTGGTACGAGATGAACTTACATCTTTAGAAAGAGGTGACAAAGGGTCATAAAATGCTGAATCTTTGTGGATGGAGCAAAGAAACTGCAAAGGTAAAAAATCCATTATGGGAATCATATATAGGAGATTTGGTATCATATATAAAGGCATGAGTTTCTGTGAAAAATAAGCAAGGTGCAGGATAGATGTATTCCAAAAATTAAATACTCAAATGGCAAAATAGTACAACTGTGGCTGACAAGGTAAGTCAAAGCTAGTAAGTCAAAAGGGAACGCGTACAACAAAGCAAAAATTAGTAAGAAAACAGAGATTTGGAAGCTTTAAAACCCTACAGAGTGCAACTATAAGAATCATTAGGAGGGAAAAATTAAATACGAAAGCAAGCTAGCAAACAATGTAAAGGTGGATAGTAAAAGCTTTTTCAAGTATGTGAAAAATAAAAGAGAGATAAGAGTGGATATAGGACCGCTAGAAAATGAGAAAATGAGTTTCTCCGGTTAGCAGAGAATTTCCCTCCACGCCTCTCTGACGTAGTGGGGAACTGCGTGACCAGAGAAATAATAATGGAGGACAAGGAGAAGACCTTAATGAGTATTTTGCATCAGTCTTCACTTTGGAAAGCACCAGCAGTGCGCCAGATGTTGAAGGGTGTGAGGGAAGAGAACTGAGTGCAGTTACTATTACAAGGGAGAAGGTGCTCAAAAAGCTGAAAGACCTAAGGGTACATAGGTTACCCAGACCAGATGAATTGCACCTTAGGATTCTGAAGGAGGAAGCAGTAGAGATTGTGGAAGCACTAGTAATGATCTTTCGAAAATCATTGGACTCTGGCATGGTGCCAGAGGACTGGAAAATTGCAAATGTCACTCCACTCTTTAAGAAAGGAGGAAGGCAGCAGAAAGGAAATTATGGACCAGTTAGCCTGACCTCAGTGGTTGGGAAGATGTTGGAGTCAATTGTTAAGGATGAGGTGATGGAGTACTTGGTGACACAGGACAAGATAGGACAAAGTCAGCATGATTTCCTTAAGGGAAAATCTTGCCTGATGAATCTGTTGGAATTCTTTGAGGAGATTACATGTAGGATAGATAAAGAGGATGCAGTGGATATTTGGACCTTCAGAAGGCCTTTGACAAGGTTCCACACATGAGGCTGCTTACCAAGTTAAGAGTCCATGGTATTACAGGAAAGTTACTGGCACGTTTAGAGCATTAGCTGATTGTAGGAGACAGTGACTGGAAATAAAAGGATCCTTTTCTGGTCTGCTGCCAGTGACTAGTGGTGTTCTCTAGGGGTCAGTGTTGGGACCGCTTCGTTTTATGTTGTATATCAATGATTTAGATGATGGAATAGATGGCTTGGTTGCCAAGTTTGCAGATAACATGAAGATTGGTGGAGGGGCAGGTAGTGTTGAGGAAACAGGTAGGCTACAGAAGGACTCAGACAGGTTAGGAGAATGGATAAGAGAGTGGCCAATGAAACGCAATGTTGGAAAATGCATAATCATGCACTTTGGTAGTAGAAATAATGTGCACACTATTTTCTAAATGGGGAGAAAATCCCAAAATCTGAGAAAATCAGAACACCCTAAAGGTTAACTTGCAGGTTGAGTGGGTGGTGAGGAAGGTAAATGCAATGTTAGCATTCATTTCAAGAGGTCTAGAATACAAGAGAAGGGATGTGATGCTGAGGCTTTATAAGGCACTGGTGAGGCCTCACCTTGAGTATTGTGAATGGTTTTGGGATCCACATCTAAGAAAAGATGTGTGGGCATTGGAAAGGGCTCAGAGAAGGTTCACAAGGATGATTCCAGGAACAAAAGGGTTATCATACGAGTAACGTTTGATGGCTCTGAGTCTGTACTTGCTGGAATTTAGAAGGGGGCGGGGGGACTCATTGAAACCTTTCAAATGTTGAAATGCCTACACAGAGTAGAAGTGGAAAGGATGTTTCCCATGGTTGGGGAGTCTAGGATAGAGGCGCGTCCATTTAAAACAGAGATGTGGAGAAATTTCTTTAGCCAGAAGGTGGTGAATTTGTGGATTTTCTTACCACAGGCAGCTATGGAGAACAGGTCGTTGGGTGTAGTTAAGGCAGAGCTTGATAGGTTCTTGATTGGACACATCATCAGGGGTTACGGGCAGAAGACCAGGCAGTGGGACTGAGGAAGGGAGAAAAGGATCAGCCATTACTGAGTGGTGGAGCAAACTCAATGGGCCAAATGGCCTAATTCTGCTCCAGTGTCTTATGGTCTTAAGGTGGATCGGTCACCTGGACCAGATAGACTACATCCCAGAGTCCTGAAAGAGGTTGCTGAAGAGGTAATGGGTGCATTGGTCATGATCTTACAAGAATCACTTGAGTCTGGCATGGTCCCGGAGGACTGGAAGATTGCAAATGTCACTCCACTCTTTAAGAAGGGAGGAAGGCAAAAGAAAGGAAATTATAGGCCAGTTAGCCTCACCTCAGTGGTTGGGAAAGTGTTGGAGTCTATTATTAAGAGTGAAGTTTCGGACTACCTGGAGACCAATGTTAAAGTAAGACAAAGTTAGCATGGTTTCTGTAAAGGGAAATTTTGCCTGACAAACCTGTTAGAGCTCTTCAAGGAAGTAACAAGCAGGGTGAACAAAGGAGAGGCTGTGGATGTCATCTACTTGGATTTTCAGAAGGCATTTGATAAGGTGCCACACATGAGGCTGCTTAACAAGATATAATCCTATGGAGTTACAGGAAAGATACTGGCATGGATAGAGCAATGGCTGACAGGCAGGTTGCAGCAAATGGGAACAAAAGAGGCCTATTTTGGTTGGCTACCAGTGACTAGTGGTGTTCCTCAGGGGTCAGTATTGGGACCGCTACTTTTCACATAATGGAATTGATGGCTTTGTGGCAAAGTTTGCGGATGATATGAAGATAGGTGCAGGGGTAGGTAGTGCTGAGGAAGCAATGCAATTGCAGCAAATTGGAAGAATGGGCAAAAAGGTGGCAGATGGAATACAGTGTTGGAAAATGTACGATAATGCATTTTGGTAAAAGAAACAATAGTGCGGACTATTATCTAAATGGGGGAGCAGGTTCAAACATCGGAGGTGCAGAGGGACTTAGGAGTCCTTGTGCGAAGTTGATTGTTTCCTGATCAGTCAGGGGATCAAAGGATATGGTGAGAAGGTGGGTGTATGACGTGGAGTGGTATCCGGGATCAGCCATGATGGAATGATGGAGCAGACTCGATGGGCTGAATGGCCTATATCTGCTCTTACATCTTATGGTCTTACAGTCTTATGATCAGTCGGTGTTTCAGACTGAGTCACTTCATTCCAAATAAACTGATTCCTAAGCTCCGGAACCTGGGCCTTAGCACTCAGATCTGCAGCTGGATCTTCAACTTCCTCACAGACAGGACCCAGGCTGTAAAAATAGGGGACAAACTCTCCTCTACAATCACTTTGAGCACCGGTGCCCCACAAGGCTGTGTACTTAGCCCCCTGCTGTACTCACTGTACACCCATGATTGTGTAGCCAAGTTTCCATCAAACTCAATATATAAGTTTGCTGATGACACAACAATTGTAGGCCGTATCTTGGGTAATGATGAGTTTGAGTACAGAGAGGATATTAAGAACCTGGTGGCATGGTGCGAAGACAATAACCTATCCCTCAACGTCAGCAAGACGAAGGAATTGGTTGTTGACTTCAGAAGGAGTAGCGGACCGCACGACCCAATTTACATCGCTAGCGCGCAAGTGGAACAGGTCAAAAGCTTTAAGTTCCTCGGGGTCAATATCACAAATGACCTGACTTAGTCCAACCAAGCAGAGCTCACTGCCAAGAAGGCCCACCAGCACCTTTACTTCCTGAGAAAACTAAAGAAATTTGGCCTGTCCCCTAAAACCCTCACTAATTTTTATAGATGCACTGTAGAAAGCATTCTTCTAGGGTGCATCACAACCTGGTATGGAAGTTGTCCTGTCCAAGACCGAAAGAAGCTACAGAAGATTGTAAACACGGCGCAGCACATCACACAAACCAATCTTCCGTCCGTGGACACACTTTACACCGCATGCTGTCGGAGCAGTGCTGCCAGGATAATCAAGGACACGACTCACCCAGCCAACACACTCTTCGTCCCTCTTCCCTCTGGGAGAAGGCTCAGGAGCTTGAAGACTCGTATGGCCAGATTTGGAAACAGCTTCTTTCCTACTGTGATAAGACTGCTGAACGGATCCTGACCCGGATCTGGGCCGTACCCTCCAAATATCCGGACCTGCCTCTCGGTTTTTTTGCACTCCCTTACTTTCCATTTTTCTATTTTCTATTTATGATTTATAATTTCAATTTTTAATATTTATTAATTTTTACTATTTTTACTATTTTTAATATTTAATATTTGTAATGCAGGGAGTGGGAAGCACAGAATTAAATATCGCTGTGATGATTGTACATTCCAGTATCAATTGTTTGGCGACAATATAGTATAAAGTATCAACACAGCAGGGTCTCAGCCCAAAATGTCGACTGTTCATTCCTCTGCATAGATGCTGCCTGACCTGCAGAGTTCTTCCAGTATTTTGTTTTTGTTCCTCTGTATTTACAGCAGCTGCAAAATGTTTTCAGTTTAGATTCACGACAAATTTTGTTTGGAACAAGGTGAGCTACTTAAAGAAATGTACAGTTTTATATATTCTTGTACTGTCCTTACCTAGTGTACAACTTGCAGCTGGCTGAGGTGACAGTTGGAGAGGGATGGGTGAGTTTAATGACATGATATAGACTCAGGGGCCACTTTGTTAGATACTCCTGTACACCTCATTAATACAGATATCTAATCAGCCAATCATATGGCAGCAACTCAATGTATAAACACAATGCATAAAAGCATGCAGACATGGTCAAGAGGTTCAGTTGTTGTTCAGACCAAACATCAGAATGGGAAGAAAGGTGATCCAAGTGACTTTGACCATGGAATGACTGTCGGTGTTCTCTGAGTAACTCAGACACTGCTGATCTCCTGGGATTTTTACCCACAACAGTCTCTAAAGTTAACAGAGAATGGTGCCAAAAACTTTCAGTGAGCGGCAGTTCTTGTGGGCAAAAAAACCTTGTCAATGAGAGAGTTCAGAGGAGAATGGCCAGACAGGTTCAAGCTGACAGGAAGGTTACAGTAACTCAGATAACCCATGTTACAACAGTGGTGTTCAGAAGAACATTTCTGAATACACAACACATTGAACCTTGAAGTGAATGGATGAATGCAGCACAAGTCCACAAATGTACACTCTGTGGCCACTTTACCTAATAAATTGGCACTGAGTGTATATGATTGGTATGGTTATGTTTTTGGAATACAGAGTTTCTCAGGTTTTGCTTCCACTAAAAGTACAAAGCGCAGCCATACCAATAGACGACGAGATTGGTGAATATCAGCCAATAAAGTGAGGAGTCAGACAGGGTTGTGTTGTATCACCAGACCTGTTCTCCTTGTAAAGTGAAAACATCATGAGAACCATACAAGACCTACCTGGAATAAGTATAGCAGGATACAATATCAACAACCTCCGCTATGCGGATGATACAGTACTGATAACGAACAGTGAAGTAAATTTACAGAAACTAGTATCTACCATCAACACAGAGAGTGAAAGACTTGGCCTAACCTTAAACAAAAAGAAAACGGAAGTAATGGTAATATCAAAGGAACTTGATATCCCAATCTGTAGGATCGTATTGGGAAATGCAATCCTGAAACAAGTTCACAACTTCAAGTACCTCGGATCATGGGTAACATCTGATGGCAAATGCGAAACAGACATAAAAGCAAGAATCACAATGGCAAGAACAGCATTTACAGAAATGAGGAACATCCTAACGAACAAGAAAATAGCAATTGACATCCGCTTTAGAACTCTCAGCTGCTACATTCTTCCTGTATTGATGTATGGCTGCGAGTCACGGACCATCAGAAATGCAATGGAAAGAAGAATCAATGCAGCAGAGATGTGGTTCCTCAGAAGAATGCTATGCATATCATATACGGACAGAATAACCGACAAAGAAGTTCTACAGAGAACAAAAACAAAAGGTACATTCCTTAAAAAAAATCAGAAAACAGTAATCAAAATTCTTTGGACACATCATGCGAAGAGAGACATGAGAACATTTAGTCACAACTGGAAAATTGGAAGGAAAAAGAAGCAGAGGGAGACAGAGAATGAAAATGATAGATGGAATAACATCATGGTTAGAAACAGGGGAGGCAACAACTACAATTCAGAGGGTCAGGGACTGTGAAGGATGGAGAGACATGATCACCCACGCCGAACGGCAAGGCACCTGAATGAATGAAAAGAACAAATTATGCACTGTTAGTCAGTTCTAGAGAGCAGGAAAATAAGGCAATGAAAACAAGTTCTTTGCATAAGCATAATACAATGCTCTTTGTTGCTGAAAATTAAGTTTATTTCAGGTCTATAGAGTGGAACCTGGGACTGGATTCTCTGCAAGTAGTTTGAACGCCTCATATTTCACATCTAAAATAATTTTACCACTGGAGTATTAACATAATAAGTTTGCTGAATGAAATTTGTATTTCTTAAAAACAGCACAAAAATAATCCACAAAGAGCTAGGTCACCAATTAAATGCCCCCCTTCACCTTTGCTTATGGCAATGAAACCATTGAAAGACCGAGTAATCCACAATCTTATATTTAGTACTCCAATAACTCAAGGAGTGTGATTTATCACTTACAATTATCATTTGGAGAAGTTAAAAATTGTTTTAAAATTTAACAGATTATATTCTGCAGTACAAAAGTGAGCTAAACATGTGTATACAGCAACCAAGTTCCAGACACAGTAGATTTTATAATACCATATGGGTGGCTGGTACACTGTAAATGCCCAGCAAACATAATGACAAAAAAACACTTCTGAATCTGAGAACAAAAACATGAGCAGTGAATTGAAATCTATTTTCTTTCTTTTCCTAGAGAATTAGTGCAGCTCCCCTTTGGACACCTCATCATGAAACACACTACGAGCTGTTGGCAGCATAAGACTCTGGTGTCAAATTGACACAGGAATGGTTCAGGTTGGATAGCAGCTTTCCAATGAGGACAAAGGCTGAAGCTTTTGTGAACGATGTAAATTCTGTAAACCAAGTTTTCCACCACTTATCACCCAGCGGGAGCCCTCTTCCATTTGTTTTCCGAGCGGATGCTTCAAACAATGGGAATCAGAAAATGTTTCCGATTGCACATTAGTTCCTAACTCCTCAGGGAGCTCCAGCAAACAGAACACTCTGTGTGTGGAAAATCCTGGTGGGTCAGTCAAGAAGATAGTGAAATGCATCACGGGGTCACGGGCACTTTGGCCTGGCTTTGGGCTTACAATACAAGCACGAACCTTCTGCATATACTACTCTGTGGTTTATTTAAAAAATAAACATTATTCATGAAAATATACACAAGGAATTCAAGGACAATGCATGGCGTTCGTTACATTCAAACGATTATTCTGTTTAGATATTCATATTCTTATGTAGTCTCTGCATTCCCAGTGATGAAAAGTATAAACACTCTCTGTACAGATCACCGATGTCCCTCATGTGGCTTTGTTGAAACAATACACCTTTCAGTGTTTGTCAGGCCGACCCACAGAACCCAAACCCTCACTACCCTCAGTGCCCGGAAAACTCCGTCACGATAAAGCCACTGCGAAGGCTTCACCAAACATCAGCACATCCCTCAGCACAAACAACCTCAGCACATACTCCCTCAGCAACTCCCTCAGCAAATCCCTCAACACAAACAACATCAGCACATCCCTCAGCACCTCCCTCAGCAACTCCCTCAGCACATCCCTCAGCAACTCCCTCAACACATACTCCCTCAGCACATACTCCCTCAGCACATCCCTCAGCAACTCCCTCAACACATACTCCCTCAGCACATCCCTCAGCAACTCCCTCAGCACAAACAACCTCAGCACATACTCCCTCAGCACATCCCTCAGCAACTCCCTCAGCACAAACAACCTCAGCACATCCCTCAGCAACTCCCTCAGCAACTCCCTCAGCACATCCCTCAGCACCTCCCTCAGCACATGCCTCAGCAACTCCCTCAGCACATCCCTCAGCAACTCCCTCAGCAGCTCCCTCAGCACATCCCTCAGCACATCCCTCAGCACATACTCCCTCAGCAAATCCCTCAACACAAACAACATCAGCACATCCCTCAGCACATCCCTCAGCACATCCCTCAGCAACTCCGTCAGCAACTCCCTCAGCTCATCCCTCAGCAACTCCCTCAGCACATCCCTCAGCAACTCCCTCGGCACCTCGCTCAGCAACTCCGTCAGCACCTCACTCAGCAACTCCGTCAGCAAATCCCTCAGCAACTCCCTCAGCACAAACAACCTCAGCACATACTCCCTCAGCACATCCCTCAGCAACTCCCTCAGCAAATCCCTCAACACATACTCCCTCAGCACATCCCTCAGCAACTCCCTCAGCACAAACAACCTCAGCACATCCCTCAGCAACTCCCTCAGCAACTCCCTCAGCACATCCCTCAGCAACTCCCTCAGCACATCCCTCAGCAACTCCCTCAGCAACTCCCTCAGCAACTCCCTCAGCACATCCCTCAGCATATCCCTCAGCAAATCCCTCAGCAACTCCCTCAGCACATCCCTCAGCAACTCCCTCAGCAACTCCCTCAGCATATCCCTCAGCAAATCCCTCAGCAACTCCCTCAGCACATCCCTCAGCAACTCCCTCAGCAAATCCCTCAACACATACTCCCTCAGCACATCCCTCAGCAACTCCCTCAGCACATCCCTCAGCACATACTCCCTCAGCACATCCCTTAGCAACTCCCTCAGCACATCCATCAGCAACTCCCTCAGCAACTCCCTCAGCACATCCCTCAGCAACTCCCTCAGCACATCCCTCAGCAACTCCCTCAGCAACTCCCTCAGCACATCCCTCAGCACATCCCTCAGCAACTCCCTCAGCACATCCCTCAGCAACTCCCTCAGCACATCCCTCAGCAACTCCCTCAGCAACTCCCTCAGCACATCCCTCAGCACATCCCTCAGCAACTCCCTCAGCAACTCCCTCAGCAGCTCCCTCAGCACCTCCGTCAGCAACTTCCTCAGCAACTCCCTCAGCACCTCCCTCAGCACATCCCTCAGCAACTCCCTCAGCACAACCCTCAGCAACTTCCTCAGCAACTCCCTCAGCAACTCCCTCAGCACATCCCTCAGCAACTCCCTCAGCACATCCTTCAGCACCTCCCTCAGCAACTCCCTCAGCAACTCCCTCAGCAACTGCCTCAGCACATCCCTCAGCAACTCCCTCAGCACATCCCTCAGCAACTCCCTCAGCAACTCCCTCAGCACATCCCTCAGCAACTCCCTCAGCAACTCCCTCAGCACATCCCTCAGCAACTCCCTCAGCAACTTCTTCAGCAACTCCCTCAGCACAACCCTCAGCACATCCCTCAGCACATCCCTCAGCAAATCCCTCAGCAACTCCATCAGTAACTCCCTCAGCACATCTCTCAGCACATCCCTCAGCAACTCCCTCAGCACATCCCTCAGCAACTCCCTCAGCCACTCCTTCAGCAACCCCTCAGCACATCCCTCAGCAACTCCCTCAGCAACTCCGTCAGCAAATCCCTCAGCACCTCCCTCAGCACATCCCTCAGCATATCCCTCAGCACATCCCTCAGCAACTCCCTCAGCACATCCCTCGCAACTCCCTCAGCAACTCCCTCAGCACATCCCTCAGCAACTCCCTCAGCACATCCCTCAGCAACTCCCTCAGCACATCCCTCAGCACATACTCCCACAGCACATCCCTCAGCATCTCCCTCAGCACATCCTTCAGCACCTCCATTAGCAACTCCCTCAGCAACTCCCTCAGCAACTCCCTCAGCACATCCCTCAGCACATCCCTCAGCACCTCCATCAGCAATTCCCTCAGCAACTCCCTCAGCAACTCCCTCAGCAAATCCCTCAGCAACTCCATCAGCACATCCCTCAGCAACTCCCTCAGCACAACCCTCAGCAACTTCCTCAGCAACTCCCTCAGCAACTCCCTCAGCACATCCCTCAGCAACTCCCTCAGCACATCCTTCAGCACCTCCCTCAGCAACTCCCTCAGCAACTCCCTCAGCAACTGCCTCAGCACATCCCTCAGCAACTCCCTCAGCACATCCCTCAGCAACTCCCTCAGCAACTCCCTCAGCACATCCCTCAGCAACTCCCTCAGCAACTCCCTCAGCACATCCCTCAGCAACTCCCTCAGCACATCCCTCAGCAACTCCCTCAGCAACTCCTTCAGCAACTCCCTCAGCACAACCCTCAGCACATCCCTCAGCACATCCCTCAGCAAATCCCTCAGCAACTCCATCAGTAACTCCCTCAGCACATCTCTCAGCACATCCCTCAGCAACTCCCTCAGCACATCCCTCAGCAACTCCCTCAGCCACTCCTTCAGCAACCCCTCAGCACATCCCTCAGCAACTCCCTCAGCAACTCCGTCAGCAAATCCCTCAGCACCTCCCTCAGCACATCCCTCAGCATATCCCTCAGCACATCCCTCAGCAACTCCCTCAGCACATCCCTCGCAACTCCCTCAGCAACTCCCTCAGCACATCCCTCAGCAACTCCCTCAGCACATCCCTCAGCAACTCCCTCAGCACATCCCTCAGCACATACTCCCACAGCACATCCCTCAGCATCTCCCTCAGCACATCCTTCAGCACCTCCATTAGCAACTCCCTCAGCAACTCCCTCAGCAACTCCCTCAGCACATCCCTCAGCACATCCCTCAGCACCTCCATCAGCAATTCCCTCAGCAACTCCCTCAGCAACTCCCTCAGCAAATCCCTCAGCAACTCCATCAGCACATCCCTCAGCAACTCCCTCAGCACATCCCTCAGCAACTCCCTCAGCCACTCCTTCAGCAACCCCTCAGCACATCCCTCAGCAACTCCCTCAGCAACTCCCTCAGCACATCCCTCAGCACCTCCCTCAGCACATCCCTCAGCAACTCCCTCAGCAACTCCGTCAGCAAATCCCTCAGCACCTCCCTCAGCACATCCCTCAGCAACTCCCTCAGTAACTCCCTCAGCACATCCCGCAGCACATACTCCCTCAGCACATCCCTCAGCAACTCCCTCAGCAACTCCCTCAGCAACTCCCTCAGCACATCCCTCAGCAACTCCCTCAGCACATCCCTCAGCGACTCCCTCAGCACCTCCTTCAGCACATCCCTCAGCACATCCCTCAGCAACTCCCTCAGCACAACCCTCAGCAACTCCCTCAGCACATCCCTCAGCAACTCCCTCAGCACAACCCTCAGCAACTCCCTCAGCACATCCCTCAGCAACTCCCTCAGCACTTCCCTCAGCAACTCCCTCAGCACAACCCTCAGCAACTCCCTCAGCACATCCCTCAGCAACTCCCTCAGCACATCCCTCAGCAACTCCCTCAGCACAACCCTCAGCAACTCCCTCAGCACATCCCTCAGCAACTCCCTCAGCACATCCCTCAGCAACTCTCTCAGCACGTCCTTCAGCAACTCCCTCAGCACATCCCTCAGCACATCCCTCAGCACATCCCTCAGCACATCCCTCAGCAACTCCCTCAGCACATCCCTCAGCACATACTCCCTCAGCACATCCCTCAGCAACTCCCTCAGCACATCCCTCAGCACATACTCCCTCAGCACATCCCTCAGCACATCCCTCAGCACATCCATCAGCGCATCCCGCAGCAAATCCCTCTACACATCCCTCAGCACATACTCCCTCAGCACATAATCCCTCAGCATATCCCTCAGCAAATCCCTCAGCAAATCCCTCAACAGCCCTCAGCATATCCCTCAGCAGATCCCTCTACATAGTCCTCAGCACATCCCTCATCATATCCCTCAGCACACCCTTCAGCAAATCCTTCAATACATTCCTCAGCAAATCCCTGAACATCCCTCAATACATCCATCAGCACATCCCTCAGCAAATCCCTCAACATCCCTCAGTACATTCCTCAACACATCCCTCTATACATCCCTCAGCAACTCCCTCTACACATCCCTCAGCACATGTTCCCTCTGCAAATCCCTCAACATCCCTCAGTACATTCCTTAACACATCCCTCTACATATCCCACAGCAAATCCCTCAGCACATAATTCTTCAGCATATCCCTCAGGACATTCTCCGAAAGCACACAAGTGGGTAGCACTCACTTCTCGACGTACTGGCAGACCAAAGTACAACTTTCATGGAGTTGATGATCATCCAGCAGTACTTGATGTGTGTGTCTGTGGAAATAGCCAGTGACCTTTCTTCATCCCGAACTTTTACCAACACACAGCCCACATCAACGGTGGACAATCACCTCATCCTCATCACAATGACACATGCACTGGGAATGAGATACCAACTGTTGTTGTGTGAATGAAGTCTCCGCACAAAAGTACTGGTAGCTATGAAGCAGCCTCTTTATTTGACAAAGTGAGATACAGCAGGCATCAGATGGAATTCCTTTCAGTGGAAAAAGGTCTACCTGGCCCAACACTACACATTTTATGTGTTGAAGATCAAACAAAATTCAGGCAATTCAAACAAGTCCATATTTACAATGCCTTCTTTGAGCTACACATGTAACAGTTTCAAATGTCTGGATTTTCCCACCATCACACCCAAAATAAGCATGTATTACTGTTGTATCCGTGCAATGGGATGTTGATTGGATTTCTGTAGGTAATCTGTAATGTGCCTGTATCCTGGTCTGTCTGGTCTGTATTTTAAATGCAATCTACAATGCATATTCGAATCTGAAGGCTAGTAGCTGAAGTCAGTTAAGTTAATTGCTGCACGTGCTAACCCCCAAACTCACTCTCTTGGCACTCCTGGACATGAATAAGTCTGCACCAGAAAAGGCCACCCTGAAGGAGATCTACTCAAATAGGACAGCAAAAATTCCCTGACTCAGAATTTTCTCAGTTACTTTATGTGCATTTTTATTATCCTACCCAGACAGAATATAACACCTTATATTCCATCTGGGTATCCTCCAACCTGATGGCATGAACATCGATTTCTCCAACTTCTGGTCATCTCTCTACCGCCCCCTCCCGCCCCTTCACCATTCTCATTCCCATTTCCCTCGCTCACCTTATCTCCTTACCTGCCCATCACCTCCCTCTTGCCCTTCTTCTATGAACTTCTGGCCTCTCCTACCAGGCTTCTCCTTCTCCAGCCCTTTATCTCTTTCACCAATCAAGTTCCCAGCTCCTTACTTCACCCCTACCCCTCTCCTGGTTTCATCTATCACCTACTACCTTGTACTTCTTCCTCACCTCCCCCCACCTTCTTACTCTGACTTCTCATCTCTTTTTCCAGCCCTGATGAAGGGCTTCGGCCTGAAATGTCAACTGTTTACTCTTTTTCAGAGTTGCTTATTGGCCTGCTGAGTTCCTCCTGTATTTTGTGTGTGTTGCTCTTCAACTCTGTAAGTTGGTTACTAAGGTCTTTCACATAGAAAACATAGAAACATAGAAAACATACAGCACAATACAGGCTCTTCGGCCCACAAAGATGTGCTGAACATGTCCTTACCTTAGAACTACCTAGACTTTACCCATAGCCCTCTGTTTTTCTAAGCTCCACGTAGCCATCCAGGAGTCTCTTAAAAGACCCTATTGTTTCTGCCTCCACCACCACCGCCGGCAGCCCATTCTGCACACTCACCACTCTCGGCGTAAAAAACCTGACATCTCCTCTGTACCTCCTTCCAAGCACCTTAAAACTACGCCCTCTCGTGCTAGTCACTTCAACCCAGGGGAAAAGCCTCTGACTATCCACATGATAACCCTAACCCTAACCCTAACCCTCTCATCATATTATACACCTCTATCAGGTCACCTCTCATCCTCCGTCACTCTATGGAGAAAAGGCCGAGTTCACTCAACCTATTCTCATAAGGTATGCTCCCAATCCAGGCAACATCCTTGTAAATCTCCTCTGCACCCTTTCTATGGTTTCCACATCCTTCCTGTAGTGAGGCAACCAGAATTGAGCACAGTACTCCAAGTGGGGTCTGACCAGGGTCCTATATAGCTGCAACATTACCTCTCGGCTCTTAGACTCAATCCCACGGTTGATGAAGGCCAATGCACCATATGCCTTCTTAACCACAGAGTCAACCTGCGTAGAAGCTTTGAGTGTCCTATGGACTTGGACCCCTAGATCCTTCTGATCCTCCACACCGCCAAGAGTCTTACCATTAATACTATATTCTGTCATCATATTTCACCTGCCAAAATGAGCCACCTCACGCTTATCTGGGATGAACTCCATCTGGCACTTCTCAGCCCAGTTTTGCATCCTATCAATGTCCCGTTGTAACCTCTGACAGTCCTCCACGCTATCCACAACACTCTCGACCTTTGTGTCATCAGAAAATTTACTAACCCATCCCTTCACTTCCTCATCCAGGTCATTTATAAAAATCACAAAGAATAGGGGTCCCAGAACAGATCCCTGAGGCACACCACTGGTGACTGACCTCCATGCAGAATATGACCCATCTACAACCACTCTTTGTCTTCTGTGGGTAAGCCAGTTCTGGATCCACAAAGCAATGTCCCCTTGGATCCCATGCCTCCTTACTTTCTCAATAAGCCTTGCATGGGGTACCTTATCAAATCCCTTGCTGAAATCCATATACACTACATCTAGTGCTCTACCTTCATCAATGTGTTTAGTCACATCCTCAAAAAATTCAGTCAGGCTCCTAAGGCACAACCTGCCTTTGACAAAGCTATGTTGATTATACCTCTCCAAATGTTAATAAATCCTGCCTCTCCGGATCTTCTCCATCAACTTACCAACCACTGAAGTAAGACTCACTGGCCTATAATTTCCTGGGATATCTCTACTCCCTTTCTTGAATAAGGGAACAACATCCGCAACCCTCCAATCCTCCGGGACTTCTCCCGTCCTCATCGATGATGCAATACTGTGTCATTCTATCCTTGTAAGTCCCAGGCTCACCGCAACCCATAATTTCCCATTAAGGGAGTTGCATTGCTTGCCCCAAAAATAATCTGGAGGGGCTGAGACCCAGTGCGTGGATTGGAGTTGCTCACAATCTTATCAGGATTCCTGGTAATACATCAACCCATGTCTTTCCTGTCTCAACTGTAGCTTTGGCTAAGGCATTCTTGATTGTTTGGTTTATCCTTTCTACCATATTGCAGCTATATAGGACCCTGGTCAGACCCCACTTGGAGTACTGTGCTCAGTTCTGGTCACCTCACTACAGGAAGGATGTGGAAACCATAGAAATGGTGCAGAGGAGATTTACAAGGATGTTGCCTGGATTTGGGAGCATACCTTATGAGAAAAGGTTGAGTGAACTCGGCCTTTTCTGCTTGGAGTGACGGAGGATGAGAGGTGACCTGATAGAGATGTATAAGATGATGAGAGGCATTGATCATGTGGATAGTCAGAGGCTTTTTCCCAGGGCTGAAATGGCTGCCACAAGAGGACACAGGTTTAAGGTGCTGGGGAGTAGGTACAGAGGAGATGTTAGGGGTAGTTTTTTATGCAGAGAGTGGTGAGTGCGTGGAATGGGCTGCCGGCAATGGTGGTGGAGGCAGATACGATAGAGTCTTTTAAGAGACTTTTAGATAGGTACATGGAGCTTAGAAAAACAGAGGGCTATAGGTAAGCCTAGTAATTTCTAAGGTAGGGACAGGTTTGGCACAACTTTGTGGGCCAAAGAGCCTGTATTGTGCTGTAGGTTTTCTATGTTCTATGTTCTATCCCTGAACTCTGAGGGTGGTAGGGTAGTTGGAACTGTTGTCAAATCCCTAATAGCCAGCACATTTCCTTCATCACTTTCCCTGTGAAATCTGCTCCCTGATCTAAGCCCACCTGGACTGGGGTTCCCCACCTTGGGGGGATTTCCTGAACTAGAATATGTGCTGCCATGCTGTTGGTGAAGTCCCTCACTGGGAAAGCTTTTACCCACCGGGTAAAGTGGTCTATACTAACTAAACAGCACGCACAAAACACTGGAGGAACTCACCAGGCCAGGCAGCATCAATGTTTTGGGCCGAGATCCTTCATCCGGACTGGAGAAGAAAAGATAAGGAGTAAGAAGGTGGCCAGAGGACACGGTGATACACGAGGTGATAGGTGAAACCAGGAGGGGGCGGGCGGTGAAGTAAAGAGCTGGGAAGTTGATCAGTGAAAGAGATACAGGGCTGGAGATGGGGCAATCTGATAGGAGAGGACAGAAGGCCATGGAGGAAAGAAAAGGTGGAGGAGCACCAGAGGGAGGTGATGGGCGGGCTAGCAGAAAAGGTGAGAGAGGGAAAAGGGGGTGGGGAATAGTGAAGACGGAGGGGCATTACTCAAAGTTTGAGAAATCGATGTTCATACCATCAGGTTGGAGGCTACCCAGACACAATATAAGGTGTTGCTCCTCCAATCTGAGTGTAGCCTCATCGCAACAGTGGCAAAGGCCATGGATTGACATGCCGGTTTGGGAATGGGAAGCAGATTTAAAATGGGTGGCCACTGGGAGATCCTGCTTTTTTTGGCGGATGGAGTATAGATGCTCAGCGAAAAGGTCTCCCAATCTACGTCGGGTTTCACCGATATACAGGAAGCCACACCAGGAGCACTGGACACTAAATGACCCCAACAGACTCTCAGGTGAGGTGTCGTCTCACCTGGAAGGACTGTTTGGGGCCCTGAATTGTAGTGAGCGAGGAGCTGTAGGGGCAGGTGTGGCACTTGTTCCACTTGCAAGGATAAGTGCCAGGAGGGAGATCAGTGGGGAGATCTTTTCTATAGATGCTGCCTGGCCTGCTGAGTTCCTCCAGCATTTTGTGTGTGTTGCTTGGATTTGCAGCACCTGCAGATTTTCTCTTGTTCATTATTACTAGACAGTAGCTTTTCTCCCTGCTTTTGAGTGGGGGCCCTGTGAAGTCCAACTGGATGTTTTCCCGGGGTCCCCTTCGCCATAGGGATGTGCCAGCTGTAGCTTTCTGCCCTTACCAGGGTTATGCTGGGCACAAATGATACAACAGCGGTAGAATTTCTCAACATCCCCGCCCATCCCTGGCCACCACCAGTCCTGCCAGTGGGTTGAGATCATGCGTTGCCTTCCCTGATGCAACCCCCCATGATATAACTTCAGTAGTATCTGTCTAATACAGGGTGGGGCCACCGTGACTCCTTCCTCCCCGTGTGTCCAGTACCCATCTGGTCCCTCCTTTGCTCCTTTTCTCCTCCACTTTTCCTTCTCTTCTGCCTCTACCTCTTCATATAATTTTACTAAACTGGCTTCCATGGTTTCTTCCTGCACACTTGTATTTTCAGTTGCCTCTTGTCCCTCTGCTGCCTGCTTCGCACCACCCATTTCCTTTCTGCTCCGCACTCTTCCCTCGCCTGCCTTTACTGTAGCATATTGCTTCTACCAGGGCCACCAGTTCTGCCACCTGAGCTGACCAACCCCCTGGCACTGCCCCAGAAGCTAATTCTCCACCTGTTTCCTTCACCATGGCCCACCCAGTCCGTGGCTTCCTGCCTAAGTGCCTCCGAGACCCATCAATAAAAGTATCTTCTGCTCCCCCTTCCAGAGGTGTTTCCTTCAGATCAATATCTTCTTCCTGCTCTATTTCCACGTGGCCCTCTGTTAGGATGGTGCTTGAGGGATTCATTCCAGTGTCCCTAACTACTGTTACTGACTTGTGAACAGCTGTCAGTGTGTCAGTTTTTATAGGGTACTGCTTATGGGGTTTATGCAGGCCCCCCTCTATTTTAACTGGGTTTATCTTTACTCAACCACAATCTTGCTTGTGTCTAGCCCACACTGCCGGGAACTGCTGACAAAGTAACCCATAGACACCATCCTGGCTCCAGTCTCTGGTGATCGGGGCAGCTGGGGGTACGCTGATTATGTTGCATTCTCTGTTGCTTGTACACGTTTGCTGCTCCTGACTTGTCCATATTACTTCTCCCTTTCCCAAATCTATAATGGCCCTTGCTTCCCTTAGGATGTCTATTCTAAGGATAGTGCCCTCGTTATTTGGACATACCCAGAAATACACTGGAAGCTGCATTCCACCAATTTCTAGTATTTGCAACTCGCTTCTTTCTGCTTTCATCGTTTTCCCTCCTACACCCCTGATATAACTGGCCTGTCCGGTTGTTGGTAAGGGTAAGTCTGTTATTGATACCCTGTCCACTAAAACATTGCATTGCCGTCCCTCTAACAATGCTGTTGTGTACATCTGCAGGTCACCAGTGCTGGCAGTGGGAGCCATCACCACATCTTTTTCTGCAGTAGAAGCCATCTTCACCAGCTTTATGATCTGTTCGAGAGTCAGATTGGTCAGACTAGGTGCCAATGGGGTGAGAGATTGCGTGTCTGCTGTGAACTGTTTGTCTTTCCACTATTCTTGGACACTGCCTTCAACCATGTCCAGATAGGCCACACCTGTAGCATATCAACTCCTTTGCCCTCCCACGTCTATTCCAGCAGTTCCTTGCTTTGTGTCCTGGCCACCGGCAGGCAAAACAAACCCTCAGGGACATCACAGCAGCTGCATCCACCATAGCCACTTTATTTATTTTTATTTTTTTATTTTCTTGGCATGTGTGTGTGATGGGGCAGCGGGACGATGTTTTTTTCATGCCTTTTCAAGGCATGGAGCGAGAGAGAGAGACTGTGTGGCGTGCCACTCCCCACACAGACACTTTGCAGTATTTTTCCCTTTATTTTACGAGGTTCGAGTTGCGATCTCGACACTCAAGCCAGCACGGATGGAAAGAGTACTCGGGAGCAGCCCTGACTGGGTTCGAACCCGGGAACCTCCGTTCCAGAGTCCAGCGCTGATGTCATTGCATCACCAGCCGGCCCCACTATAGCCACTTTATGATCTCTCTTGCACTTTCTTCAGTCTATCTCATTGGCCCATGAAACTATCGCAGGGTAGGTCGACCCCACCGTTATTCCTAAATCTAAAATTTCCTGGTGAGCTGAGCTCAGGCCTTCCTTTATCATTTTCAGGAAGACTGAACCATCTCTCCCTGGATTATCCAACTCAGAATACTCCTCTTGCGCTCAGTATTTGCGTTCTGCATAATCTGTGACTGCCTCATCAGCTCTTTGAATCACTGCCATTATCATTCCCCAGTTACTCTCACCCCTCCCCAGTTACTGCTTCACATCCCCTTTAAAAGAGAGATATCTTTCTTCATTGCTGGCATTCCTGGTAGTTGCCCATGCACCATTCCACACCCCCTGGGCCATACTGTTCCATATATTCCCCGGGCACTTCACTTTTACCACATGTGTTTATCTTTGGGGTGCATCTGGTGAATTTCAACCAATTTCTCATGCTTGCCCTAAAATTCCAAATTCCCACAGGGGACTTTAAGAGAGGGAAACTCTGACAAAATGCTCTGTTTCTCCCTGGGGTGGGGGGTAAAGGGTTTATGAATGGTCACAAGCTGGCTCGGATCATCAGGGTTCTCGACTCGACCTGGCGTTGCCTGACCTCAATAGGAGCCATCCTGACAGATATATCTGGGTAAAACCTTTCCCTGAAATATCTCCACACTAATTCCCACACCACGCAAAATATAGATGACGGGTACCAGTTGAACAGCACATACTTAAAACCACAGAGTATGTACTCCCAAATCCTTTGTGCATCTGAACTCACGATGCCTGCTGTATTCCCTTGCATCACACTCGCAAAACATGAATGCCAAAATACAGCTCTTGGAAGGAGTATACGCGCCCCTACTGGTGTCCCAAACCTTCAGTAACTACCCTTTGCAACTGGTGGCTCTGTCTCACCAAATTAACACACAAATTTTTTCTTTTACTTAAACACACATACACTCACACTCACTACTTTTATACCTACCAGTTCAGCTCTCAGCGTTCGTGATACCTCGTGTTCCCATGTACCACCAATCCGAACAGGTCCAAGTGTGGGTGCTAATTTTAAAAATAATCACCCACTTAGATTGCTAAGATTGCTGGCCACACAATGGGTCACAAGAAGGTATCCTACTCCTGACACTAAAGGTTGTTGCGAATGAAGTCACCGAAGAAAAGTACTGGTAGCTGTGAAGCACCCTCTTCATTTGCCAAAGTGGAACACAACAGGCATCAGATGGACTTCCTTTTGGTGGGAAAAGGTCTGCTTGGCCCAACACTATTCAACATTTTATGTGCTAAAGATCAAAGAAAGTTCAGACAATTCAAACAAATCCACATTTACAATGCTTCCTTTGAACCACATGTAACAGTTTCAAATGTCTGGATCTTCCCACCATCACACTCATAATAATCTGTCAAATCCATGCAATGGGATATTGATTGGATTCATGCATCTGTAGATAATCTATAATACACCTGTTTCCTGGTCTGTCTAGTCTACATTTTAAGTGTAGTCTTCAATGCATATTCAAATCTGAAGGCTAGTGGGTGAAGTCGATTAAGATAACTGCTACATGTGCTGACCCCAAAAATCACTCTAGCACTAACTGTACCGGAAAGATCTGAGAGGGGTGCCAGCCAAGCGAGGGCTTGGTGCTTGTTGGTGAGTTCCAGTGAAGAGACGTTCTACTCAATGGTTTTGGCCGTCAGATCAGGCAACCAGTCCACAGGATCCGTTGTGTCCTTCTCTCACATCACCAGCAGAATGTTCCATGTGGACTTGAGGTCAAGGTGTTTTTCTGAAAGAAGTTGTTCACAAAGGACAAAGTCCAACTGAATAGGGCACTGTATGGGAACAACTCCAGGCCCATCCTTCGCAACACCGGGAACGGACAACCTCAGCACCTAGTGACACCTGTTGCTTTTGTATTTCATTTCTACGCAAGTTTGATGCAGGCACACGCTAAGTTGAGTTGTCTGCAAGTGTGATTTACAGACATCAGGAAGTCAAAGTAAATTTATTATCCAAGTAGATATACTGTATATGTCACCATATCCAACCTTGAGATTCACTTTCTTGCAGGCATTGTCAAGGAATACAATAGAATTTATGAAAAACTGTACATAAAAAAGACTGACAAACAACCGATGTTCAAAAGAAGACAAATTGATCAAATTTAAAAAATAAATAATACTCAATGTATAGATATCACAAATTGGCAAGAGTGAGATAGAATAGCAGATTCCCTAGCTGAAATCTTTTGAAGGATAATCCTCAGCAGAAAAACAAAATGCAATGCTCTTTGTTGGCTGCAGAGGTTTACTTCAGGTCTCCAGAGTAGAGTCTGGGACTGCATAAGGCAGAGAGGCTCAGGGCATCGATCAGCTGTTCCAAGGGAGCAGTACCTACAGGAATAACAGTCAAAGTCAAAGTAAATTTCTTGTCACAGTACATACACGCACAGTGACCACTCTATTAGTTACAGGAGTGGAACCCAGTGTGGGCTTCTGCTGCTGTCGCCCACCCACTTCAAGGTTCGATGTGTTGTGCGTTCAGAGATGCTCTTCTGCACATCACTGTTGTAATTCATGGTTATTTGAGATACGGTCACCTTCCTGTCAGTCTGAACCAGTCTGGCCCTTCTCCTCTGACCTCTGTCATTAACAAGGCATTTTCACTCACAGAACTACCATTCACTGTATGTAATTTTTGTATTTCTGCACCATTCTCTCCAAACTCTAGAGACTGTTGTGCGTGAAAATCCCAGGAGATCAGCAGTTTCTGAGATACTCAAACCACCCCTTCAGGCACCAAATATCATTCCATGGTCAAGGTCACTTAAATCACATTACTTCCTCATTCTGATGTTTGATCAGAACAACAACTGAACCTCTTGACCATGTCTGCATGCTTTTATGCACTGAGTTGCTGCCCCATGATTGACTGATTAGGTATTTGCATCAACAAGCAGATGTATGCATGACTTAGTAAGTTATGTCACCATATACTATCTTGAGGTTCACTTTCTTGCAGGCATTTATAGAAAAATAAAGAAACACAATAGAATTTATGAAAACTACTGTATACAAGCAACCAATTTGCAAAAGAAGACAAATTGTGCAGATGAAATTCAATGAATGATACTTGGCTGTCACGGTGGAGATATGTCTCTACCAAAGGAAATGTAAGGCGCTGTTTCCATCTGCTAGCCTGAAGGTCACCCTTAGGCAAGGTGTAGCCTCTGCTTAACCCCCCGATCAGGGTCACATGGAGCCATGGGAGCAGATGGTGGATATCACAAGTCCTGGTTATGTGACCACTGACACCAGGCAGGAAATCTCTGAAGAGCATTGATAATGGCTGGGATTAGATTCGTTTAGATTATGAGGACATTCAGTCCTCATTTATTGTCATTTAGAAATGCATGTTCCCCCAGAATGATATCACAAGAAAACACAGGACAAACCAAGACTAAAACTGACAAAACCACATAATTACAACATATAGTTACAATAGTTTAAAGCAATACCATAATTTGATAAAGAGCAGACCATGGGCACGGTAAAAAAAATCTCAAAGTCCTGATAGACTCATCATCTCACGCAGGTGGCAGAAGGGAGAAACTCTCCCTGATATGAACCTCCAAGCGCCACCAACTTGCCGATGCAGCACTATTGGAAGCACCCAACCACAGCGGACTGTGAGTCCGTCTGAAAACTTCGCGCCTCCGACCAGCCCCTTCGACACAGCCTCTCCAAGTACCATCCTTTGCCCAGTGCTTCGACCCCGCCCTGGCCGCCAAGCAACAAGCAAAGCCGAGGACTCGGGGCCTTCCCCTCTGGAGATTCTGGACCACACAGTAGCAGCAGCAGCGAAGCAGGCATTTCAGATGTTTCACCAGATGTTCCTCCATGCTCTCATGTCCATCTCTATCAAATCAGGATTGTGTACGGCACCCTACTTGACAAATAACAGACATCATCACCGGAGTGGCCGCTGCGAGCTGCGTCACGCTACCATCTTCTCCTCCCGATCATCTTGTAAAGACACTGCCCAGAAGAAGGCAATGACAAACCACTTCTGCAGAAAAATTTGTCAAGAACAATCACTGTCATGGAAAAACCATGGTCGCCCACGTCAGGCACGTAATGAATGAACGAGTACTGAGAACATGGGTTGTGGAGTCCTTGAGAGTGAGTCTGTAGGTTGTGGAATCAGTTTAAGAGTTGAAGTGAGTGGAGTTATCCGTGCTAGATTCCGAAACCTGATGGTTGTAGGGTGATAACCATTTCTGAAGCTGGTGGTGTGCGACCCAAGGGTCCTGTACCTCCTGCCTGATGGAGAAGAGAGAAGGGAGCGTGGGCTGGATGGTGGGGTCCTTGATGGTCAATGCTGCCTTCTTGTGGCAGCGCTCCTTGTAGATGTGCTCAATGGTGGGAGGGCTTTGCCTGTGATGGGCTGGGCCAAATCCACCATTTTCCAATTGGACTAAGCCAGTTGGGAGGATACAATAGCAACAGAGAGATGTGTTACTCACAGGGAGATCAATGATGTCTTTTATTGCAGGTATCATCACTCAAGTTCTCAATGATCCAAGTCAAAACTGAGTTATGTTGTAATGAAAAAATAATTTTTTTTTTCAGCTGACGCTGGTCCCGAAGTTCATAAAACCCTCAACAATTTGCTTGTCCCAGTGAAGCCAAATAAACAGCACTCTGACAAAACTGGTGCAGCAGTTCAATGCAACACGCACAGCGTTACAATGCTGGGCCACGGGATTGCTGAACGTCATTGTGCTGAGACCAAGAATCAGCTTCAAAATGACACCTTTAATGAGTTTATCGTAGCACTCAGAAAGTTTTTGATACATTCTTTTGTAAGTTACCCGGGGAGTGCAATGTGTGCTCACTTGTAAGGAAGGAAGAATGTACATAGTGTATGGAACAGGAACAGAGTCTTTGGCCCTTTGAGTCTGTGCTGACCACCAAACACCCTCTTCTACTGATCATTAAATCAAGGATGAATTGCCGAGGCTTTATAGAGTTCGGCCAGACTGCACTTGGAGTATTGTGAGCGGTTTTGGTCCCGTCAGCTAAGGAAGGGTGTTCTGACATTGGAGAAACTTCAGAGGAGGTTCGTGTGAATTATCCTGGGAATGAAAAGGTTAGCATTTGATGACTATGGGCCTATATTTGCTGGAGTTTAGAAGAATGCAAGAGGATCTCATTAAAACCTATTGAATATTGAAAGGCGTAGACAGCGTGGATGTGGAGAGGATGTTTCCTACAGTGGGTGAGTCCAGGACCAGAGGGCACAGCCTCAGAATACAGGGGCATCACTTCAGAACAGAGATGGGGAGGAATTTCTTTGGACAGAGGGTAGTGAATCTGTGGAATTCATTGCCACAGACACCTGTGGCAGCCAAGTTGTTAGGTATACATGTATTTAAAGCAGAGATTGATAGGTTCATGATTAGTAAGAGCATCAAAGGTTACAGGCGGAAGGCAGGAGAATGGGGTTGTGAGGATACTAAATCAGCCATGGTGGAATGGCAGAGCAGGCCCAAAAGGACAAATGGCCTAATTTGGCTCTTCTGGTCTTCTGGTCTTGTATTCCATTTTAATTCTCCATCATCTCTCTCCAGGTTCCACCATTCACTCAAACATTAGGGGCAATTTATAGTGGCGACTCTTGCAGGCTGCCCCTGCACATCCCTGGGTGTGTTGGCTGCTAACGCAAATGATGCATTTCACTGTATGTTTCGACATGTGATAAGTATATGGAAATCCGATATCTGCCACAGTAGTGTAGCTAGCGGTTTGGGCGACGCTGTTACAGCTCGGGCATTCCGTAGTTCGGAGTTCAGTCCCGGTGCTATTCCGTAAGGGCGCTTCGTATGTCCTCCCCGTGGAATATGTGCACTTTCTCTGGGCAGTCCCGTTTCCTCGCACAGTCCAAAGGTGTATCGGGTTGGTTAAGCAGACACTGTAATTTGTTCCGTTGTTAGGATAGGGTTAATCCGCGTTCTGAGGTTGCTGGGGCAAAGTGGCTCGAAGGGCCAGAAGGACCTAAATGAATAAATAAAAATGTGGGGAGAAACCAGAGCATCTGGAGGAAACACAGGGGGAGCTTGCAAACTCCACGAAGACAGGAGCCGAAGTCAGGATTTCACAGTTGTGCCCATTCACTAAGATTCAATCTGATTGTTCAGACAGTACATCGTCCACAGTTGTTTACTTGAAACAGAAATGAAACTTGAGTCTTTTTCGAATGGTGGAGCTACATCCTGAGTGAACTCCCTGCTGCTTTGTGACCTTTGAAGAATAATTTGACTTAAAAGAATTAATAAGAGACAGAACCTTCAAGAGTGCTTATCCTAGCTCAAACAGGAAGGAACACACTGCACATGGTGCTTACAGCATTTTCTGCCTGCATGATTTACTTACATAATGTCCAGAAATCATTTAATTTCACTACAAATACTAACCACTCTTCTGCAGAACTTGTGAATCATTCACTCATATCTCCCTTCTCCTTGAATTTTTACTGTTTAATTGAATCCTTCCCATGTAATTGAAGTAATTAAATTATATGTTTTAACTACCTTATTTATTGATGTTAATTGTAAATAGATAATTTGCGTCTCTGATTCGGGTTCATTTATTTGTCAGGTGTGCAGTGAAACATACAGTGAAATGCGTCGTTTGCGTTAACAATGGACGTGCTGGGGGCAGGCCGCAAGTGTCGCCACACGTTCCGGCACCCACACAGCACGCCCACGATGCTCGGCAGAACAACACAACAAGTGACAAAGCAACAACAGCAGAACAAGCTCCGTTCCTCCCTCCCGCCCACCCACAAACATACACAGTCCTCGAATCCCAGGACAGGATGCCCTCTTTGGCCTCTGCCTCCAGTAGACTCATGGATTCTCAGACACTGGGCCTTCAAATTCCCCAGCAGACTCGCAGAAATTTGCAGACTCTGGGCTCCAGATATTAGGTGTCAATCTGGACTTCTGTCTGACTTTTGGGCTTCAATCTGGCTATTAATCGACCTTCGAGCTTTGATCTGCACTTCCAATTGACATCCAATTGCTAATCAGTAATCAGTGGACCTACATGTGGTCAGTGGCACCTATTCTTGCTACAGTATCCAGACATCCCACCTCTCCCAGAAGTTCCGGGAGTCTCCCGCAAATTAATGGCTCCTGATGCCTGCAAATTATATACAATATCCCAGAAATCAATTTTTTTGAGAGTGAGCAAGCGAGAGAGCGCAAGAGTGAGAGCAACCACGAGAGAGAGAGAGAGAGAGAGAGAGAGGAGAGAGAGAGAGAGAGCGTGTGCGAGAGAGTGAGAGCAACCACGAGAGAGAGAGAGAGAGAGAGAGAGGAGAGAGAGAGAGAGTGTGTGCGAGAGAGTGAGAGCAACCACGAGAGAGAGAGGGGAGAGAGAGAGAGAGGAGAGAGAGAGAGAGAGAGAGAGAGAGAGAGCAAGCGAGAGAGAGTGTGTGTGAGAGAGAGAGAGAGGGGAAGGAGAGAGAGGGGGAGGGGAGAGAGAGAGAGGAGAGAGAGAGAGAGAGAGTAAGCGAGAGAGAGTGTGTGTGAGAGAGAGAGAGGGGAAGGAGAGAGAGGGGGAGGAGAGAGAGAGAGAGAGAGTAAGCGAGAGAGAGTGTGTGTGAGAGAGAGAGAGGGGAAGGAGAGAGAGGGGGAGGGGAGAGAGAGAGAGAGAGAGAGAGGAGGGAGAGAGAGGGAGAGAGGGGGGGAGAGAGGGGGGAGAGAGGGGGGAGAGAGAGGGGGGGAGGGTAGAGAGAGAGAGCAAGCGAGAGAGAGTGTGAGAGAGAGCGAACCCTGCCTAATAGGGGTCAAAAATAACGACAGTGGGTTTTTTTTTGGTTATCACAAAATTTTGTTTTCAACCTTTAAGATGATGGATTTTTTTTTTAGGCATTGTAAGTGTTGTTACTTCGATGTACTCATGTTATTTTTCCTATATATACAATAAAAAGATTTGAAAAGAATAATGACAGTGTTGCTCGCTGCACTGTTTGCAACAGTGATTTCTCTATTGCCCAAGGTGGGTTAAGACTGTAAAAGACATGTTGAGGTGAGTTTAACAGGTGTCATTCGTCCATTAGCATAGCTAACGTTATTTAAACTAGCTGGCTAGCTGCTAAGGAACTACTCTATTGCAGACATCCCACCTCTCCGGGAAGTTCCAGGAGTGTCCCGCAAACTGATGGTACTACCTCCCTGAAATGAGTTTTTGTAGGGTGGGATGTCTGCAGTATCACTATTTGTGACTCAGACTGAATGTCTGGCTCAGATGGTTTGTGGATTTGGCCAGTGCCTGCTTGGCCAACGTCGCATGAATCCCACTTCCCTGTTCTGAAGACCTGCTTGGCCACTCTGACCCATGACAGATGGATCTACATGGATCCAGATACTGAAGGGCTATCCTGTGAAGATATGATTGGTGACCCTATTCTAAAAGACCAATAGTCTAACTCACCAGTCACGCAGTTAGGGGGTCAATACCAAAGATTAGAGCCCAAAGCTTGATCAAAATTCCAGAAGTTGAATCCCGATGGCCAAAGCCTGTCAGCTGGAGGCCTGCTCTGGAGTTGGAGGCCTGCCCTGGAGTTGGAGGCCTGCTCTGGAGTTGGAGGCCTGCTCTGGAGTTGGAGGCCTGCTCTGGAGTTGGAAGCCTGCTCTGAAGTTAGAAGCCTGCTCTGGGGTTGGAGGCCTGCTCTGGAGTTGGAGGCCTCTCCTGGAGTTGGAGGCCTGTCTGTGTGTTGTGTGGATGTGAGGGTGGGTTGGAGGGAGGAAAGGGGCTTGTTTTGCTGTTGTTGTTTTGTTGGCTTGTCATACCCTGCTGAGCAAGTTACATATGGTCTGTCCCCAGTACATCTCTAGTTGTGTTGGTTGTTTATGCAAATATTGAATTTCAGGGTACGTTTCAACGTACATGTGATAAATAAATCTGAATCTGACAATTGTTAGTAAGCTCATCTTGCTTCTGGATACATCAGGGGAACAAGCAATAGTGTCAACAATCGCTATGATCTGCTGTGTGAGAAATAACTAAAGTCAATTTGACCAATTTGTACACAGAATGACAGACAACATACAGTGCCTTAAAAAAAGTATTCAGCCCCTGCAACTATTTTCACATTTTAACAACTCATTTTCTAAATTTAAAATATATTGAAGTAGGATTTTTGAGCTAATCTACAAAACATTATACATCATGCCAAATTAAAAGAAAAAAATCCAAACCTGGCAACAATTTACTAACAACACACATAAAAGTTGCTGACATTTTTTTAAGTGTGAGGCTGGAAAAGTATTCATCCTCTTTGTAATTACTACACTAAATTTCCTCGGGTGCAATATACGGTATGATCTTGCCAACTCACTCAATTTGTTGATGTAAAAAATTGGGGTTTTGCCTGTTTTCAATGAATTCATAAGAATAAATGCCTCTCTTTCTCAGTAAGGTCCAACAGAATGGTAAATTTTCAACAGACCAAAGCAAAATGAAGACACAAGAGCATGCGTGACAAGTCAGGGAAATGCTAATAGAGAAGCGCGAATCTAAGGAAGGGTAAAAAACTATCTCAAAGGCACTGAACACACCTTGAGCTCAATGCAGTCCATCGTGAAACAGTGGGAAAAATATGAAACCACAGCAACACTCCACAGGCCACCCCACTAAACTTAGTCACTGGAGAAGAATGGCTCTTGTAAGAGAGGCTACTGTGACACTAACAGTCACTCTGAGTGAGCTGCAGAAGTCGGTGGCTGCAACTGGAGAGGACGTTCATAACTCCACAATCTCTAAGGCCTTGCTTAAAAAGGGCATTTATTGGAAGAGTGACAAGGAAGAAGCCTGCTAAAGAATAAACATATCCTTGCCCGTAAAGACTTTGTAAAGCATCACAGAGAAGATACTATAAACTTGTACAAGCAGGTCTTGTGGTTGGATGAGACTAAAGTGGAACTTTTTGGACTCAGTATTAAGCGGTACATGTGGCATAAATATAATACTGTGCATCAGCCAGTTACCATTCCTACTGTAAAATATGGTGGAGGTAGCATCATGATGCTTTTCGGCAGTAACCATAGAAACATAGAAACACAAATCTACAGCATATTACAGGCCCTTCGGCCCACAACATTGTGCTGACCATGTGACCTACTCTATCAGCTGCCTAGAATTTTTCTACCGCATAGCCCTCTATTTTTCTAAGCTCCATGTACCTATCTAAGAGTCTCTTAAAAGACCTTATTGTATCCGCTTCTACCACCATCACTGGCAGTGCATTCCATGCACCCACCACTCTGTGTGAAAAACTTACCTCTGATAGCCCCCTTGCACCTAATTCCAAGCACCTTAAAACTATGCCCCTTCATGTTAGCCATTTCAGCCCTGGGAAAAAGCCTCTGGCTATCCACACAATCAATGCCTCTCATCATCTTATACACCTCTATCAGGTCACCTCTCATCCTTCGTCACTCCAAGGAGAAAAGTTCACTCAACCTATTCTCATAAGGCACGGTCTCCAATCCAGGCAACATCCTTGTAAATCTCCTCTGCATTCTTTCCTTCCTGCAATGAGGTGACCAGTAGGGACTGGAAATCTGGTCATGATTGATGGGAAGATGAATACAGAAAGATCCTGGATAAAATCCTCCTGGCCTCTGCCAGAAAGCTTAAACTGGGGAGGGAGTTCGTCTTTCAGCAGACAGCGACCTAACGCACACTGCCAGAGCAACCACGGAGTGGCTTCAAATGAAGAAAATTTATGTCCTTGAGTGGCCCAGTCAGAGTACTGATCTTATCCCAATCGAATATCTTCAGCAAATCTCGAGATTGCTGTCCAGCGCCATTCCCCAACTAAACTGGCACAGCTCGAGCAATTTTGCAAAGAGGAAAGAACAAATCTTGCTCCATCACATATTGCAAAGCTAATAGAGACTTATCCAAAAAGACTACTGCCTGTAATCGCTGCAAGAGGTGGTTCAGCTAAATACTGGGCAAAAGGAGATGAATACTTTTGAACTGCTGACATCACAGCTTTTGAATTTTTAGTTTTTCATACTTTAAAATTTTCCCTGTTTTTGGGCTGTGTTGTGAAAAAAGGAGCGTGTGTTCACAAATTAAAAATCTCAGTTAAGTCAATCAAAATCCCTGCTTGTAATACTCATTTATGTGAAGAAGGGGTTGGGGGCTAAACACTTTTACAAGGCACTGTAGCTCTGTCAGCTTCGCCCTGGAAAATTCACCAAAGTCTACAGGCTGTCCAAGGTGTATAAGATGATGAGAGGCATTGATCGTGTGGATAGTCAGAGGCTTTCTCCCAGGGCTGAAATGGCTAGCACAAGAGGGCACAGTTTGAAGCTGCTTAGAAGTAGGTACAGAGGAGATATCAGGGGTAAGTTTTTTACGCAGAGTAGTGAGTGCGTGGAATGGGCTGCCAGCGATGGTGGTGGAGACGGATACAATAGGGTCTTTCAAGAGACTCCTGGACAGGTATACGGAGCTCAGAAAAATAGAGGGCTATGGGTAACCCTAGGTAATCTCTCAGGTAAGGACACGTTCAGCACAGCTTTGTGGGCCAAAGGGCCTGTATTGTGCTGTAGGTTTTCTATGTTTCTAATGAAGTTCAGAAGAGTAGGCCTCTCTGGACTGGCACATATACTGAACGGAAAGAGGTCTCACAATACAGCTATCTGGCAAGCTATCCAACAAGAAGGTAGAAGCAGAAGATGAGATAAATGATGATATCTTGAAGCCAAGGGGCTGGGAAATTGGTAAGAAACCTGTGGATTGGGGTGTAATGATGCCACGTGAGTGGAAAATGGAGAATGATATCTCACTGCATGTTTACATTATTCTCCATTGTCTGATTGCTGTGTGTTTTTGACAGTTTGGGATCAGATGATATTCAAATATTTGACATGAGGTTGGATTTGAAAACAGTTTGGAGTGTGATGAGCCATATAACAATTTGGACGTCCGTCAAGAACCAACAAGATGCCAAAGGAAAGGGCAGATCCCATTGGGTGGAGGAAATGGCACATCCAAGCGCGGGCACTCTTGAGAGAGACGGTGGAAGGCTTCCAAAGCCCCAATGTCAACGATAATTCATGCCAGAATGCAAGTACCCATCACACGATCAGTGCCTGAGACGCCAATGAATTTCTATTCCCTGTTATTGGAAATGTTGTAGAAGTATCTATTGAATTCAATTGACGGCTGCCCACTGACTGCCATGAAAGAACATCTCACGTGGTTCTGGGATTTATGTGAAGATCACGGCACAAACCACAGCAGGGTAGAGAAATCCAACAATTACCTCAGCACAGGTAGCAAGGAGGGAAGGCTCCACCTTTGGTATTAAACTACTTCCTCCACAGATGCTGCCTGATCTGCTGAGTTCCTCCAGCCCCTTCTTCCTTGCTCCAGATTCCAACCTCTGCAGTCCCAAGTGTCTGTGTTCCTCAAGGTTCCAGATTTAAGCTTTTTTGCCACGTGTACATCGGAGCATGCAGTGAAATGAATGAACAGCCAGCACACCTGAGGGCAGCCCGCAAGTGTTGCCACACATTCTAGAGCTGATACAGCACGCCCATGATGCTCAGCAGAGCAACACAGAACACAACATGCAATAAGCCAACAGCAACATAGGCCTCCCTTCCTCACACCCACGTACAGTTGTCAGAGCTAGTCACTCACTCTTACCAAATCCGCAGCTTTGGTTCTTACGAAGAGTGTTTGATGGTTCGGGCCTGTACGCACTGGGGTTTAGTAGAATGAGGGGGGAAATCTCATTGAAATCGATTGAATATTGAAAGACCTAGATAGAGTGACTGTGGAGAGGATGTTTGCTATAGTGGGGGAGCCTAAGACCAGAGGGCACAGCCTCAGAATAGGAGGATGTCCCATTAGAACAGGGATGAGGAGGAATTTCTTCAGCCAGAGGGTGGTGAATCTGTGGAATTCATTGCCACAGATGACTGTGGAGGCCAAGTCATTACTCATACTTAAGGTGGAGGTTGATAGGTTCTTAATCAGTAAGGGTGTCAAAGGTTACGGGGAGAAGGCAGGAGAATGTGGTTGCAAAGGATAATAAATCAGCCGTGATGGAATAGTAGAACAGATTTGATGGGCCAAATGGGCTAATAATTCTGCTTCTATGTGGTCTTATAATTTCATTTGAGTTTTAAGGTACTTGGCTCACTAGTTGTTCCCCATCCGGATCAGTTGCCCGGGGGAAATCATCTTCATCACAGTTTCCGTTTTCAGAGATTGCTCCGAATCCCCGCAGACTCATCCATGTGGAGTTTTGTTGGGAGGTTCAGAAGTCCAGGTTCCAGGCCCACACCTACCCTGTTTAATCACTGCCTCAAGGAAATCAGAGGCTTCAAATTACTCACATCATCTCCACATTATATTCCTTTAGTTTTATGTTAGCTGCCATTAAAAACAAAATTAAGCATGTCTATTATTCTGTAGTCTAATTTTAATCATTCCTTTCCTGTGCTCTTGGGATTCTGTTGGACACATTCAGCATCAAGCAAGACCAGCTGTTCAACATATCTGCTAATCTCTTCTCTGCAAGCCAAAGATAGATTTAGCATTTTTTGAAAAAACAATGACTAAATTTAGGCTTCATTGAATTATAGTTCCTGTCCTTTTTTATAAAACGATTCAAACATTTTCACTTTTTTGTTTCCTGGCCTTCTGGGTAGCACTGAATTTCGGTTTCAGTACGTAATACGTCCTCTAATCAGGTGTGCCTACCAGCCTGAAAGAGATGGCACATCATGCACCATGACACCGAGATCAGGGGCATAACCGGACAGCGAGGAAGGCTATCAAAGCTTGCAGCAGGGTCTGGACCTGCTGGAAAAATGGGCTGAAAAATGTCAGCTGGAATTTAATGCAGACAAGTGTGAGGTGTTGCACTTTGGGAGGACCAACCGGGGTAGGCCTCACATAGTGAGCGGAAGGGTACTGAGGAGTGCGGTAGAACAGAGGGTTCTGAGAATAACAGAACCATAATTCATAGCAACGTAGAAACATAGAAACCCTACAGCACAATACAGGCCCTTTGGTCCACAAAGCTGTGCCAAACATGTCCTTACCTTAGAAATTACCTAGGTTTACCCATAGCCCTCTATTTTTCTGAGCTCCATTACCTATCCAGGAGTCTCTTAAAAGACCCTATCGTTTCCACCTCTACCACCGTTGCCGGCAGCCCATTCCACACATTCACCACTCTCTGCGTAAAAAATTTACCCCTGATATCTCCTCTGTACCTACTTTTAAGCACCTTAAAACTGTGCCGTCTCGTGCCAGCCATTTCAGCCCTGGGGAAAAGCCTCTGACTATCCACATGATCAATGCCTCTCATCATTTTACACACCTCTATCAGGTCACCTCTCATCCTCCGTCGCCCCAAGGAGAAAAGACTGAGTTCACTCAACCTATTCTCATAAGGCATGGTCCCCAAACCAGGAAACATCCTTGTAAATCTCCTCTGCACCTTTTCTATGGTTTCCACGTCCTTCCTGTAGTGAGGCTACCAGAACTGAGCACAGTACTCCAAGTGGGGTCTGACCAGGGTCATATATAGCTGCAACATTACCTCTCGACTCCTAAATTCAATTCCACGATTGATGAAGGCCAATGTCTTCTTAACTACAGAGTCAACCTGCGCAGCAGCCTTGAGTGTCCTATGGACTCGGACTCCAAGATCCCTCTGATCCTCCACACTGCCAAGAGTCTGACCATTAATACTATATTCTGCCATCATATTTGACCTACCAAAATGAACCACCTCACACTTACCTGGGTTGATCTCCATAAGCCACTTCTCAGCCCAGTTTTACATCCTATCAACGTCCCGCTGTAACCTCTAACAGCCCCCCACACTATTCACAACACCCCCAATCTTTGTGTCATCAGCAAATTTACTAACGCATCCCTCCACTTCCTCATTCAGGTCATTTATAGAAATCACAAAGAGTAGGAGTCCCAGAACAGATCCCTGAGGCACACCACTGGTCACCGAACTCCGTACAGAATATGACCCATCTACAACCACTCTTTGCCTTCTGTGGGCAAGCCAGTTCTGGATCCACAAAGCAATGTTCCCTTGGATCCCATGTCTCCTTACTTTCTCAATAAGTCTTGCATGGGGTACCTTATCAAGTGCTTTGCTGAAATCTATATACACTACATCTACTGCTCTTCCTTCATTAATGTGGTTAGTCACATCCTCAAAAAATTCAATCAGGATTGTAAGGCACGACCTGCCTTTGACAAATCATATTATGCCTCTCCAATTGTTTATAAATCCTGCCTCTCAGGATTTTCTCCATCAATTTACCAACCACTGAAGTATAACTCATTGGTCTATAATTTCCTGGGCTCTCTCTACTCCCTTTCTTGATAAAAAAGGAACAACATCTGCAACCCTCCAATCCTCCGGAACCTCTCCTGTCCCCATCAACGATGCAAAGATCATCACCAGATGCTCAGCAATCTCCTCTCTCACCTCCCATAGTAGCTTTGGGTACATCCCGGTGACCTACCCAATTTGATGCTTTCCAAAAGCTCCAGCACATCCTCTTCCTTAATATCTACATGCTCAAGCTTTTCAGCCCACTGTAAGTCATCCCTACAATTGCCAAGATGCTTTTCCATAGTGAATACCGAAGCAAAGTACTCATTAAGTACCTCTGCCATCTCCTTCATACATTCTTTTCCACTTGTCACACTTGATTGGTCCTATTCTCTCACGTCTTATCCTCTTGCTCTTCGCATATTTGTGGAAGGCCTTGGGTTTTTCCTTAATCCTGACCATCAAGGCCTTCTCATGGCCCCATCTGGCTCTCCTAATTTCATTATCAAGCTCCTTCCTTCTAACCTTATAATCTTCTAGATCTCGATCATTACCTAGTTTTTTAAACCTATTGTAAGCTCTTCTTTTCTTCTTGACTAGATTTACAACAGCCTTTGTACACCACTGTTCCTCTACCCTACCATCCTTTCCCTGTCTCATTGGAACGTACCTATGCAGAACTCCACGTAAATATCCCCTGAACATTTGCCACATTTTTTCCGTATGTTTCCCTGAGAACATCTGTTTCCAATTTATGCTTCCAAGTTTCTGCCTAATTGCCTCATATTTCCCCTTACTCCAATTAAACACTTTCCTAACTTGTCCGTTCCTATCCCTCTCCAATGCTATGGTAAAGGAGATAGAGTTGTGATCACTATCTCCAAATTGCTCTCCCACTGAGAGATCTGACACCTGACCAGGTTCATTTCCCAATACCAGATCAAGCACAGCCTCTTCTCTTGTAGGCTTATCTACATCCTGTGTCAAGAAACCTTCTTGACCACACCTAGCAAACTCCACCCCATCTAAACCCCTCGCTCTAGGAACATGCCAATCGATATTTGGGAAATTAAAATCTCCCACAACAACCCTGTGATTATTATTCCTTTCCAGAATCAGTCTCCCTATCTGCTCCTCAATGTCCCTGTTACTATTGGGTGGTCTATAAAAAACACCCAGTAGAGTTATGGACCCCCTTCCTGTTCCTAACTTCCACCCACAGAGACTCAGTAGACAATCCCTTCATGATGTCCTCCTTTTCTGCAGTCATGACACTATCTCTGATCAACAGTGCCACGCCCCCACCTCTTTTGCCTCCCTCCCTGTCCTTTCTGAAACATCTAAAGCCTGGCACTCCTTGAAAGTGGGGTCACAGTTAGAAAGGGTTGTAACAAAAACTTTTGGCATGTTGGTCCTCATGTTGAAGTTGTATAAGATGTTGGTCATTTGGAGTATTGTGTGCACTTCTGGCCACTTACTTACAGGAAATATATCAATAAGATTGAAGCAGTGCAGAGAAGGCTATCAAGGATGTTGCTGGCACTTGAGGACCTGAGTTACAGGGAAAGGTTGAACAGCTTAGGACTTTATTTTCTAGTGTGTAGGAGAATGAGAGGAGATTTGATAGAGGTAAACAAAATTATGACGTGCATAGATAGGGTAAATGCAAGCAAGCATTTTCCACTGAGGTTTGGTGAGACTAGAACTAGAGGTCATAGATTAAGGCTCAAAGGTGAAATATTTAAAGAGGACATGAGGGGGATCTTCTTCACTCAGAGTGTGGAACAAGTGTGGATGTGGATTCAATTTCAACATTTAAGAGAAGTTTGAATAATTACATAGTTGGGAGGGGTAAAGAGGGCTATGATCCGGTGCAGATTGATGGGACTGGGTGGAATGATAGTTCAGCATGGACTAGATGGGCCGAAGGGTCTGTTTCTGTGCTGTAGTGCCCCAAGTGGAAGAAAATTAAACCTGAGAATTAAGGGTTAACAGAATCATGAGAGTAGCAGGGTGAGAAGCAGACGGGGTCTGTCTGTCTACACATACTCATTAGCAATAAGTCCTGATAGAAATGAAGAAATTGTATCACACAAATGTAGTAAGTCCTGCTGGTAATGAAGAACTGATAACAGACGCATGTCATGTGTAGGGAGGAAACAATAGCCCTCAAGGCTGCATGACTAATGACTTGGTTTCTTATAATCAATGGGGAGGAACTATTGGCCTACAAGTCTACACGACTAACGACCTGGTTTCTTATAATTATTGGGGAGGTTCCTTCAGCCTTCAGGTCTACAAGACTAATGGCTCAGTTTCTTCTAATTAACGGGGAACTGATTGTGTACGTGGGGACACTATGTTTAATTTTGTGTAAGGTATGGAAGCAGCCTGAACCTTGTCGATAAGGTCTAAGCAGGAATTCTAGACCCCTGAAAACTGCTGAACTGCATGTATTTTAAGCTATAAAAGGCCATGTTTGTGCTTGCTTTAGCAGAGTCTCTTAGTGGGCTCTCCCCGATCATGTAATAAAGTAATTAAACAGAATGCCGGGGGCTGTGTCTTATTGGCAATAGTAAATTCCTCTGACACTCTGTGACAATGATTCTAGCGTTCACACCTTGCTGCCAATTTACTGCCTTTCACGCCAGGCTTTGCTTCACATTTGCTACTGAGACTTTCAGATGTAGTGATTATCAAGGTGTTTCCTGCCCTTCCACATGGGAGTTTTTCACCTGGTATTTAACCCCACGGCACTCCCACTGAGTAACAATTACAACAGGAACCGAACGTGCGAGAAGCGCATCAGAGGGATTGAAAAATTGACCACCCACCTGTGAGGAAGGGGATTAATATAATTCAGTGCAGGTGCAGGAAGATCGGGTGTAAGATGAACAGATCATCATTGTTAGTGTCATAGAGTCATACACCACAGACACTCTGTGGGAAAGTACCAAGGTCCAGGTTCCTTCCGCTATCGCAGACAGATGGGCCAAGTCAGGTCAGGAAGCTCCTCAAACATTGGAATGAACATAGAACATAGAATAGTACAGCACAGTACAGGCCCTTCGGCCCACAATGTTGTGCTGACCCTCAAACCCTGCCTCCCATATAACCCCCCACCTTAAATCCCTCCATATACCTGTCTAGTAGTCTCTTAAACCCTTCACTAGTGTATCTGCCTCCACCACTGACTCAGGCAGTGCATTCCACACACCAACCACTCTCTGAGTAAAAAACCTTCCTCTAATATCCCCCTTGAACTTCCCACCCCTTACCTTAAAGCCATGTCCTCTTGTATTGAGCAGTGGTGCCCTGGGGAAGAGGCGCTAGCTATCCACTCTATCTATTCCTCTTATTATCTTGTACACCTCTATCATGTCTCCCCTCATCTTCCTTCTCTCCAAAGAGTAAAGCCCTAGCTCCCTTAACCTCTGATCATAATGCATACTCTCTAAACCAGGCAGCGTCCTGGTAAATCTCCTCTGTACCCTTTCCAATGCTTCCACATCCTTCCTATAGTGAGGTGACCAGAACTGGACACAATACTCCAAGTGTGGCCTAACCAGAGTTTTATAGAGCTGCATCATTACATCGTGACTCTTAAATTCTATCCCTCGACTTATGAAAGCTAACACCTCATAAGCTTTCTTAACTACCCTATCCACCTGTGAGGCAACTTTCAGGGATCTGTGGACATGTACCCCGAGATCCCTCTGCTCCTCCACACTACCAAGTATCCTGCCATTTATTTTGTACTCTGCCTTGGAGTTTGTCCTTCCAAAGTGTACCACCTCACACTTCTCCGGGTTGAACTCCATCTGCCACTTCTCAGCCCACTTCTGCATCCTATCAATGTCTCTCTGCAATCTTTGACAATCCTCTACACTATCTACAACACCATCAACCTTTGTGTCGTCTGCAAACTTGCCAACCCACCTTTCTACCCCCACATCCAGGTCGTTAATAAAAATCACGAAAAGTAGAGGTCCCAGAACAGATCCTTGTGCGACACCATTAGTCACAATCCTCCAATCTGAATGTACTCCCTCCACCACCACCCTCTGCCTTCTGCAGGCAAGCCAATTCTGAATCCACCTGGCCAAACTTCCCTGGATCCCATGCCTTCTGACTTTCTGAATAAGCCTACCGTGTGGAACCTTGTCAAATGCCTTACTAAAATCCATATAGGTCACATCCTCTGCACTACCCTCATCTATATGCCTGGTCACCTCCTCAAAGAACTCTATCAGGCTTGTTAGACACGATCTGCCCTTCACAAAGCCATGCTGACTGTCCCTGATCAGACCATGATTCTCTAAATGCCTATAGATCCTATCTCTAAGAATCTTTTCTAACAGCTTTCCCACCACAGACGTAAGGCTCACTGGTCTATAATTACCCGGACTATCCCTACTACCTTTTTTGAACAAGGGAACAACATTCACCTCCCTCCAGTCCTCCGGTACCATTTCTGTGGACAACGAGGACATAAAGATCCTAGCCAGAGGCTCAGTAATCTTTTCTCTCGCCTCGTGGAGCAGCCTGGGGAATATTCCGTCAGACCCCGGGGACTTATCTGTCTTAATGTATTTTAACAACTCCAACACATCCTCTCCCTTAATATCAACATGCTCCGAACATCAACCATGGATTACCATCTGAGGGGCCACCTGAGTGGAAATGGTGCCTTGCATTTAAAAATACGTCAACACTACTGAATGTATTGACCATGTTCTGTACAGTTTCTTCTTTGCTATATATTTTTAAAATTACAAATATGTATAGAACTTATTCTTGAAATGTAAAATAAATACAACAGAGAAACAAACCCTTCGATGCACCATCTTAATACTGACCATCAAATACCCACCAAAAGTTAACTGGCGTGGATAACTTCACTCATCTCAACTCCAAAAAGTTTCCACAACTACAGACTCCCTTTCAACTCATGTTCTCAGTATGATTTATTTTTTACTTGCAGAGTTTATCTTATTTTGCTCATTGGTGTCAGTTGATGTGTTTTCTGCCCAATGGAAAGAGATGTCTGGGGTGGAGGGGTCTTCGATTATGTTGGCTACTTTCTCGAGGAAACGAGCATGTAGATATTAAGGAAGAGGACGTACTGGAGTGTTTGGAAAGCATCAAGTTGGATAAGTCACTGGAACCAGATGAGATGTACCCCAGACAACTATGGGAGGTGAGGGAGGAGATTGCTTTCCCTCTGGCAATGATCTTTGCAACATCAATGGGGGCGGGAGAGGTTCTGGAGAATTGGAGGGTTGCGGATATTGTTCCTTTATTCAAGAAAGGGAGTAGGGATAGTCCAGGAAATTATAGACCAGTGAGTCTCACTTCAGTGGTTGGTAAGTTGATGGAGAAGATCCTGAGAGGCAAGATTTACGAGAGGCATAATATGAATAGGAATAGTCAGCATGGCTTTATCAAAGGCAGGTTGTGCCTTATAAGACTGATTGAATTTTTTGAGGATGTGACCAAACACATTGATGAAGGTAGAGCAGTAGCTGTAGTGTACATGGATTTCAGCAAGGCATTTGATAAGGTGCCTTACCTTATTGAGAAAGTAGGGAGGCATGGGATCCAAGGGGAAATTGCTTTGTGGATCCAGAACTGGCTTGCCCACAGAAGACAAAGAGTGGTTGTAGACAGGTCATATTCTGCATGGAGGTCGATGACCAGTGGTGTGCCTCAGGGATCTGTTCTGGGATCCCTATCCTTTGTGATTTTTATAAATAACCTGGATGAAGAAGTGGAGGGATGGGTTAGTAAATTTGCTGATGACACAAAGGTTGGGGGTGTTATGTATAGTGTGGAGGGCTATCAGAGGTTACAGTGGGACAAAACTGGGCAGAGAAGTGGCAGATGGAGTTCAACCCAGATAAGTGTGAGGTGGTTCATTTTGGTAGGTCAAATATGATGGCAGAATATAGTATTAATGGTGAGACTCTTGGCAGTGTGGAGGATCAGAGGAATCTTGGAGTCGGAGTCTGAGTCCATAGGACACTCAAAGCAGCTGTGCAGGTTGACTCTGTGGTTAAGAAGGCATACGGTGCATTGGCCTTCATCAATTGTGGGATTGAGTTTAAGAGCCAAGAGGTAATGTTACAGCTATATAGGACCCTGGTCAGACCCCACTTGGAATACTGTGCTCAGTTCTGGTCACCTCACTACAGAAAAGATGTGGAAACCATAAAACGGGTGCGGAGGAGATTTACAAGGATGTTGCCTGGATTAGGGAGCATGCCTTATGAGAATAGGTTGAGTGAACTCGGCCTTTTCTCCTTGGAGCGACGGAGGATGAGAGGTGACCTGATAGAGGTGTACAAGATAATGAGAGGCATTGATTGTGTGGATAGTCAGAGGCTTTTTCCCAGGGCTGAAATGGCTAGCATGAGAGGGCACAGTTTTAAGGTGCTTGGAAGTGGGTACAGAGGAGATGTCAGGGGTAAGTTTTTTACACAGAGAGTGGTGAGTGCGTGGAATGGGCTGCCAGCGATGGTGGTGGAGGCGGAAACGATAGGGCCTTTTAAGAGACTCCTGGATAGGTACATGGAGCTTAGAAAAATAGAGGGCTATGGGTAACCCTAGGTAATTTCTAAGGTAAGGAAACGTTCAGCACAGCTTTGTGGGCTGAAGGGCCTGTATTGTGCTGTAGGGTTTCTATGTTTCTATAAACAGAGTCTATAGAGGGTCATTGGTTTTCATCATGGACTGGACTGTCTAAAATTTCTCGCGGTTTTGGGCAGAGCAGACTATAATGTCTCCATGTAGGAAGCCTTCTGTGATGCATCTGTGTAAAATCAGTGAGGGTGAACAGAAACAGTTATTAAATTACAACTATCAATCCTCTGAACCAGCATGGATAACTTCACTCACCACTACTCTGAACTGATTCTGAAACCAACAGACTCCCTATCAAGGTTCTACAACTCATGTGTACAATATTATTTATTTATAATGGATTCCAGTTAATTGGGCATCGGTTAATTGGGACAGCCATTTGTCTGGGTCAACTCTGAAAGAACAAAAGCTAATTGAGAAAATTCCCGGGATTTCCTTCAATTATTTGGGATACTATGTCGCCTAACTGGTACAGGAGAGTGTTGCCAAAACGTTTCTAACTAGCATCAGTGGTGTGCATTTGAGTGGCCGTAACGCTGAATTGTGTTTGGGGCGATTAGTTTATAAATTGCGTCGGTCGCGTGTTCAAAAGCCAGTGTTTTTTTTGGTTGCAAATAGTTGGCGAGAAATAAGCAGTAAGGTAACTCAGAACTTTTGTTCACCATGGTTTCAAGCAGTCTGGAAATGACAGAAACAGCCGGGAGTGAAAATGAAACAATTTCACTACTTCAGCAAGTTACCAATTACAAAGTTATTGACTATCATTTTGAATGTTACTATAAAAATGAAGATTTGGAGCAATTGTCTAAAGCATTCTTTGAAGGCAGTCCATTATCTGCACAATGTGTCTGCACTGATTTTGTTCATTTACAGTCAATCAAAAGAACATGGCAGATGAATTCCTCCATCAATAACTATGAGGAACAAGTACACAGTTTTATAGTACGGTGGAGGTATTGGTATCATTCTAATTTGTTCTGTATTTCATTTAAATTCATAAATTATTACTCATTTTAATGGTAGTTTGTCTTTTTTATGCCTTTTAACTATTTCCATGAAACTTAAGCTAATCGAGGCAGCTGTTTGGGCCAAAATGTACTGGTCCCGATGTGTCCCAATTAACCAGAATGACCAAGTTTATGACCAAGTCACTGATGCCAAGGTAACCTTTGTAAATTAATGGAGAGGCTAGGCAAGTGTGGTGGTTTTCCGTGTGACAGTGACAATTGCCCAAGATCAAAACCAGAACATAGAACATAGAATAGTACAGCACAGTACGAGCCCTTTGGCCCTCAATGTTGTGCCAACCCTCAAACCCTGCCTCCCATATAAGCCCCCACCTTAAATTCCTCCATATACCTGTCTAGTAGTCTCTTAAACTTCACTAGTGTATCTGCCTCCACCACTGACTCAGGCAGTGCATTCCACGCACCAACCACTCTCTGAGTAAAGAACCTTCCTCTTAATATCCTCCTTGAACTTCCCACCCCTTACCTTAAAGCCATGTCCTCATGTATTGAGCAGTCCCTGGGGAAGAGGCGCTGGCTATCCACACTATCTATTCATCTTAATATCTTGTACACCTCTATCATGTCTCCTCTCATCCTCCTTCTCTCCAAAGAGTAAAGCCCTAGCCCCCTTAATCTCTGATCATAATCCATACTTTCTAAACCAGGCAGCATCCTGGTAAATCTCCTCTGTACCCTTTACAATGTTTCCACATCCTTCCTATAGTGAGGCAACCAGAACTGGACACAGTACTCCAAGTGTGGCCTAACCAGAGTTTTATAGAGCTGCATCATTACATCGCGACTCTTCAACTCTATCCCTTGACTTATGAAAGCTAACACCCCATAAGCTTTCTTAACTACCCTATCCACCTGTGAGGCAACTTTCAGGGATCTGTGGACATGTACCAGAGATCCCTCTGCTCCTCCACACTACCAAGTATCCTGCCATTTACTTTGTACTCTGCCTTGGAGTTTGTCCTTCCAAAGTGTACCACCTCACACTTCTCCAGGTTGAACTCCATCTGCCACTTCTCAGCTCACTTCTGCATCCTATCAATGTCTCTCTGCAATCTTTGACAATCCTCTACACTATCTACAACACCATCGACCTTTGTGTCATCTGCAAACTTGCCAACCCACCTTTCTACCCCCACATCCAGGTCGTTAATAAAAATCACGAAAAGTAGAGGTCCCAGAACAGATCCTTGTGCGACACCACTAGTCACAATCCTCCAATCTGAATGTACTCCCTCCACCACCACCCTCTGCCTTCTGCAGGCAAGCCAATTCTGAATTCACCTGGCCAAACTTCCCTGGATCCCATGCCTTCTGACTTTCTGAATAAGCCTACCATGTGGAACCTTGTCAAATGCCTTACTAAAATCCATATAGGTCACATCCTCTGCACTACCCTCATCTATATGCCTGGTCACCTCCTCAAAGAACTCTATCAGGCTTGTTAGACACGACCTGCCCTTCACAAAGCCATGCTGACTGTCCCTAATCAGACCATGATTCTCTAAATGCCTATAGATCCTATCTCTAAGAATCTTTTCCAACAGCTTTCCCACCACAGACATAAGGCTCACTGGTCTACAATTACCCGGACTATCCCTACTACCTTTTTTGAACAAGGGGACAACATTCACCTCCCTCCAGTCCTCCGGTACCATTCCCGTGGACAACAAGGACATAAAGATCCTAGCCAGAAGCTCAGCAATCTCTTCTCTCGCCTCGTGGAGCAGCCTGGGGAATATTCCGTCAGGCCCTGGGGACTTATCTGTCCTAATGTATTTTAACAACTCCAACACCTCCTCTCCCTTAATATTAACATGCTCCAGAACATTAACCTCACTCATATTGTCCTCACCATCATCAAGTTCCCTCTCATTGGTGAATACCGAAGAGAAGTATTCATTGAGGACCTCGCTCACTTCCACAGCCTCCAGGCACATCTTCCCACCTTTATCTCTAATCAGTCCTACCTTCACTCCTGTCATCCTTTTTTTCTTCACATAATTGAAGAATGCCTTGGGGTTTTCCTTTACCCTACTCGCCAAGGCCTTCTCATGCCCCTTTCTTGCTCTTCTCAGCCCCTTCTTAAGCTCCTTTCTTGCTTCCCTATATTCCTCAATAGACCCATCTGATCCTTGCTTCCTAAACCTCATGTATGCTGCCTTCTTCCACCTGACTAGATTTTCCACCTCACTTGTCACCCATGGTTCCTTCATCCTACCATTCTTTATCTTCCTCACTGGGACAAATTTATCCCTAACATCCTGCAAGAGATCTCTAAACATCAACCACATGTCCAGAGTACATTTCCCTGCAAAAACATCATCCCAATTCACACCCGCAAGTTCTAGCCTTATAGCCTCATAATTTGCCTTTCCCCAATTAAAAATTTTCCTGTCCTCTCTGATTCTACCCTTTTCCATGATAATTATAAAGGCCAGGGAGCGGTGGTCACTGTCCCCCAGATGCTCACCCACTGAGAGATCTGTGACCTGACCCCGTTCATTACCTAGTACTAGATCTAGTATGGCATTCCCCCTAATCAGTCTGTCTACATACTGTGACAGGAATCCATCCTGGACACACTTAACAAACTCTGCCCCATCTGAACCATTGGAATTAATCAGATGCCAATCAATATTAGGGAAGTTAAAGTCACCCATGATAGCAACCCTGTTATTTTTGCACTTTTCCAAAATCTGCATCCCAATCTGCTCCTCTGTATCTCTGCTGCTACCAGGGGTCCTATAGAATACCCCCGATAGAGTAACTGCTCCTGACTTCCACCCATACTGACTCAAAAGAGGATCCTGCTACATTACCCACCCTTTCTGTAGCTGTAATAGTATCCCCGACCAGTAATGCCACCCCTCCTCCCCTTTTTCTGCCCCTCTATCTCTTTTAAAGCACTGAAATCCAGGAATATTGAGAATCCATTCCTGCCCTGGTGCCAGCCAAGTCTCTGTAATGGCCATCATAATTCCATGTATGTATCCAAGCTCTCAGTTCATCACCTTTGTTCCTGATGCTTCTTGCATTGAGGTACACACATTTCAGCCCTTCTACCTTACTGTCTTTATACCGTTTATTCTGCTTCTCTTTCCTTAAAGACTCTCTGTATGTTACATCTGGCTTTACTCCATGCACTTCTTTCACTGCTCTATCACTCTGGGTCCCATCCCCCTTGCAAATTAGTTTAAACCCTCCCGAACCATGCCAGCAAACCTACCTGCAAGGATATTGCTCCCCCTCGAGTTCAGGTGCAACCCATCCAATCCGTACAGGTCCCACCTTCCCCAGAAGAGATCCCAATGATCTAAAAATCTAAAACCCTGCCCCCTGCACCAACTCCTCAGCCACGCATTCAACTGCCATCTCCTCCAATTCCTACCATCACTGTCACATAGCACTGGCAGCAATCCTGAGAACGCCACCCTTGAGGTCCTGTTCTTCAGCCTTCTGTCTGGTTCCCGAAACTCACACTTCAGGACCTCATCCCTCTTCCTGCCTATGTCGTTGGTCCCAACAAGTATCACGACTTCTGGTTGCTTTCCCTCTTGTACCAGGATGTCGTGCACCCGGTCAGAGACATCCCGGACCCTGGCACCCGGGAGGCAACAAACCATGCAGGTGTCCTTCTCACGTCCACAAAATCTCCCGTCTGCTCCCCTGACTATAGAGTCTCCAATGACAACGGCTCTCCTCTTCTCCGTCCCACCCTTCTGCACCACAGGGTCAGACTAAGTGCCGGAGGCCCTGCCACCGAGGCTCACACCTGGTCGGTCGTCCCCACCAACAGTATCCAGGACGGTGAACTTATTATTCACGGGAATGGCTACAGGGGTGCTCTGCACTACCTGTCTGCTCACCTTCGCTTTCCCCCCTCTGACTGTCACCAAACGACCTGCTTCCGACAGAGCTAGATGTGACTACCTCCCTGTAGCTCTCATCTGTGACTGCCTCATTCTCCCTTATGAGTCGAAGGTCATCCAGCTGCTGCTCCAGATTCCTTACAGTTCTGAGATCTCAGAATATCACAGGGAGAGAATTATCAAAGAATTTGAGAAGAAGCTATGAATTTTTGACTAAAGAATTAGAGCTCCTTTGCCAAGGTAGGACAAACCCAAAAGGATCAGCATCGAATCACAATACATGATATAATCACACAGTCATATTGGACTACAACACAGAAAAGGGCCTATTTAGTCCATGTGGAACTATTATTCTGTATAGTTCCATCGACCTGCACCTGGACCATAGACGTACGTATCCCTCCCATCCATGTACATATCCAAATTTATTTTAAATGTTGAAATCAATGCGATCCACCAATTCCACTGGCAGCTCATTCCACCTTCTCACATCCCCTGAGTTAAGAAGCTCCCCCTCATGTTCCCCTTAAACATTTCACCTTTTACCCTCAACCCATGAACTCTAATTCTAGTCTCATCCAACCTTAGTGGAAAATGCTTGCTTGCCTGTCTATACCCCACATAATTTTGATACCTGTTTATCAAATCTCCCCTCATTCTCCTACGCTCCAGGGAATAAAGTCCGGAGCTATTCAATTTTTCCGTATAACTCAGGTCCTCAAGTGCCATCAAGTTCCTTACGAATTTTCTCTGTACTCTTTCAATCTTAATCATATCTTTCCTGTACATAGGTGACCAGAACTGTCTACAGTACAACGTGATGAGGTGAGAGACTCGGGATAGAATAAGCTCTTTACTGGCAGGGCGCTGTCCATGTGGCTGGCCATCTGTGCGTCAAGCTGCGTGGGAAATTGGGTCGGTCATAGCCATGTCACTGTCCCATGGGAGTCCCTGCCAATTGTTCTTTCTGGCGGGGCAGAGTCTGTCCCCACTGCTACCTCCCACCAGCCACTAGCCCTGCGACCTCTGACACCTGCTGTGTGCTGGGCACAATTTCTAAGAGACCACAGCCTCCCCACCCACCCCCCGCCCCCCGGTGTCCTGTGTACCATGACCTCAATGGGTCAGGCAGCCAGAGGGAAAACTCCCACCACCAACCCAGCACCACCTCCCCACTCCTCCATTGTAAATCTTGTGTAGCAACGTCTGTAAGATTCCATATTCTGGGATATGTCATGCACCACACACACCACCAACATCACTGCCATACAATCACCAATCTACATCCTCACTGTAAGATTAAATGGGAGCTGGGCTGGGGTGGGGGGGGGGGAATAGACGACATTGAATAATAACAAAACATTTTACTGTTTGTAGGCTTATCAATCCTGTAGGAGTTTCTGGAACTTTCCATCTAATCTCTCAGGGAAACGTATACATCCCGTGACACCATTGAGGAAGAAGACGAGGGTTAATCCCAGGTTATCCCTTAACAAACCTCACTAAATAGATATAGGAAGGAGGCAACTGGGGTTAGACCTGGGTCATTGTGATGTGGGGTGCAAGTGTCCACAGAAGATTCAATTAACTTAACTGTACTTCTCTCTCCACAGATGCTGCCTGACCTGTTGAGTATCTCCAACACTTTCTGTTTTATTTCATGAAAAGAGATTTACCTGATCGAAAACATAATGTGGACTGCAGGAGTTCACTGTTTAGCCATACTACAAAATGCATCATTAGCTGTAAAATATTTTTCAGTGCCATGTGGTTGTGAAAGGTGCTATATAAATGCAGCTATAGAAACAGGACTTGAAGGAAAACCTCAGCAGGTCAGGCAACATCTGTGGAATTCTTTTCTTTGATGTGACAAAAGGTCTCAGATTTGAGATGTTAACAGCTTCTCGTTCCATAGATGCTGCCTGACCAGCTGTTTTTATGCAACGTTTCCTGTTTTTATTTCAGATTTCTAGCATTTGGAGTATTTTAAAAAAATTTTCATTTGAATGCAGCTGTTCATTTTCCTATTACTCCTATTCTCCCTGTTACTGTGTAAGGCTGGAAGTCCCCATCTCTCCTCTTGTTCAGTGCTGGTTTGTAGCTGTAAGATGCAGCTCAGACTGGTCCTGGGAATGGGTGTAGGACCAGAGGGAGAGGATGTTGAGGGTCAGAGGATCTCTCTACAATGAGCAATATTAGGCAGGGAATGGCAGATAGGGGATAACCTGGACACACTGTTTATACGAAGAGAGCCTAAGATTTACATTGACTATGTGACATGTAAGAGCTATTGATCTGGCTTACTGGGTTCTTCTATCTATGTTTTATCATCCATAAGCTCTTCATAGTACAGGGAGAGCGTGAACAGACGTAATTTAAGAGAAGCACAAAAGAATCTGCAGATGCTGGAAATCCAAAGCAACACGCACTAAATGCTGGAGGAACTCAGCATCCCAGGCAGCATCTATGGAAAAGAGTACGTTCAACATTTTGGGCCGAAACCCTTCAGCAGGACTGGAGAAGAGAAACAAAGTTGAAGAGTAGATTTAAAAGGTGGGGTGAGGAGAGAGAAACACAAGGTGATGGATGAAACATGAAGTGGGGGGATGAAGTACAGAGCTGTAGTCGCCGGTCTGGGTAAGCGTGTGATCGAAGAGTTGGAGAGCAGCAGGGAACAGAGGGGGGGTTTCACTGAACTCCTGTTGAAGCGAAGATTTAAACAACTTCAGGGTAGGCATCCCTGACAGAGACTTCGCAGAGTAGTAATCCAATCTCAAACAAGAGAACATCGACTGTACTCTTTTCCATAGATGCTGCCAGGCCTGCTGAGTTCCTGCAGCATTTTGTGCACATTGCTTGGATTTCCAACATCTGCAGATTTTCTCTTGTTGGCTAGCATCTGCTTTAATGTTTACAATAGCCACTTGGCAAAGGCTGAACTGTTTAAAAATTTGTGTTTACTTGATAGTGTTTCCTATCCCCCAATTTCTACATTCCCAGCTCCCATTTTCCCCACTCCCCTTCCTATCCACACAAACCCCGATTCTGAAAACCCTGGTTCTGTTTTTCTACATTTATTCAGTGAGTTACAGTGGTTAGTGGAAGTATTAGTGAATTACAGTAGCCAGTGGAAATATTAGTAAATTACAGTGGTCAATGGAAGTATTAGTAAGTTACAGTGGTCAGTGGAATTATTAGTGAGTTACAGTGGCCAGTGGAATTATTAGTGAGTTACAGTGGTCAGTGGAATTATTAGTGAGTTACAGTGGCCAATGGAATTATTAGTGAGTTACAGTGGTCAGTGGAATTATTAGTGAGTTACAGTGGCCAATGGAATTATTAGTGAGTTACAGTGGCCAGTGGAAGTATTAGTGAGTTACAGTGGTCAGTGGAATTATTAGTGAGTTACAGTGGCCAGTGGAAGTATTAGTGAGTTACAGTGGTCAGTGGGAGTATTAGTGAGTTACAGTGGTCAGTGGAAGTATTAGTGAGTTACAGTGGTCAGTGGAATTATTAGTGAGTTACAGTGGTCAGTGGAAGTATTAGTGAGTTACAGTGGTCAGTGGAATTATTAGTGAGTTACAGTGGCCAGTGGAATTATTAGTGAGTTACAGTGGTCAGTGGAATTATTAGTGAGTTACAGTGGCCAATGGAATTATTAGTGAGTTACAGTGGTCAGTGGAATTATTAGTGAGTTACAGTGGTCAGTGGAATTATTAGTGAGTTACAGTGGCCAATGGAATTATTAGTGAGTTACAGTGGCCAGTGGAAGTATTAGTGAGTTACAGTGGCCAGTGGAAGTATTAGTGAGTTACAGTGGCCAATGGAATTATTAGTGAGTTACAGTGGTCAGTGGAATTATTAGTGAGTTACAGTGGCCAATGGAATTATTAGTGAGTTACAGTGGTCAGTGGGAGTATTAGTGAGTTACAGTGGTCAGTGGAAGTATTAGTGAGTTACAGTGGTCAGTGGAATTATTAGTGAGTTACAGTGGTCAGTGGAAGTATTAGTGAGTTACAGTGGTCAGTGGAATTATTAGTGAGTTACAGTGGTCAGTGGAATTATTAGTGAGTTACAGTGGCCAATGGAATTATTAGTGAGTTACAGTGGCCAATGGAATTATTAGTTAATTACAGTGGCCAGTGAAAGTATTAGTGAGTTACAGTGGTCAGTGGAAGTATTAGTGAGTTACAGTGGTCAGTGGGAGTATTAGGGAACACCGAACACAAGGAGAGATACTACTGGACTTAAGGAGAATCAATAAAGGGGACACTCAGTCCATTGTATCTGTACAGTCCTATCAGTCCCATTTGTCCACTCTTTCTCCAGAATCTTTTGTGAACATCCAATTCCCTTTCAGTTGTTCTGATCTGCTTTCCGGCCTCCCTTTGCCAGTGAGTTCTGGACCATAACCAGCTGGTGCATTTTCATCCTGTACTTTTGGCTCCCAAACCTGCCCCTCTTCAACACTGGAGCAGCTGATGGGAGGTCTCTCTCACTGTAATCCTGCTCCCTTCCCTACAGAAATTCCAGCACAACACAAGGAGCCTCTCAAGCTCACCGGTGTAATTGCTGGGAATACAGGAGACCAGGATTGTTAATTGTAATTTATCTTTAATTATTCTCCATACTTGTAATTTTCAACATCTGTCTCACTCCAGAAGCTCCAAACAAGCATTTGACATCACAGTGTGAAGGATAATGTTGATCGGTAAAGTGAAGGAGCTGCTTATTAAGTTCAGGAAGCAGGGTGGATTACACACGTGCTGAGGGAGATGGTCGAGAATGTTGGATTGGGGTTTAGATTGTTAATTTTTCTTGTAGTTTAACTTGATTGTATTTTTATATAATCAGGCTCCTGAACCAGCGTAGATAACTTCACTCATCTAAACTTGGAAATCCAAAGCAACGCACACAAAATACTGGAGGAACTCAGCAGGCCAGGCAGCCTCGATGGAAAAGAGTAAACTGTCGACTTTTCAGTCTGAGACTTTTCATCAACTGTTTACTCTTTTCCAGAGATGCTGCCTGGGCTGCTGATTTCCTCCAACATTTTGTGTAATTTAAAAGAAGAACTGATCCAAGAGCAATGCAGGAACAATGAGCTATCATCACATGTAGTGGTTATGATCCGTTGAACATTTGAGGAAATGGAATATTAGTAAGAGAAAACAATTTGCTATGAATTTAAAGTTCAAAATAAATTCATTATTGAAGTATGTACATGTCACCATATACTATTTTGAGAATACTTTTCTTGCAAGCATTTACAGAAAAATAAAGAAATACAATGGAATTTATGAAAAAACTCTACATAAAGGCTAACAAACAACCATTGTGCAAAAGAAGACAAACTGTTTAAATTTTTAAAAATAAGTAATACTGAGAACGTGGGCTGTAGAGTCCTTGAAAGTGAATCTGTGGGTTGGAGTTGATGTTTGCCATGAGTGTACTCTAATCTTAAATCCTGTCCCACTTTATCCCGTCTTAATTTCCTGGCTTCAGGTTCCTCCCTCTCCTGACTATCCTGCCTTGCGTTTGCTCCCTTTTTCAGTAAGCACAGTGAGCACTGAGAGCAGGACACTGGGCTGGAAGAAGTACAAGTGGATTGCTGTTTCATGGAGACCAGTCCGAGTCTCTGGACAGTGAAAAAAAGGTCAGGACTTGCACATCCTGCACTTGTGTGGGAAAGCGTGGTAAGAATGCTGGTGGTTGGTGGAAGAACAGATCAGACAGTCACTAAAGGAAGTCTTATTGGAATGCTGGAAAGGGACAGTAGGATCTGTATTAGTTAATCTAAATGAATGTGATGCAGCTTTACAAAGGCTGATCTCTGGAATATGAGAACTTTTAGGGTGGAAATCGAGTGTACAGGTATAGTGAGGTACACAAGACAACAGAGCAGAATTAGGTCATGCATTCCATTGAGTCTGCTACGCCATTTGATCAAGGCAGATCTATTAACCCTCTCAACCCCATTCCCCTTCTTTCTTCCGTAACCTTTGACACCCTTCACTTTAAGTATACCCAATAACTTGGCCTCCACAGTCATCTGTGGAAATGCATTCCACAGATTCACCACCCTCTGGCTAAAGAAACTACTCCTCATCTCTGTCTAAAGGAACATCCTTGTATTCTGAGGCTGTCTTCTCTGGTCCTAGGCTCTTCCCCACCCCCAAAGGAAACTTCCCCCCAACATCCACTCTATCTAGGCCTTTCAATATTTGATAGGTTTCAATGAAAAATCTGCTTGCCACAGCATCACACAATGGGGGGGGGGGGGGTGCTATGGTAGCGTAACAGTTAGTGTGACTCCAATACAGCTTGGGGCATTTCCGAGTTCAGTTCTGGCACCATCAGTAAGGACCATGTGAGTTTCCTCCGGGTGCTCCAATTTCCCCTCATGGTCCAAAGACATACCAGTTGGTAGATTAATTGGTCATTGTAAGTTGTCCTGTGATTAGATTAGCAGGTTGCTGGGTGGTTGGCTCGTTGGGCTAAAAGGGCTTGTTCCGCACCGTATCTCTAAAAATAAGCAAAACCGACACATAAATAAATAAATATTACAAGATAATGGAGAAAAAGGCTGTAAAATCAAACACTGTTGAAAAAAAAACACGCTCAGTCCCTGGCACTGTGAGGGGTCAGCAGTGTTCTACTGCTGAGGGAGGGTCAAGGTTGTGCCGGAAGGTTCAAAAGCCTGATGGTTGTAGGAAGGTTGCTGCTCTTGAACCTGGTGGTGTGGGACCTCAGAATTTTCTACCTCTTGCCATGACTGTAGCAGCAAGAAGAGGGCACGGCTAGGATGGTCCAGATCCTTAATAACAGATGCTACCTGCCCGAGGCAGCACCTCCTTTGGGTGCTGTCAGTGCTGGGCTCGTGATGGATTGAGCTGTGCCCATTATTCTCTGTGGCCTTTTGCACTCTTTGCATTGGAGTCCACGTACCTGGCTGTGATGCAACTAGTCAGGATAATTTCAACTTGTAGAAGTTTGTTAGAGCACTCAAGGATTAGTTTTTAAAGATTAAATAATACCTTTTATTTGTCACATGTACATCAAAACATTGAAACATACAGTGAAATGTGTTGTGTCAAATCAAATCAGCGAGGATCGTGCTGGGCAGCCCACAAGTGTCACCGTGCTTCCAGTGCCAACATAGCGTGCCCACAACTCACTGACCCTAACCTGAGGGTCTCTGGAATGTGGGAGGAAACCAGACCACCTGAGAAAACCAACAAGGTCACAGGGCCAACTTCATACGGGCAGTGATGGGAATTGAACCCTGATCGGTAATCGCAGGCAACCTGCCAAATATCCTTAGAAAGTAACGATGCTGGCGCCTTCTTTGTTGTCTTTGCTCAGGCTGGGTGGAGAGAAGAAACAGGTGAAATGCAGGAAAATGTTGGTGTGGCCAAGAGCCCTGTTGACTGTGGCAGGGTTGAGGAGAAAAGGCACTCATGTAGAAAGTCTGTTGTCAGACACAGAAGTGTGGAATGAAGTCGGTACAGAAAGTTGGGTGGGAGATGATATGGTCTCCACCACCTATCACCTCCCAGACTTAGTGGCTAATACCACCTCTTTCCCACTGGTCACTATCTCCATTGTGCCTTCTGGGAGACACAAGAGTCTGCCCATGCTGGAATCTGTCACACCAAACATGGAAAATGGATAGTGCATACTTGGGCTCCAGACCTTTCATCTGGACTGAAAGATGGCGGGGATGTACTCCCTCCACAGACGCTGTCTGGCCCGCTGAATCCCTCCAATCACCCTTCCTCACCTGGATCCACCCAATTCTTGCTCCACCCCATCCCTACACCTCTTTATACGGGCTGTCTTGCCTCTCTGTTTCAGTCTCCACCCTAGAAGTTGACTGACTATTTTTCTCTCCGTACACGCTGCCTGACTTCAGCGTCTTGTTTGTTGTTCCCGATTCCAGCATCTTGTCTCTCCAGTAAACCTGCGCCAGATGCGCGCAGCCCACCGCCCGCCCTCCCTCCCTCCCTCCCACTTTCAGCGCGTTCTCCGGAGACTAATCCCCACATTTCCCCTCCCCCCCCCAGCGCCTCCTGGGTCGGGCCTGCCCACCCTCTCTCTGGGCAGAGGGATCCAGTAACCCACCCCACCCCACCCAGCCAGCCTGCTGAAGGGGAATTTCCATTTCCCAAAAGAGCCCCCCAGTCCGGAGACTGCCCCGCGACGGTTCGGGGGATGTGGGCATGCCGTGTGTGACTGGGATCGGCTCGGGGAGTCATGTGCTTGCATATCTTGGAAGTAAGTGGTGCAACCGGTGAAGATTTGACAGGAATCAACAGAACGAGTTCTCAGTCCAGTTTCCTGTGTGGGAGATTAGCGCTGTTTTCGGTACACGCTGCCGCATTTTCCCGATGGATTCCATTCACTCCCAAACTGGTAAGTCGGGAAAAAAGTTCCCTTGCCTTACAGAGTGGCGTGTAAATCGGATTAGATCCTCGGTACAAACAAAAAACGGTAGTAAAATAAGTTATTGTTCAGTTTTTGATGATAGACCCAGCTGTGAGGACAGAAAGAATGTGAAAGAGAGAGAGAGAGAGGGAGGGAGAGGGAGGGGCAGGGCTTGTGAGACCGGGAGAGGGAGAGGGAGAGGGAAAGGGAGACGAAAATAAACAAGAGGCTGAAGGGACGAGAGAGGCAGACGGAATTAGAAGCAAGTTGTGTTTTAGATGAGTTTTGATTCATTGACAAGCCGCCTTTCTTCAGCTGCTGTGGGTGTGCGCTCTCTCAGGGTCAGGATCTCATTTCACTGCTGTTCCAACTGCAGACCGATTGGGATTTTAAAAACACTAGATCATGTTTTATTAAAATCTAACAATATATTTACTAATTTAAAAACATAAAACTACTGTTAAACGTACGATGACATAAAGATAAATAAATAAGCAACTTTTAATGAAGTTCGCTGTACCAGATGTTATCAGCCTAGATACGAGCGAGGGTAGCTACCAAGTTGATCTACCCCTCCATCTTCACACAGTGGACTTCAACTTGGAAGCAGTTAGTAACGTGGATAATGCGGTTTTGCTGTCGGTAATGTTATTTTTTTATTGGCTTATTGTCACGTGCATGGAAAAACTGAAAAACTTTTGTTGCATGCCGCGCAATAGGTCATGGCATTCAGAAGTACGCGGAGCTAGTGAAAACAAGAGTGCAGAATGTGTCATAGAGTTATAGAGTACTACAGCCCAGAAACAGGCCCTTGGAACCATCGGGATAATGCCAAACAGTTACTCTGCCCATTCCCATCGCACCATATCCCTCCCATCCATGTACTCGTCCAAATTTCTCTTCAATGTTGAAATTGAATCTCCACCACTCCCGCCGGCAACGCATTCCCCACTCACACCATGTTCTAAGTTCCCCCTCAGGTTCTCTTAAATACTTAATCCTTCACCCTTAACCTATGACCTCTAGTACTAGCCGCACCCAACCTCAGTGGGGGAAAAAAACTTGCCTGTATTCACCCAATCTATACCCCCATAATTTTGTATACCTGTATCAAATGTCCTCTCATTTCCCTACGTTCCAGGGAATGAAGTCTGAAACTCTTCAACCTTTCCCTATAACTCAGGTCTTCACGTCCTGGCAGCATCCTTGGAAATTTTCTCCGTACTTTTTCTGCCAAATTGATATCTTTCCTGTTGGTAGGTGACCAGAACTGCACACAGTACCAAACTTACTCTCACCAAGGTCTTATACAACTTAAACATAATATCCCAACTCTTGCCAAAAGCTCTCGTTATGACCCTATCTACCTGTGATGCCACTTTGAAGGAATTATGGATATGTATTCCCCAGATCCCTCTGTTCTATCACACTCCTCAGTGCCCTATCATTTGCACCCTGATTTGTCCTCCCAAAGTGCAACACTTCACACTTGTCTGCATTAAATTCCATCTGCCTTTTTTCAGCCCATTTTTCCAGCTGGCCCAGATCCCTTGCAAGTTTTCATAACCTTCCTCGCTATCTGCTGTGGCCCTAGTCTTGATGCCATCTTCAAATTTGCTGATCTAGTTTATCTCACTACCATCATCAACTTTCCTGATAACCTCTGTGAAAACCTCTATAGGATTGGTGAGGCATGACCTACCATACACAAAGCCATATTGACTATCTCTAATCAGGCTCTGTCTATCCAAATGTTTATGTATCTGGCCCCTTATTTGCAATAATTTACCTACCCCAGATGTCAAACTCACGGCCTATAATTTCCCATCTTATTCTTAGAGCCTTTTTTTGATCAATGGAAAACCATTAGTGCTCCCCCAGTCTTCTGGCACCTCACCTGAGGCTAAGAACATTTTAAATATCTCTCACAGGGCACCTGCACTTCCTGCTCTGGCCTCCTAAAGGTGTGAGGGGAAGTGGTGTTGCAGTTACAGAGAATGTGTGGTGCTGGTAACCAAAGTACAAGGGGCATGGCAAGTAGATTGGAAGATCTTTAGCGTATGAGAGATCCACTGAATAACAGTGCCCCCGAGTCTGGTGAGACATGCTTTCAGGCTGCCTGATGGGATGGCAGACATCCCACCTCTCCTGGAAGTTCCGGGAGTCGCCCGCAAACTGATGGTTCTACCTCCCTGAAATGAGTTTTTGCAGGGTGAGATGTCTGGGATGGTGGAAAAGAGATCATGGTGGAGTAGGTCTTTGATTATGTTGGCTGCTTCCCCAAGGCAACAGGAAGTGTAGACAGAGTCATTGGAGGGGAGGCTGGTTTTCATAATGGACTGAGCTGTGCTCACAACTCTCTGCGGTTTCTTCCTTCTAGGGCCGAGCAGTTGCCATACCAAGCTATGATGCATCTGAATAGGGTGCATCGTTAAAAATTGGTGAGGGTCATCATGACATGCTGAATTTTCTTAGCCTTCTGAGGAAGCAGAGACATTGGTGTGCTTTCCTGCAGTTGGACCAGGATAACCTTTTTGTTAATATTTAGACCAAGGAACTTGTTGGATCCTGATGCTTTTGCGATCCAAAATCTGTTTGGAATTCGAGCATGAGGCATGAAAGGTGTTGCTTACGATTGTTTTATTAGGTGTTACAAGACCAGAAAACAAACAAGAAAGAGGAGAATGAAGAAAAGAACAAAGGAAAAAGCAGTGTGGTCATTTCATATTCAAACTAGCGATAACAAAATTCCAGTGATAACAATAAACATATGAAATAGCCAGGTTCATGACACCTGAAAGTTTCCAGAAAAGTACAGACCCAATTGTAAGGTAATTACTGGAAATTCACTGAACAATTACCTGTGTATTGGTGTTTATAGTTCAAAGTTCAAAGTAAGTTTATTATCAAAGTCACCATATACTACCCTGAGTTTCATTTTCTTGTGGACAATCACAGTAGAACAGAGAAATACAATGGAATCAGTGAAAAACTACACACAAAGACTGACAAACAGCCAACGTGTAAAAGACACACCGCAAATTTCAAAATAAATAAGTAAGTAACACTGAGAGCATGAGTTGTGGCAGCCTTGAAAGTGAAGCTGTAAGATGAGTGAAGTTATCTACGCTGGTTCAGGAATCTCATTATATAAAAGTACAAACAAATTAAACTACAAGAAAAATTAACAATCTACACCCCAATCCAACATTCTCGACCATCTCCCTCAGCACGTGTGTAATCCACCCTGCTTCCTGAACTTAATAAGCAGCTCCTTCACTTTACCGATCAACATTATCCTTCACACTGTGATGTCAAATGCTTGTTTGGAGCTTCTGGAGTGAGACAGAAGTTGAAAATTACAAGTGTGGAGAATAATTAAAGATAAATTACAATTAACAATCCTGGTCTTCTGTATTCCCAGCATTTACAACGGTGAGCTTGAGAGGCTCCTTGTGTTGTGCTGGAATTTCTGTAGGGAAGGGAGCAGGATTACAGTGAGAGAGACCTCCCATCAGCTGCTGCAGTGTCAAAGAGGGGCAGGTTTGGGGGCCAAAAGTACAGGATGAAAATGCACCAGCTGGTTATGATCCAGAACTCACTGGCAAAGGGAGGCCGGAAAGCAGATCAGAACAACTGAAAGGGAATTGGATGTTCACAAAAGATTCTGGAGAAAGAGTGGACAAATGGGACTGATAGGACTGTACAGATACAATGGGCTGAGTGTCCCCTTTATTGATTCTCCTTAAGTCCAGTAGTATCTCTCCTTGTGTTCGGTGTTCCCTAATACTCCCACTGACCACTGTAACTCACGAATACTCCCACTGACCACTGTAACTCACTAATATTTCCACTGACCACTGTAATTAACTAATACTTTCACTGGCCACTGTAACTCACTAATACTTCCACTGGCCACTGTAACTCACTAATACTCCCACTGACCACTGTAACTCACTAATACTTCCACTGACCACTGTAACTCACTAATAATTCCATTGGCCACTGTAACTCACTAATAATTCCACTGACCACATAACTCACTAATAATTCCACTGGCCACTGTAACTCACTAATACTTTCACTGACCACGTAACTCACTAATAATTCCACTGACCACTGTAATTAACTAATACTTCCACTGGCCACATAACTCACTAATAATTCCACTGGCCACTGTAGCCACTAATACTTCCATTGGCCACTGTAACTCACTAATAATTCCACTGACCACTGTAACTCACTAATAATTCCACTGGCCACTGTAATTAACTAATACTTTCACTGACCACGTAACTCACTAATAATTCCACTGACCACTGTAACTCACTAATACTTCCACTGACCACGTAACTCACTAATAATTCCACTGACCACTGTAACTCACTAATACTTCCACTGACCACGTAACTCACTAATAATTCCACTGGCCACTGTAATTAACTAATACTTCCACTGGCCACATAACTCACTAATAATTCCACTGGCCACTGTAGCCACTAATACTTCCATTGGCCACTGTAACTCACTAATAATTCCACTGACCACTGTAACTCACTAATACTTCCACTGGCCACTGTAACTCACTAATAATTCCACTGGCCACTGTAATTAACTAATACTTTCACTGGCCACTGTAATTCACTAATAATTCCATTGGCCACTGTAACTCACTAATACTCCCACTGACCACTGTAACTCACTAATACTTCCACTGACCACTGTAACTCACTAATAATTCCATTGGCCACTGTAACTCACTAATAATTCCACTGACCACATAACTCACTAATAATTCCACTGGCCACTGTAACTCACTAATACTTTCACTGACCACGTAACTCACTAATAATTCCACTGACCACTGTAACTCACTAATACTTCCACTGACCACGTAACTCACTAATAATTCCACTGGCCACTGTAATTAACTAATACTTCCACTGGCCACATAACTCACTAATAATTCCACTGGCCACTGTAGCCACTAATACTTCCATTGGCCACTGTAACTCACTAATAATTCCACTGACCACTGTAACTCACTAATAATTCCACTGGCCATTGTAATTAACTAATACTTCCACTGGCCACATAACTCACTAATAATTCCACTGACCACTGTAACTCACTAATAATTCCATAGACCTCTGTAACTCAATAATACTTCTACTAACCACTGTAATTCACTGAATAAATGTAGAAAAACAGAACCAGGGCTTTCAGAATCGGGGTTTGTGTGGATAGGAAGGGGAGTGGGGAAAATGGGAGCCGGGAATGTAGAAATTGGGGGAAGGGAAACACTATCAAGTAAACACAAGTTTTTAAACAGTTCACTCTTTGGCCATTGTAAACATTAAAGCAGATGCTGGCAAACAAGAGAAAATCTGCAGATGTTGGAAATCCGAGCAACACACAGAAATCGCTGAAGACCTGGCGGCCTCTATTGAAAAGAGTACAGTCGGCGTGCTCGGATTTCCAACATCTGCAGATTTTCTCTTGTTTGTGATTTGATTACTACACTGTGAAGTCTCTTCCAGGGATGCCTACCCTGAAGGAGTTTAAATTTTCTCTTCGATGGGAGTTAGGGAAACCCTCTCTCATTGCTCCCACTCTGTGATGCCTGCTGCTCTCCAACTCTTCGATCATGTGCTTACCCAGACCCCTACTATTACAGCTCTTTACTTTATCCCTTCCCCTTCAGGTTTCACCTTGTGTTTCTTCCCCCCCCACCCCCACCACCTTTTAAATCTGCCCCTCAGCTTTGTTTTTTCTCCAGTCCTGCCGAAGGGTTTCGGCCCGAAACATTGACTGTTCTCTTTTTCATAGATGCTACCTAGCCTGCTGAGTTCCTCCAGCTTTTTGTGTGTGTTGAAAGCAGGTGCTGGGTTAGTTGTGGTCTGTGGGCTGGCAGGACAACTGCAGCTGGGGAACTGAGACCAGGAATGGATCAAAATGATTTCAAACATCATGAGGTTAATTATATAGATCCACAAGAAACACCATCTTGCATTTTCAACAGGGAAGATTATTGGCTGCTTATTTGGTAGCAGTCTGAACAAAGACTAGGTTATAAATAAATCTTGAAAAGCAAATATTGCAGATGTTCAAAATACTCAGCAGGTCAGACAGCATCTGTGGAGATAGGAACACATTTAATGTTTCAGGTCAGCAGTTTCATCAGAGCTTAGAAATATTAGAAATCAAATTCTACCATTCTAATAAACTCCACCATTTGTATGTTCATCCATAGGTCCAAGAATATCAGTACCTGGTCACTAAGTTTCTCTTGCATGAAAGAAATCTCCCAATGAAAAGTTTGTCCATTGCTCTTGTAGAGTTAAAGAGAGAGAACCAAACCAGAGTGTTTGGTTTAGTCGCTTCCTTCTAACTCTATGCCAGTCTGGTAACAATTAGGAGAGTTAGACAGAAGTAGTTACAGGGATCTTAACATATCTATGCTTCAGTAAGCAGAGAATACTGAGTAAGCAAAGGAGATTTGCAAGAATGTTTCCAGGACTCAAGGGCCTGAGTTAAAGGGAGAGGTTGGACAGGCTAGGATTTTATTCATAGGAGTGTCGGAACCTGAGCGGTGACCTTATAAAGGTGTTTTAAATCATGAGGGTCATAGATAAAGTGAATGCAGACACGTTTTTTCTCCCTCCCTGGGAAAGGGAATCAAAAACTAGCACATTTCAGGTTTAAAATGAGAAGGGCAGCCTGTGGTGGGTATGTGGAACAAGCTGCCACTGGAGGTGGTAAAGGTAAATATAATTAACATGTTTAAAAAACACTTGGGCAGGTACATGGATAGTAAAGGTTTCGAGGAATATGGGCCACAACACGGCGGCTGAGACTAACTTGGTTGGCATGGACCATTTGGGCCAATCAACCTGTCTCCATGTTGTATAAACTATGACTCTATCTGGTATTTAGGAAGGCCAGCAAAATGAAAAAGGAACTATATGGGTGTTACAGGAGGGGTGGGGAGGGGGGAGTAAGGTGGGGCACAGATGTGGTTTGTATCACCCTGATAATACAAGGCAGCAGGAAGAGAGCAGAGGAGAATGATCTTGGCTCAGGGAATTGGAAGAAGTTCCTCAGTCCCTGCTGGAGGCAGAATCAATCATGAAATAAGGAAAAAAAACTTCTCAAAGTGTTAATTAATTGACCACGGGAGACTTTAAAAGAATGATTTTCAAGGGCTGTACATCATGGAGACAACTACGACGGTCAGGTCTTAAGAAAGAGAAGAAGGGTGATCATCTCTGACAGGGTGAGGCTGCGGTTACTGAGGTTATTCTGCTGTGACAAGGCTGTCTGGTTACTAGGTTAATAAGAGCGGGTCAGAGCAGTTGTTGGAACCTGAAACCAAAAGTAGTATATTGGAAATGCCCATCAAACCGGGCAGCGTCTGTCGAGAGAGAAAGTTGAATTACTGGTCCAGGTGAATAACCCACTGAGGATTTTCAGCTGCCTTCTTTTTCTTTCAGGTTCGGGAACAGCTTTGGGCTGCATTTCACTGCTTCAACATGTCCCTCTGACTGATATATCTTTCTAATTGCTCCCATTTTTCTGTTAAGCAAACAGTTCTGAGGTTGGTGGAATTGCGGATAGTGCGGAGAGTTGTGATAACATTGATAGGATGCTGAACTGGGCTGAGTAATAGCAGATGGAGTTCAACCCGGAAAAGTATGAAGTAATTCACCCTGGAAGGTTGAATTTGAAGACAGAATGCAAGGTTAGTGGCAGGATTCTTGGCACGGTGGAGGAACGGAGGGACCTTGGGGTTTATGTCTATGCAAGTTGATAGGGCTTTTAAGATGTTATGGCGTATTGGCCTTCATTAGTCAGCAAATTGAACTCAGGAGCCGCAAGGCAATGCTGCAGCTCTATAAAACCCTGGTTAGACCACACTTGGAATATTGTGTTCAGTTCTGGCTGCCTCATTATAGGAAGGATGTGGAAGCTTTAGAGAATGCAGAAGAAGTATACCAGGATGCTGCCTGGGCTAGAGGGCATGTCTTATCAAGATAGGTTGAGCAAGCTAGAGCTTTCCCCTTTGGAGCAGAGGAGGATGAGAGGTGACTTGATCGACTGTACAAGATAATAAGGGTGGTTAGCCAGAGACTTTTTCCCTGGATAGAAATGTCCACTACGAAGGGGCATAACTTTAAGGTGATTAGTGCAAACTATAGGAGAGATGTCAGAGGTAACTTCTTTACACTGCACCAACAATGGTGGTAGAGGCAGATATATTAGGGGTGTTGAAGAAACTCTTAAATAGGCACATGAATGATGGAAAAATGGAGGGTAATGTAGGAGGGAAAGGTTAGATTAGGGGTTCCCAACCTTATTTATGCCATAGACCAATACCATTAACAGAGGGGTCTGTGGACACCAGGTTGGGAACTCCTGGCTTAGATTGATCTTAGAATAGGTTTAAAGGTCAGCACCACACTATAAACCCCAGCTTTGCCCCACCCGCGACATTCCCTTTGCCCTGTCCACCCTCCACCCATCTTTCCCGCAACTTAGAACTAGCTTATTTCTTCTCTTTCCCACTTCTAATGAGGGCTGTGGACCTGAGACATTAATACTGTTTCTCTCTCCACAGTTACTGCCCAACCTGCTGAGTATCCCTGGACTTTGATGCTTTCAGCTCAGTTTTGCAGTGTTTTGATTTTCAACATGGGTTCAAATTATCGTAGGTTTTGTCTTGGTTGCAAAGCAGTGGATTTTTGCAAGGATTCTCAAGTGGAAATTTGAGGGAAATAACAAGCGGGCAGAAACTAGTGCTGCAAACTTGAATAAGGATTTATTCTAAAATTTATGAAGGGCAGATTGGCTGGTAAAATGGAGGATTAGAATGAGGGGTCTCCCAGTAGAATATGGAACAGTTCAGTATAGTCACACAGCGCAGGTACGGGCCCATTGTGTGAACCAAGACAGGAGTTCCCTCCCCCCTGGGTCCTTGGAGATCTCTGTTCATGGTGGGGATCCATGGCATAAAGAAGGTTGGAAACCCCTGGACCAAGATGTTCACCTCAGCTAGTATCACTTGCCTGTGTTTTGACCCATGCCCTCTAAACCTTTCCTATCCATGTCCCTGTCCAAGTGTCTATTAAATAATGCATTTGCATTTGTCTTTTCCACAGGCAGCTTGTTCTATACATCACAACCCCTGTGTGGATTTTCCCCCCAGATCCCTTTCAAATCCCATGTCCTCTCGTTCCTGATTAAAGGAATGTCTCAAAATTTTCAACAAGCATGCATTCATTGAGAAATAAAATGTTACAGTAGTTAAAGGAAGCAAATAGTAGTGTTAGGTTTCCTTCAGATATTCTGGCTTCCTTCCACATCCCAAAGGCACAGGGTTGGTAGGTTAATTAGTCTTTGTAAATTATCCCAAGAGTGTAGGTGAGAGGTAGAATCTCAGGAATGTGGCGAAAATAAAGTGGGAAAAGATAAGAGTAGTGTGAACAGGGGTAGTTGGTGGTTGGCAAGGCCTGGTGGGCTGAAGGGCTTGTTTGAGTGCTGTGACTTAGTACCTCATAATAGAAGGCTATATGAATAATTACCTCAGACTGTACAGGAACCTCTTTTTTTGTTACAAAGTGAACAAAAAAAAACAATACAGAAGTTCCAACAGTTTTGGCATAAACAAACTCCAGATGCTTAAACACTGTGGACCCAATATTTGTTTACATGTCTCATGAACCATTCGAGGGTATTAATTCAGCTCCTCCCACTTGCCATTGCCTACCATGTAATAAAACATAGAACATTACAGCACACAGTACAGCCCTTCAGCCGACTTTTGAAACTACTCTAAGATCCCTCCTCCATAGCCCTCCATTTTTCTTTCATCCATTTGCAATAGTTTCTTAAATGTCCTTAATATTAGAGTCTTTATATAAATTGCCTTTCATAACAAAATTTCGGAAAGTCAGGTGATTTCAGGAACACATCAATTTCATAATATGAGGTCTTACTGTACCAACAAAAACAGATTTTCAAAAGGTAGAGAGCAAATTCACAAGAAACATAACATTAGGTTGTAGAAGTTCGTGTACCAGTACAACAAGGAGGGGCGTATAGTTTCAGGAATAAATATGGATTTTGTATAGACCATGACAGAATAAGAGGAACAATTAAAATGGAAATTAAAGAAACACTTGCAGCTGTAAACATTTATTGTGTGGCTGTCTTCACCGCAAAAGATACTATAAATGTGGCAAAAGTGTATTATGATTTTCTCAGAGTCTACAATCTCAATGATAAGTTCCAACATTTAACTGATAACCTGTATCAAACCAACTGGTCTTTCAATCCAGTTTTTTTTACTTGTCCTCCATTCCTACAGAACAGTGACACTTTTGCTAACTTCCTATCTTCCAGGACTGTTCCAGACATGCAACTACAACGACATTCAACAATGATAAAGAATAAAGAATTATGTAAAAATAAACTTAGAGGTTAAAGTGCATATTTAGAATAACAACATACAAGGATAAATACATAAATACCAGCATGTATTTACAATGTAAACCACATTATAATAAGTAGTTCAAAGTGTTTGCTGTACAGTGCAGGGATGGGGTAATAGTAGGTTGGTGGGGCTAACTGGAATAGTTTGTCAGATTAACTGCATCAGGGAAGAAACTTTTCAGATGGTGAGAGGTTTTTGTTTTAATAGCTCTATAGCACTTTCAAGAAGGGAGCTTTTGGAAAAGGCTGTTTGCTGGGTGGGTAGTGTCTGCAATGACTTTTCTTGCCCTGGACATGTACCACCCCCGCAGTGGTGGTAGACTGCAGCAGTGACCTTTTCTGCTGACCTGATAGTTCATTGTAGTTTTTGTACACTGTAAGAGGATGCTGTACCAAACCGGACAGTAATGGCTGATGTGAGGATGCTGCCTATGATGGCAGTCTAGAATCGCACCGGTGTGTTCTGCGGACTACGAAATTTTATACCAGCTGCTGCAAGAAGTACATCCTCTTTTTGTTAATGAAGGAGATGTGGTTCTCCCACATGAAATCCTGCAGAATATTGCTGCCTAGGAATCTGAATGTTGAAATAGTGCTAACTGTAGAGTCATGGTGATGTGTTGGAGAGGAGACACGTTTCTCCTGAAGTCAATATGCAGGCAGTATCCCTGTAAACCTCTTCTGCACCCTCTCCAAATCTTCCACATCCTTCCTACTATAAGGTGACCAGATGCAGTGGAAGCTTACATGAGAGTGGTTTTTAAAAGGCTGTTAGACACATGGCTATGTAGGGAATAGAAGGTTACAGATTATGTACAGGCATCAGAGATTAGTTTAATTTGGCATCATGTTTGGCGCAGCCATTGTGGGCTAAGGGGCCTGTGCTGTACTGTTCAGTTCAGATGCTAATTCATCAACAGCAAAGAGTAAACCATCAATTTGCGATTGGCACTGAACCATGCAGACCAGGCCAAACCTCAGGATGCAGGAGTCGTGTGAACTTTGCAGCGTTTGTGACTCTCTCCAGTAAAACCACGAGAAAGTTAGCCCTAGTCTGGGTGGGGGAACGGGAGAGTTGGGGTGAGATCAAAACTGTAGATGATACTGTAGGTATGGTCTCATCAAGACTCCGTACAGTGGTGGTGAGGGGGCATGTGAGAGGGGCTGACAGGCATTGTTGGCATTGCTTCAACAACTGGCAGACTCTGTGGGCTAAATAGCCACCCTATTGATGTCTTTCCTATAGGTAGGTGACCAGAATTGTACACAATAAATATGTAGGGGAACACTCTGCATCTAGTTATCATAATGCCATTGGTTTCAAAGTAATTATGGAAAAGGATAGGTTTGGTCCTCGGGTTGAGATTCTAAAATGAGAAAAGGATCTGGCAGGTGTGGATTGGTGCAGACTGTTCTCTGGCAAATGTGGACTAGATAAATGGGAAGCTTTCAAAAGTGAACTTTGAGAGTACAAAGCTTGTATGTGCCTGTCGGAGGAAAAGGCAACCATAAATGATTTAGGGAACCTTGGTTTTTGAGGATTGAAAAAAAGGAGATGCATAGCACAAATAGGAAGGTAGGAACAAATGAGGTACTAATGGAATACAAGAAATGCAAGAGAACACTTAAGAAAGAAATCAGAAGGGCCAAATTAAGAAGGTATGAAGTTGGTCTAGCAGACAAGGTGAAGGAGAATCCTATGAAATTCTACCAATATGTTAAGATCAAAAGGATTGCAATGGACAATATTGGTCCTCTGGAAGATCAGGATGGTAATCCGTGTGCAGAGCCAAAAGAGATGGGGCATATCATAAATGGAGTTTTTTTCCTTTTTTTTTTGCATGTATTTACTCGGGAGGGTGACGGGATGGAGGTATGTCTCTACCAATGGAAGTATGAGGCGCTCTTTCCCTCTGTGAGCCTGTAGGTCACCCTTGGGCAAGGTGTAGCACCTGCACAGCCCCCCAATCAGGGTCACGTGAAACCATGGGAGCAGGTGGTGGAAGGCCGAATAAGCAGCTGGTGCATATTATAAGTCCTGGTTATGCGATCACTGACACCAGATGGACAGTCTCTGAAGAGTATTGATAATGGCTGGGATTTGGGATGGTCTCGCTTTTCATTCTTCCTTTCAAGCCAAGGCCAGAGGTACTTCGATTTTGATTGACAATTCAGTTGCCTTTGTTCAACATGATGTAATGTCTGACCCCAATGGGCGGTTCGTTATAGTCTCAGGGAAATTAGATAACACACAGACTAGAAGGGCCGTATGGCCTGTTTTCTGTGCTGTAGTGTTCTACGGTTCTATGCTCCGAATATAGATGATCCTAGCTTTTTTGAATGTTCTTTTTCTTTTTTACCAGACTTAAATTTGTATTCTTTAATCTTGGGAGGTGATTTTAATTGTTGTCTTGAGCCTGTTTTGGACCGTTCATCTTCAAAACGATTGAATATTAGTATATATGCCTCCTATATCCAATCTTTTCGAATGAAATGTGCCATTATTGATGTTTGGCGTTTTTTATACCCAACAAGTAGAGAATATTCCTTTTTTCCTCATGTTCATCATACCCATTCCAGGATTGATTTTTTTTGTCGATAGTCATTTGATACCCTCTGTTTGATCCTGTGAATATAAAGAAATTGCTGTTTCAGATCATGCCCCCGTCTTTTTATCTTTAAATCTTCAGGATGTTTCTTGATCGAACAGATTTTGGCATTTTAATCCAATTTTACTATCAGATAACGGTTTTAAAAAATTTTTAGAGAGTCATGTTACTTTTTTCTTTGAAGAGAATACGCTAGATGGCACTTCTAGCCTTATTATTTGGGATGCTTTCAGGGCTTATATTAGAGGCCAAATTATTTCCTATACAGCGAGTATTAAGAAAAAAGCAAATGAGGAGAGAACTGATTTAGCCAATCAGCTGAAACATTTAGATCAAAAATATGCTTCTGATCGGGATCCCGTCTTACATAAAAGACGTGTTGAAGTTAAAACTAAATATGATCTGTTCTTAACTTACCCTGTTGAAACTCAACTTTTAAAAGATAAAAGTCAATTTTATGTTCATGGTGATAAAACTTTTGGCTAATCAACTTAAAACATTAATAGTTAAACGTTAAATTAAGGAAATCTCCAAAACAAATGGTGATATAACTTCTGATCAATTAGAAATAAACGATACTTTTAGAGAATTTTACTCTAAACTGCATAGCTCTGATCTCCCTAAAGCCAATTTTGCTATGAATAATTTTCTAGATCGTTTAAACATTCCCTCACTTTCTGAGGTTAATCGAAAATGGTTAGACCAACCTTTTTTCCTGAGGAAATTGCCCGGGTTATCCATTCTCTGAGTTCGGGGAAGGCTCCCGGTCATGATGGATTTTCTGGAGAGTTCTATAAGGCTTTTGCTCCTTTGCTTATTCCTCACTTACTTTCTGTCCTTTCTGACTCTTTCAAATTAGGCAGGTTGCTGCAATCTTTTTATGACGCCTCTATTTCACTTATTCTCAAAAAGAATAAAGATCCAACTGATTGCTCTTCCTACAGACCTATTTCTTTACTTAATGTTGATGCTAAAATTTTATCTAAACTTTTGGTTCATAGGATGGAAAACGTTCTGACTTCTATTATCTATGATGACCAGACCGGGTTTATTAAAAATCTTTATTCTTATTTTAACATTCATCGTTTACTGAATGTTATTTATTCTCCCTCTAAAGAAACTTTGGAATGCGTGATTTCTTTAGATGCTGAGAAAGCCTTTGACTGGGTTGAATGGAATTATTTATTTAAAATAGAAAAATTTAACTTTGGGTCCAATTTTACTCAATGGATTAAATTACTTTATTTATCTCCCACTGCACAGGTTCTTACTAACTCTCAGAGTTCTAAACCATTTAGTCTCCAATGTGGAACCAGACAAGGATGTCCTTTGAGTCCTTTGCTTTTTGGTTTGGCCTTGGAGACTTTAGCCATCACGTTTTGTGAATCCGTTGACACCTCGGGTATTTTAAGAAGGGGTATCGCTCATAAGTTGTCGCTTTATGCTGATGACCTTTTGCTCTACATCTCTAATGTGGAGCCCTCTCCACCCTCAGTACTTTCTTTACTTTTTGGATTTAGTCAGTTCTCAGGATATAAACTTAAACTTCATAAGAGTAAACTTTTTCCTTTGAATAATTTGGTATCAGTCAACTCTGACCTTCCTTATAAAATTGTAAGAAATCAATTTACTTATTTGGGTATAACTATTACTAGGAATTATAAATTTCTTTTTAAAGAAAACTTTATCACTCTTTTGGAGTATGTAAGAAGATACTATCAAATTGGTCTCCCCTTTCATTATCGCTGATTGGACGTATCAATTCTATTAAAATGAACATTTTGCCTAAATTTTTATATTTATTTCAAGCCTTACCTGTTTTTATTCCTAAATTCTTTTTTGACTCTTTAGACTCGATTATATCTTCTTACTTATGGAAGAATAAAACCCCCCGATTAAACAAAGTTCATCTTCAGAAAACTGAAAAGAATGGGGGTTTAGCCCTACCCAATTTTAGGTTTTACTACTGGGCAGTCAACATACGCTACCTTACGTTTTGGTTATATTATATTAATTGTGAAGACTGTCTAGTTTGGGTTTCTTCAGAAGTTAATCCTGTTAATAAATTTTCTATAATTTCTCTTCTTGGTTCTTCAATTCTTCTGTCCTTAAGTAATTTGACTGATTATTATGTAGTTAAACATTCTTTGAGGATTTGGTTACAATTTAGAAAATTCTTTGGGTTATTTGGTTTTTCACTCTCTTGTCCCATTTTTTCTAATAATTTTTTAAAACTTTCTTTGACTGATGTAGTTTTTAAAGAGTGGAATAGACTAGGTATTAAATGTTTTTAGGATCTGTTTGTTGGAGATAGTCTTCCCTTATTTGATCAACTATCTATTAAATGTAATCTTCGTAAAGCTCACTTTTTTAGGTATTTACAAATTAGAGACTTTTTGCGTTCTCAACTTCATACATTTCCTAAATTTCCAGATAAGAATTTAATTGATACAATTTTTACTCTGAAACCTTTTCATAATGGATTTATTTCTAATATTTATAGTATGCGGTTGGCAATGAGAAACATTCCATTAGACAAAATTAAAAACCTCTGGGAACAAGACCTACAGATTTTAATTGATGAGGATACTTGGAATGAAATTCTTAAACTTGTTCACACCTCTTCACAATGTGCGCGTCACTCTCTTGTACAATTTAAAGTGGTTCATACAGCCTACATGACTAAAGATAAGCTCTCTCATTTTTACTCAGATTTTTCTCCATACTGTATTAGGTGTAATGTCGAAGAGGCCTCTCTAATTCATATGTTTTGGTCCTGCCTGCAGCTTGATAAATTTTGGAAAGAAGTATTTCAAACTTTCTCGGAGCTTTTTAAAGTAAATTTTAAACCCAATCCTCTGACTGCCTTGTTTGGCATTGTTGGAGGAAATGATTTTACTCTTAAGCCGAAAGATTTGCAGATTTTGACTTCTATTTCTCTTTTAGCCAGAAGAGTTTTGTTGTTTAAATGGAAAGATGCCACTCCGTCTACTTACGCCCATTGGTTGATTGATGTTATGTCATGTTTAAATCTAGAGAAGGTTAGGTGTTCTATTTCTATACCTAGACAAGATCTTTTCACATTATGGGGACCTTTTTGGAACTACTTTCACAATCTTCGACTTGTTCAGCAATGATGATGCCTATTATATGTTTGAATTTACGACTATATTTCTAAGATTTTTTTTCCTTTTCTTTTGACCAAACAGCTGTTTTTTCTTTCTCTTTTTTTGTTATGGGGTTTTGATTTTGCTTTAGATTAGAATAAAATATACCTTTTCAATATTATGGTTAATTTACTATACATAGATATGGGGCATTTCAACCTTTTTTCTGTTACCATAATATCATAATGTGTTTTGTATTCATCTATGCAAGTAATTAATAAAAATATTGAAAAAGAAAGATAATGGCTGGGGTCACCCGTCTAGTAAAGACACAGCCCAGACCCAGATTGCTCATGCCATACGACACAGCACATGATGATGACGATGATTTACTCGGGAGACGGACACAGAGTCTGTAGAAGTGATGCAAAACAGCAGCGAGGTCATTACAGAGGAGGAGGTGTTTGCTGTCTGGAGGCAAATTAGGATGGATAAATCCCTTGGACCCTGCGAGAGGCTGATGCAGAAATTGCAGGAGCCCTAGCAGGGATATTTAAATCAACTATAGCGACAAGTGAGGTGCCGGAGGATTGGAGGATATCCAATATTGTTCCACTGTTATTGAAAGGCTCTGAAAATAAACCAGGGAATTATAGGCTGGTGAGCCTGATATCAGTAGTGGGAAAGTTAATGGAAGGTATTCTAAGAGACTGGATATATATGAGTATTTGGATAGACAGGGATTGATTAGGGATTGTCAACATGGCTTTGTGCGTAATAGGTCATGTCTAACGAATCTTATGGAGTTTTTCGAGGATGTTACTAAGAAAAATGATGAAGGCAAGGCAGCAGATGCTATTTACATGGACTTCAGTAAAGCATTTAACAAGCTCCCACGTGGTGGGTTGGTCAAGAAGATTCAGTTGCCTGACATTCAAGATGAGATAGTAAATTGGGTTAGAAATGGACTTTGCTGGAAAAACCAGAGAACGATAGTAGATGGCTGCCTCTCTGACTGAAGGTCTGTGACTAGTAGAGTGCGGCAGGGATCGATGCTGGGTCCACTGTTGTTTGTCATTTATATCAACGATCTGAATGATAATGTGGTTAACTGGATCAGCAAATTTGCAGATGACACCAAGATTGGGAGTGCAGTGGACAGTGAAGAAGACTATCAGAGCTTGCAGAGGGATCAGCACAGGCTGGAAAAATGGGCTAGAAAATGGAAGATGGAATTTAATGCAGACAAGTATGATGTGCAGCACTTTGGAGGAACCAACCAGAGTAGGTCTTACACAGTGAGAGGTCGGGCACACAGGAGTGCAGTAGAGCAAAAGGATCTGTGGATACAGGTCCATAATCCATTGAAAGTGGCATCATAGGTAGATAGGGTCGTAAAGAGAGCTTTTGGCACATTTGCCTTCATAGATCAAAGTATTGAGAACAGGAGTTGTGATGTTATGTTGAAGTTGTATAAGACTTTGGTGAAGCCTAATTTGGAGAACTGTGTGCAGTTTTGGCCACCTATCTACAGGAAAGATGTAAATAAGGTTGAAAGAATACAGAGAAAATTTACAAGGATGTTGCTGGGACTGGAGGAAAGGTTGAATAGGTTAGAACTTTATTTCCTAGGACATGGACATTTGAGGGGATATTTAATAGAGGTATATAAAATTATGAGGGGTATAGATAAGGTAAATAAAGTAAATAAGTTTATAAAGTAAAGTATAAATGCAAGCAGCCTTTTTCTACTGAGGTTGGGTGAGACTACAGCTAGAGGTGATGGCTTAAGGGTGAAAGGTGAAATGTTTAAGGGGAACATGAGGGGAAACTTCTTCACTCAGAGGGCCATGAGAGTGTGGAACAAGCTGCCAGCGCAAGTGGCGGATGTGATTTTGATTTCAACATTTAAGAGAAGTTTGGATGGGAGGAGTATGGAGGGATATGGTTCCTGTGCCGGTTGATGGGGCTGGGCAATTTAAATGGTTTGGCATGGACTAGATGGGCAGAAAGGCCTGTTTCTGTGCTGCATTTTTCTATGACTCTATCACTCCAAATTAGGACTCACCAATGTCTTATACAACTTTTAACATAACATCCCAACTCCTGTACTCAACTTATAAAGGCCAATATGCCAAAAGCTCCCTTTACAACCCTGTCTACCTATGATACTACTTTCCAGGAAATTATGGGTCTGTTCCCAGCTCCTTCTGTTGTACCGCACTCCTCACTGCTCTACCACGTCTTTGCCTCTTGGAAGAAAATATGAAATAGTGTTTGGGTCCTCAGGAAGTGATTGTCTCTGCTGTTGAAGATAGGAAAGCCTTAGTTCTACTGACTGCCATCTGACACTGGCTGAAGCCTCAGGGCCCCTCTGGGAAGGTAGGAGATCACCATCCAGGTGCTCCCCCTCAAGGGGAAGGAGATGTCACCTCTTCTAGTCAAGAAGAGAGCTCAGTGGCCTCACCACTGATGAGCCCCAAACTGTGAGGAGTGGAGGTACACTCCACCATCCCCACTACTGGCTCCCAGTCCAAACCTGAAGATAAAAGTTTCATGGACACTGGGGCCTTTGCTCCATGGGCCGAGAGAAGCAGGAATGGATCCTTAATGCCCTGGCCTCAGAGTGAGCAGATCACATTGACCTTTTACGATGAGTATGTTTAAATTCAAGTTCAAGTTTAATTGTCATTCAACCATACATGAATACCCATGATACAGCCAAATGAAACAGTGTTACTCCAGGATCAAGGTGTAAAATACAGTACTAACATTCACACACAGCACAAGGCACATATAGAATAGCAAGCACATATTAGATATCAGTAAAATACAGTCACACAAAAAATATATAGTTCAAGACCCTGAGTCCATGAACATTGCAGAAAACTGCAGTTGAACACAATACAGCCTGTCTTCTGCTGAGCGAACACTGGGGGGCAGCACTGACTCCAGTTTTTTTTTGCCGCACCACACTGCCTCTGGCAGAGCACACCAGCTCCGATGCTCCTCTCCTGGGCAGCTGTAAACCGGTGACACCGCGGCTTGAGGCCCGGTCCTCACTACGACTGAGGCCACACCACTCCCCTGCCATCCGCCAATAAATCAGTCAATCAGACTTGCAGCATTCCACATTAACAATGTCCGACAGGGTCTTGTGATCACGAGAAAAGCGACAAGGGCGATCACTTTCTGTTACGCCGCACACCGTCTTCACGTACCGACTCCTCCGGCGCCTCTCTGGCGTAGGCAGCAACACCATCCGCACCGAGTCCAGCTCCTGTTTCGCTGCCTACGAGCAACTCGCTGACCTGCTACACTACTTTAAGTTCTTCATGTCCAGCAGGAGCTTGCGATTGTAAAGTATACATTTAAAAAGGACAATAACACCTTCGGTTGACCCTATAGAAATCACTGCAACATGTGAACACACTGCTGGATGGGCCTGAGGGAGCTTTGTTCCCAGAAGGTCATTGAACCCTGGCCAGGTCCCTCTCCGTCTCTTTATTTTATATTTTAATTTATTTTATTTAGAGATACGCCACAGTAACAGGCCCATCCGATCCATGTGACCTGTGCGTCTTGGGAACGTGGGAGGAACTGGAGCACCCGGAGGAACCTCACGCGGTCACGGGGAGAACGTACAAACAGCGGTGGGAATTGAGCCCAGGTCGCCGGCACTATAGCGGTGTTATGCTTCCCCCTGTGTTATCATTTCACCCCTTCCTTCATCCTGCGCTGGTGAAGAGGTTGTGGCTGTGGACCCAAGTTACTTCTCGGGTTCCCCTGAAACATTTCTCCTTTCACCCTTAACCCACAACCTCTAGTTCTAGTCTCACCCAACCTCAGTGGAAAATGCCTGCTTGCATTTACCCTCATAATTCTGTACGCCACTTTCAAATCTCCCTCATTTTCTTATGCTCCGGGAGTGAAGTCCTAACCTATTCAACTTTTCCCTATAACTCAGGTCCTCAAGTCCCAGCAACATCCTTGTAAATGTTCCCTGTACTCTTTCAATCTTCATTGATATCTTCCATATAGGTAGGTGACCAAAACTGCACACAATACTCCAGATTCGGCCCCACCAATGTCTTATACTCTTTTCTATTTCCATTTGTAATTTGTAGTCCACATCCCTGCAGCTGTTTGGAGGCCTATAAATAACTGCCATCAGGGTCCTTTTCCCCCGCAGGGATCAGTGTTGGGGCCGCTTCTTTTTACGTTGTACATCAACGATTTAGATTATGGAATAGATGACTTTGTGGCTAAGTTTGCAGACGATACGAAGGTAGGTGGAGGGGCCGGTAGTGCTGAGGAAATGGAGAGTCTGCAGAGAGACTTGGATAGATTGGAAGAATGGGCAGAGAAGTGGCAAATGAAGTACAATGTTGGAAAGTGTATGGTTATGCACTTTGGCAGAAAAAAATAAACGGGCAGACTATTATTTAAATGGGGAAAGAATTCAAAGTTCTGAGATGCAACAGGACTTGGGAGTCGTCGTACAGGATACCCTTAAAGTTAACCTCCAGGTTGAGTTGGTAGTGAAGAAGGCGAATGCAATGTTGGCATTCATTTCCAGAGGAATAGAGTATAGGAGCAGGGATGTGATGTTGAGGCTCTATAAGGCGCTGGTGAGACCTCACTTGGAGTACTGTGGGCAGCTTTGGTCTCCTTATTTAAGAAAGGATGTGCTGACGTTGGAGAGGGTACAGAGAAGATTCACTAGGATGATTCCGGGAATGAGAGGGTTAACATATGAGGAACGTTTGTCCGCTCTTGGACTGTATTCCTTGGAGTTTAGAAGAATGAGGGGAGACCTCATAGAAACATTTCGAATGTTAAAAGGCATGGACAGAGTGGATGTGGCAAAGTTGTTTCCCATGATGGGGCAGTCTAGTACAAGAGGGCATGACTTAAGGATTGAAGGGCACCCATTCAGAACAGAAATGCGAAGAAATTTTTTTAGTCAGAGGGTGGTGAATCTATGGAATTTGTTCCCATGGGCAGCAGTGGAGGCCAAGTCATTGGGTGTATTTAAGGCAGAGATTGATAGGTATCTGAGTAGCCAGGGCATCAAAGGTTATGGTGAGAAGGCAGGGGAGTAGGACTAAATAGGAATAAATAGATCAGCTCATGATAAAATGGCGGAGCAGACTCGATGGGCTGAATGGCCTACTTCTGCTCCTTTGTCTTATGGTCTTGTACAACTTCAACAGAACATCCCAACTCCTGTACTCAGTACTTGGATACATGAAGTTGTTATGGCCATGACATCCTTCTAACTCTCACCGTTTTCTGCAGATGGACCAGAGGATCTGGAGGATGAGGAGGGCCCCACCGCACCCCCGATTGAAATGCTGGACCAGGTGACAGGCTATGAGGGGACAGTCGCTGGCGGTGGTAGGTATGGTGTAAAACCTCCACACGCGCACACGCACACGCGCGCACACACACACACACACACGCGCACACACGCACGCACGCGCGCACACACACACACACGCGCGCACACCACACACACACACGCACACACACATGCACACGCACACGCACACACACATGCACACATTGAGGTGTGATTACTTTTGTCCTGGGCCTGTCACTCATTCTAAGCTGGAGATCGATCCGTTACTGCTCCTGAGTAAAAGTTACTTTAGAAAGATAAAGCACTGATTTAACTGAAAGCAGATGCCAATATGAGCCGTGTGAGTAAAACCTCTGGCTGCCCTGTCTGATGTCGGCGGAGTTCCCAGTTCCAAGTCACTGTCCCATGAGTTGCACTGGAGGTTCTAGGGATGGCCAGTGATGACCCTCATAGTCTGAGCTCACTGGTGCCCTATTGACAAGCAGTGTGCAATTTTTTTAATTTATTGTGATCGTGGTGTATCTAGCAACGTCAGCACTTACTGCCAACTCCTAAGTGTCCTTGAGAAGGCGAGAGTGAACCACTCCTCGAATTGTAGCTGTTCTTCTGGCGAAGTCCCTCCCACAGCGCTGCTGGGCAGGGATGTCCAGCAGTGATGAAGTACTTGTGATTTACTCAGTGACCATTTTATTAGGTACGCCTATACACCTGCTCATTAATGCAAATATCTAATCATTTGGCAGCAACCTAACGCGTAAAAGTACGTAGACGTGGTCAAGAGGTTCATCTGCTGTGCAGATCAAATATCAGAATGGGGAAGAAATATGATTTAAGTGACTTTGACAGTGGAATGATTGTTGGTGCTAGATGGGGTGGTTTGAGTATCTCAAGAACTGCTGATCCCTTGTTCACACACAACAGTCTCTAGAACTTACAGAGAATGGTACAAAAAAAAACCTTCCACAGTGGGTGAAAACCCCTTGTTAATGAGAGAGGTCAGAGGAGAATGGACAGACGGCAACAGTAACTCAAGTGACTATGTGTTACATCAGTGGTGTGCAGAAGAGCATTTCTGAATGCACAACACACGGATCTTTGAAGTGGACATCTGCAGTAGCAGAAGATCATGAACATACACTCAATGTTCACTTTATTAGCTTTAGGAATTTCCTAATAAAGTGGCCACAGTCAGGATGGTGTGTGACACCACAGGGAATCTGCAGGTGCTGGTGTTCCCCTGCCCTTGTCCTGCTGGTGGTAGAGGTGGGGGCTTTGGGAGGCTCTCCAGAGTAGCCTAGGGTTAGTAAACAAGGCATGCTTTAGAGCTGGGACCACATGTCGTCCATAAACCAGTCTCAGTTACAGAGCTCTAGGTATGGAAACTCCCGTAGTGCCCCAGACAACTCAACACTAGTCGACTTCTGATTTGGAGTCTGTCCTATCATTTTAACTCCATCAGTTAGGATTTGTAGCTAATTGAGACTTCTGTGACTCAAATCATCTCGTTCCAGATGGAAACTACATTTGTCCACCAACTCACCCTTCGGACAAGAGGGAGCGACCACAGCCCCAGCTGGAGTGGAGGTATGGGATCTTGTTAAAGGCCACGAGCTGCCACCTCTCAGTTACTGGTGGGAGATGTAAAGATTAGTCACGTATACATTGAAACATACAGTGACATGCATCTTCTGCCTCAAATCGAATCAGCAAGGAATGTGATGGGTAGCCCACAAGTGTTGCCACACGCCCAGCACCAACGTAGCAGGCCCATAACCGACTAACCCTGACTCTACATCTTTGGAGTGTGGGAGGGAACTGGAGTGCCCGGGGAACCCCACGCAGTCATAGGGAGAGCGTGCAAATTTGATATAGACAGCAACGAGAATTGAATCCCGACCAATGATTGCTGGTGCTGTAAAGCGATTGTGTTAAAGGCTACGCTACTCTGCCACCCAGTTCCGTTCAGTTTGAAACCATCACCCATGTCCATAAGACATGGGAGCAGAATTGGGCCAATTGGCCCAATGAGTCTGCTCTGCCATTCCATCAAGGCTGATTTATTATCCCTCTCAACCCCTTTCTTCTGCCTTCTCCCCATAACCTTTTACACCTTTATTAATCAAGAGCCTGTCAACCTTTGCTTTAAATGTACATAATAAGGTCCTCCACAGCCGTCCACAGGTTCACCATCCTCTGGCTAAATAAATCCCTCCTCTTTAAGCTTGCTCTATCTCTTGTAAACTTGATCACAAATCTGTTGTAGGCTTGGTTTCCTTCACCGTGAGAGTGGTGAATGAATTCATCGAATGGTGTTAGCTTATGGTTGCATTATTCATATATGTTTCACATTAATTATTTTTTATGACATTGAGGTCTTTCAGTCACAGCTGCCTCACAGAGCAATCCCATTCCCCCGTTTCCCTGTAATCCATTCCTCCCTCACTCTCAATGTTTGTTCCCCAGATTCAATCACTCACCCGTACCCTAACAGTTACCAGTTACTGACACTGGCAATTGGATTATTGTTGTCACATGTACCGAGATACAATGGAGATCATTCTTGTTTGCATGCCATTTAGACAACCCACGTAATACACAGAGTTAGTAAAAATGAATAATTTTATTTATTTTTATTTTTAATTTAGAGAGAGTAACTTACAAGTCCTCACATCCCAATTACACCCATGTGACCAATTTTAACCTCGCAACCCATACACCTTTGGAGTATGGGAGGAAACCGGCATACCAGGAGGAAACCCACGTGGTCATGGGGAGAAAGTACAGACCGTGGTGAAATTGAACCCGGGTTGCTGGTACTGTAGTGGCTTCATGCTAACTGCTGCACTACTGTTCCATCCAATTACAATAGAATTTAAGAATATAGTGTTCGTGTCACAGTTACAGAAAAGTACAGACAGGTTAGCAATGTGTAAGACAAGGTAGAACCACAATCCAAATCTTTGGCATATGGGGGGAAACTGGGGCTACCTGGAGGAAACCCACATGGTCACAGGGAGACCTTGCGAACTCCACACGGAAAGCAGTGGAGGTCAAAATCGTACCTGGGTCACAGA